>NC_088405.1:54571416-54894541 GCF_034236695.1 Oncorhynchus nerka
TTAGGGGTCACTCAGGGATACTTTTTGTGATACATAAATGGAGGTTCAAAGTGCACTGGATGGTTCATGTCCAAATGATTATGGAAAGTTATGTTTTTATGCATCGAATGATTGTGATTCAATAAGGTTGGAGATGCTGGTCTTAAACCAGCGCTATACGGATCATTTCCTTTAACCTAACAAAAGCAAACACACTTCATATCGTCTTCATATAACCTTTATGACACTTTCCTGGGGTCCCTAAACCCATCTTTTTGATTTAATGGCCATAGATCCTCCGGGAGGGTTGACGAGCAGACCCTGGAGAGACCCCATACCAACCAACCCTACATCTACCACTGTCATGTGGCAGACACACCTGTCTATCCTGCAGGATACAGGACAACCCGACACTGTCTGAAAACAATGACCATGAAGAACAGAAATGAATACACCACGCTGAGTTACCATACATTACAATTTCAGGTAGGCACAATGTCTGAGAGAGAAGCCTTCACATGAACCAGTCTGACCATGTTGTCTGTCCTGTCCTCTCTGGAGAGTCCCAGAGTCACTCTTTAAGGCGTACCTAGTGGCATTAGAGACCTTATTGAACGTGAACGTAGGAGCTCTGAATGAATAGCTCAATACTAGAATGATAACGATAGCCATTATCGTTTCCCCAAGAAATACTATAACACTGCAGAAATATTTGACCTCTTGTCTTCTTGTATTTGAATGTATATATAAAAACAGATTCTTCCTTAAAACCAACCCCTATCATACCATTTGAACTTTATAGCACATCTAATTGCTGCCTCCCTCCCCTTGTATTGACACATCTAACAGGGAATTCCACATTTGCAAGATTAATAAGTTATTACATTTTTTTTGTTATTTTTTTGTTACATACATACACACACACAGAGAGGGGAGCTAGGAAGTGACCTGGTGCATTATCAAGCTTCATCAACCTCCTACAATCTACAGAACTATACAGAAGAACACAGTAAAACATCAGCTATTCTTACACTTCTCCACTCTGCTAATCATTTCCAACAACAAGGCATCACCATTTTAAACAGCCTGGCTCAAACTGCCTGTTTGGGCACATTTACACTGGGCTCCATATTAAACCATCCTGCAATTGAGGGCATACACAACCAAATGTACTAAGTAGCACTGAGCAGTTCAGCTGTACATGTTGTCTTCACATATAGATAAAGTTTAGATTTATAATTTAATTTGAATATATCATTATCTGCTGGTACCGGGTAATCACAGTGACTCTAAAATAAAATTACAAGAGGAAGTAAAATAGTATATACAACAAACAAGAGCTTTTTGTTTGGCATCCCTTACAGAGCTGTACAACACAGCTGGGTCCAGTGGTTTGAGTTGGGTGTAGGAGAGCTGCCTTGGCATCTTTTGGCAGAACAGTCTTGGAGGAGGAATAATCCCGTTCTCCTCTGATCTCACATTGTTATTGGCGTCATCAGCAGTGGACCTGAAGGTGAGGTGGGGTGAGGTGAAGTGGTGAGATCAAATCCACTTAAATGTTTCAAGCAAGGCATGAACCTGGGCAGGAGGTTAAATATGTGCCCTGTCCCATGCCGATATAGGTGATGCTAAAAGTGCAAGAACAACACAGAAACACACATACAGTAGGTACACAGACAAAAAGGGTGAAATGGGGGAATCCCTCACCCACAGGTAACCACTCCATTCTGGATTCATTTCAAATACACTGAATTGTCATTGTGGCCATCAAACACAACATATATTGTAACACAGAAGGCTGTGTTCACTAAAGAAATCCTGTCCAGTTCACATTAAATCCCTACAATAGTTTTGTCTAAAAGGAGAGCTGCCTTATGACAATGCATGGTTCAGTCCAGCAGGAGGTGCACTTTCTACAGCATAGCTTCTACAGCCAGTCAGCCAGTCTTTCAGGGATGACGAGGATCTCCCCCATTGTTTCATCCTCGGCAGAGGTGTTATCCACTTGAATATCTGTTTCAACTCAATCAGAATTAATTTGGTGAGTCAATTCCCTTATAAATAAATTGTGTCTCATTCACTGGAAGCAGACGTGGAATACTCAAGTCCACCACCCTTGAAATTAAGCTGAGGAGGTATGGAGAGGAGAGAATGGTGTCTCTACCCAATGAATGAACCATTCCGTGAGAATGTTGGCAGAGAGAGGCAGGGTCAGTATGCATCATTCCATCTTTTCCAGCAGGCTGCCTGCAGGCATGCAATTGTCATGTTCCCTTTTCCCTGTGTAATATGTAGCCCAAAGGCCCTCCACTCTAAGGGTGCCCAGCTGAACTGCTCTCGGTCCGAGACGCTGCATATCATGGCGTGGGTTGAGCAGAGAGGGGAGGGAGACTACTGTTTACATACGTACCTCATGAGACATACACACACGCTTTGTGTCAATTGAAATAAACAGCCACCAAACATGCTGCACACGTGCCTCTTCATCTAAATCAACTGGGTTGTTTTAAGCAATTGCTATTCTGCCCAACTTGTCAAGTATGTGAAGCAAGATAAAAGAACCATAGTGACGGCACACACACACACACACACACTCACTTGCGCACACTCAAGGTACAAAACACACTCTTGGGTAAAGCACAACCATTAGTCAATCTATTGGGAGGACTATCAGATGGTGAGAAATGTTTCAGAGTTGTTTTTTGAGTTGACTCCGTCCTCATGGGCTTGCCCAGAGGTAAAATGTCATCCGACAGAATGCGGAGTATTATGCATGTGTGGTGTAGAGCAGGTTGATGTACTGTGCTGGTGTGTTTTTATACAATATTGAATGTGCAGTGTGTTTGTGATCTGTGTGCGATCATCTGTGTGTGTTTGTGTGTGATCTGTGTGTGTTTGTGTGTGTGTGTGTGTGTGTGTGTGTGTGTGTGTGTGTGTGTGTGTGTGTGTGTGTGTGTGTACACAGTGTGCACTGTGGTGGAGCTAACAGGGCTTGTTGACATTGCACAGCAGCTCGGTGACTTTGATGAGGCGGGACACGGTGCTCTGGGATTCCTCCTGCAGCCGCTGGTTATTCTGCCTGAGGCTCTGCACCTCGGCCTGCAGCACCGCCTTGTCCTCCTTCTCCTGCCAGGGAGCGGCACACAACAACACCCGTCTGTCAGACCACCATGGCTGGGATGGATGGAGGGGTGAGAGGGGGCTGGGTATGGGTGGAGGAGGGTGAGGGGTGGCTGCATTGAGTGGACAAGACTGCAGGCACACACAGACAGAGGGGTTCACAAACATACAAGCCTTATAGTGGTGGAGGCAGTGCAAGACTGGGTACTGGAGAAGCACACACACACATACCAGATGCTTGCACGCACGCACATACACGCAAATACAAACCAATTACCTTCCATAAAAGCACTCCATGGGGAGAGGTGGCGTATAGAGGAAATGTTCAAACGGATTTACTATGGCAACCACTTGTTCGAGACCATACAACCAATTAATAAATCAATCTCTAATTAAAGACCCAGTGCAGTCAACAACTAGACTTTCCTGTGTTTTATATATATTTCCACACTATGAGGTAGGAATAATACTGTGAAAAGTTTGATAATGCCCTTTTAGAGAGCTGTTTGAAAAGACTGCCTGAAATGTCAGCATGTTTTGGTGGTATGGAGTTTTGGCCTGCCCGGTGACATCACAGTTAATAGACCAGTAAGAAAGAGAGTTCCAAACCTCTCTGCCAATAACAGCTACTTTTTAGTTCTCCCCACTCCCAGACCACACCCAGACAGTCATAGTAAAATTCTTGCTTGAGGAATTGCTCTTTGCCAAGAAGCTATTTTTATTTCTTTATGACCATTATTTTTGATTTTATTATTTTACCCCTTTTTCATGGTATCCAATTGGTAGTTACAGTCCTGTCCCATCGCTGCAACTCCCGTACGGACTCGGGAGAGGCGAAGGTCGAGAGCTGTGCGTCCTCCAAAACACAGCCCAGCTGCTTCTTGACACAATGCCCGCTTAGCCCAGAAGCCAGCCACACCAATGTGTCGGAGGAAGCACTGTACACCTGGTGACCGTGTCAGTGCATTTCGTCTGGCCTGCCACAGGAGTTGCTAGGGCGCGATGGGACAGGAACATCCCTGCTGGCCAAACCCTCCCCTAACCTGGACAACGCTGGGCCCTTTTGTGCACCGCCCCATGGGTCTCCCAGTCGTGGCCGGCTGCGACAGAGCCTGGACTCAAACCAGGTTCTCTAGTGGCACAACTAGCACTGCAGAGCCTTAGACCACTGCGCCATTCGGGAGGCCCCTTTTTGACCCTTTTAATTGAAAACAATCACAGTAAAACAGCTCCGTTGGACCTTTAAACGAGAGCAGAGGAATTGCCATAACATGTTTAATGTTATACAAGTGAAATGTCTCTAAAGACTCAAACTCCAAAATGACAGGAATTCCTAATCTAGCAAACAGCAGGGGTCACCCTAATCCCTCACTATTTGGAACTGAGTTTGAAATCAGCTACTGCAACTTTCAGAGCAGTGATTTGCCATAGTAAATGCTTCCTGTTTGCTATGTTATACACGGTAGCAACAGAGACGGGAAACCAGAGACTCAGGGTAGACAAACAGACAGGGGCAACTACCACTACAACCAGTTTTGCCAACTGTATTCCTATCACACCACCTTTAACTGACTTTTTGTAACCCTCCAAAAGAGATGTGCGTTGCCACATCTGCTGTTCACTTGCAGAACAAAGTCATTGATCAATAAAGAAAGATTGCTTCATTGCAGAAAGTTGGCAACACTGGGTGCAGAGTAATATGCCAGATCCCTTTACGGAAAAAGTGTTACAAAATGACATGTTCTCATGTGACCACGTGCTTTTATGTGAAGTGAATGTGACAACGTGACGACATGTAAAGCGACATGTGACAACACGAAACTACACATGTGAAAATGTGATCACGTGTGAAATGTTCCGATCATGTGATTTTGTGAAATCATGTGGTGTTTCTGTAAGGGATTCGCCGCAGTGGATAAGGGGTTTGAGCAATGGTATGAAATGTAAGCTCATTGTAACTTAATCTTCGATAAGTACAGCGTGCCATGAGTGAGCGAGCTATACTTAGCTTGGGCCAATTAGCTTGGTGATTGGATTTATTCAAACTCAATCAAAAAAAAAAAATGGAATGAATGCAATGTAATATTGCCTCCACACACCATTGCCTTGTGTGATGGTGTTGATTTATTTGATTGTCTATACGGAGAATGGGTTCTAACCCTGACTGACTCCAGTGTTGTCTGTCTGTCTGCTGTGTTGTGAGTCGTGGGACTCACAAAACATTGACAATAACAATGAATGATAGCTGAAACCAGTTAGGTATTATCATCAATCTGGGTCAATAGGAATTCTCTTTGGTAGCAGCAGTACTGTATGGTCTTGCTGGTTCAACTCCCTAGTGGGCCATAGTGCAACTGTGCCCTAAAGCAAATCAATTAACCTGGAATAACCAGTACTCAGCTTTATAATTGGAAAATAAACTGATGAGATTGTAACTCACACAGAAAGCAAAGGAACACATTCTCATCGCCACATCAGATGATTTTGCTCAAATCTGTACTAGCTCAGCTGTAAACCCTCCCCTTCTTGGCAGTCATGGACAGAAACCAAAGACTAACCAAAAGTAGTCTAGGTGACACAGCACACTTCTGAATGGAACCCAACTAGCTCCTCCCACAGTCTTCGGTGAGTCCTATTTCTACTGGCCCTACTATGGGACTGGGAGAGCCTAGAACCAACCATGCTCACTCACTCACTCTCCCAGGGCAGAGGGTAAACAACAGAGAAAAGTGGAAAGGGGTCATCTGATGTGGTAGTTCTCTGTTAGATCGTCCTCCTTGGTTCATTGTCCCTGACTGTCAATGTCTCTGTGTTGTGTAAATTGATGATAATACTGTGTTAATGGTGCGTTTTCCGAGGAAGCGTAGGGAGTTACAGACAAAAACAGAGGGTAAGACTTTGGTTATGTTGGTGTTATAGCCACAGGGTTTGTGACCAGAAATTCTGCAGAGTTTGATTCTTTTGAGTTTGATTCTTTTGAGTTTGATTCTTTTGAGTTTGATTCTTTTGAGTTTGATTCTTTTGAGTTTGATTCTTTTGTGTGCTTTATGTCTCACGTGTTTCAAGAACCAAGTTGAGCGAATAGCATTTGCACAAAAAAATCCTTGGAATGTCATTCACTTAGTCGGATGCCAGCTTAAAACTCTGGCAGTGTGGCGTCTCTTGGATATATGAGTGGTGAAAAGGACTTGGTTGGAGGGGATATAGCGCACACTGCATACCACAGGGTTTCATTTGACCTTCGAGATTATACAGTCTCGTTACTGTAACACAGGATTCACGTTTCACCCAATTGAGAATGTGTTTAAGGACGCTCGGGAGGCTTCCAAACTCTCTCTCTCTCTCTCTCTCTCCCCCCTTCTTTCGCTCTTTCTCTCTCTCCCTTTCTCCAATGTGCTTCTTCCTTTTACATTACAAGAGTAACCAGTCATTCGGCGGTTGTGAGGACTTCAAAAGGTATCCCCAAGTCTCCGTGTTTCCCAGAGAAGAGCTGGTAACGGGGTGAGGAACATAGTGCTAAGAGATCCAGAGGCTGCACACAGGGATGACTGACAGCCTGTCAGACTTTCAGGGTTGTGAGGAGGAACTTCACTTCCAATGTTTCACATCCATGAAGGACCCTAGTGGTGGATTTGGGTTATTGGGTTAATGAATTCGGGGCCCGTTTTTTAGTAGTTCTATTTCCAATTGTTATTGTTCTGTTGTCTTAACACAACAGCAGAGGACACATCTCGTGCTTTTACTTGCCTCTGCTGCCATTTGGTCGCTTGGTGTTGAGAGAGTGAGCATGCTTGCCCAATGTCACTCCAGCCAATCTTCTCATCTCCTCTGTTCACCTGCCCAATGACAAGACAGGTTTCTTTTGCTTGTCCCGCCTGCTGCCCACCCTACCTCTACATTCCCTCTGTGTGTTTGTGTGTTTGCAGTAGGACTCAGGGGGTTGGGGGAGGCGGAGGGAGGGGGGGGGGTCACTGTGTGGGCAGGATGCTGTGAGGGGGGTCTGGGGAGGGGCTGTGGTTGGCCATCTGAATGGGGAGTACCTTTTGCAGGTCGTCCTGCAGCCTCTTCAGCATGTCCTCCAGCTGGGAAACCTTCTCCATGTGGCCAGGGGAGTCACTACAGGGACATGGGAGAGAGACACACACTCAGCATAATGCACAGACAGGTAACTGCCAAAATACAGGAAACACCAACATAAAGTGTCTTAATAGGGCATTGGGCCACCCTGAGCTGCCAGAAGAGCTCCAATGCACCTTGGGATAGATTCTAAGGTGTCTGGAAATCTATTGGAGGGATGTGACACTATTAACTCAATAACCACCCCTGTGTGGAAGCACCTTTGTACCCTTTGTATCCCTCATTTACTCAAGCGTTTCCATTATTTAGATTTAGTCAGTTACCTGTAGTTCGGTAGTGTCTGTATGTGTTAGCAGTAGGGATCCTTTCTTTTGGTTTGGTGTGTGTATGAGAAGACCGTGAGTAAACACGTGTATGTATGTGAGCAAGAGAGACATGGGGTCAGAATGGGAGAGACAATAAGGAGGGAATGGGCTGCCAGGGAAACGCCACCACACGGAATCAAGGAGGGAGGCTGATGCACTGACTAAATCAGAAAGACAATACATGACAGAACAGAGAACGAGTGTTAGTCAGTTCTTCAAGAAAGAGAAAAAAAGCGTGAGAGACGATGAAGAGCGAGATAAGGACAGGCAACATGCCAGTGAGCCAGTATCATGATGAGCAACAGAGGCTGAACTATGAGAACTGTTCAACAGTCCATCTCTGAATCAGAAACTCCCACAGACACAGATCCACACAATGAGTCAGACACCATTTGGAGTTCACATACAGAGAGAAATATGCAGAGGTCTACAGTGACCCACTGTGTGTGTGTGTGTGTGTGTGTGTGTGTATAGCTGGAGACTCAAACCCACCTGTCCTTCATGTCCTTTAGCTTGCCATCTGTCAGGGAGTCTGCTCCTTGGGTCCCATCTCCTGCTTTACGATCTGAAACATGACACATCACTCAACCGTGTTAGTCACCGAGCTCAACCACACAGTCATATAGACTGAATAGAAAATGTACCATGTTTCATTTTCAACACTGCCACGATTGCCATTTCCAGTGATAATGTGTAAAATATAACAGATGTAGATGTATTTAGTAAAATAAAATATAAATCATCTGTTGTAATCCCCCGCAGATGTTTTCTTACCTTCCTGTGACAAGGCCTCCAGGATGCCGCGACAGGCGGAGGCTAGATCAGCTATCGACTGCCACTCCTCCTCTGAGGAATCTGTGTTCTCGGACAGGACTGAGAGAGAAAACAGGGTTTCAATGTGCTTTCATCACAAAAGCATATCTCTGAGGGGAGTAGCAGAACATGAATGTATGTAGGACAATACAGTTTGACAACACAATAGAATTGTGGGATTTATGAGCAGGCAAATTCTCTGGTTTAACAATGACAAAGAGCCACCACCAGGGGGTGGTATCATGATGCTTTGCCGCCTCGGTGGCACTGGCCGACTAGCTGCAGCGCGAGAGGGAGAAGTGGGTTCTTTCCATCTCTGTGTGTGACTGACTTCTGGAGTGTGGGGAGGGAAACGGAGATAATCTCCTCCGAAAAAAACAAAGTATTTGCTGAGGGGATGAGTGTGTGTGCTCTTATAGAAATATGAGTTGCATAGCCTCACGGCAGAGAGAGAGAGAGAGAGAGAGAGAGAGAGCAGATGGTCCAAAAGGGATCCCTGATTTGAAGCAACCTAAAGCCCACCCCTCCCACCCTCCATCTGTCCCTCCTTTAGACTGGAGCTCGTAGGGGGTGGTAGAGGGGCGGGGGGCATATTGGGTTAGGGGATAGGGGGCAGCCAAGATGAAAGAAGAGGGACAAAGGGGATGGAAGGCAGGGCTAAATGAGGATAATGAGAAGAGGGGTTTAGGGGAGAAAGGGTCCGGAGGCTAAAAACGGATTTGAGGCTCAATTAAAGCGGAGAACATTTTTGAACAGTTGTAATTGTTCAATTTCAGCACCATTCCGCCTGGCCTTATCAGCTGGCACAGGGTCTGCGCAGAGGACTTTTGTTTCAGACAGCTGCCTGTCCGTCCGATCAGCCTCCTAGCCATGCCTTCACACTCCTCCTCTTATCATAGCGACTCATCTCTCACTCTTTACAGCTTCTCTCTTTTGTTTGACTGCTCTCCCTCTCAAGCTGTTGGTTGCTGTGGCAGAGGAACAACGGTGTGTTCCTTGTCGATTATGAGCGTTATCAAGATCATTGAGGAGATCCCTCTTCGCTACCGCCCATGCATGCATGCAGAAATACATAGGAAGTGGGATTCATAACACATCACCAACCTCATCTCGACAAAGGAAGTCTAGCTAGAAGTTGACATTTGAGGATATGTTGATGGTTTAGAGGTGTGCGAGGACATTTGAGAGGAATGGGATGGTTACAGAGGACAGAGTGAGCGGTGTGGTGGAACACCCACTCTTGGTGATGGAGTTGTGTAGGCTCAAAGCTCGGGAGTTCCTCTCTGTTCTGTCCAGACACGACAACCGGGCGGAGGACAGGGAAGGGTCCCTCGCTAACGTCCTCTCCTCACCCAACTCAGCCCCTACAAACTAGAGAGAGAGAGATTGAGAGAGAGAGAGAGAGAGAGAGAGAGAGAGAGAGAGAGAGAGAGAGAGAGAAAGAGAGAAGAGGGTTAGAGGTTTATCGAATAGGGAACCTTCAACAGATCACTCACCAGGTGTTTGTCCGTGTGTGTCTCTGTACCTGCTCCTCGTCCAGGGGCACCTTGGGTTTAACAGCCAGGATGAGGTCAGGCGTGGCGTCTCTCAGCTCCCCTGGGTTCTCATAGATGTGACGTTCCATCTTCACACCCACGTTGTCATACACATGCCTGTCACAGAGAGACACGGGGAGATTGAGACATACATTATAAATCCGCTGTTTATACAAATTACTTTCCAATCCAATCTGGAGGGCAAACTGGTTAACCTAGTAATCTTCAGGATAGCTCAAATTTGGGCTAAGATTTGAGTTTAGCAGTCTGCTTCTGCTTACTGTGAAACCATAAATACACACGCACAAAGTAATACCTCGTAAAACCAACCGTCTTAACGCAGGATGACTAGGATGCAGGGCTTGACATGAACTTTTTTTTCAATTTATCCTTGCGACAAGCAGAACAGATTTTTTACTTGTCTGAAAGCTGAAGTCATTTGCCCCCCCCCTAAAAAAAAAGGTCTGTAACACCATTTTTACATAATTGTATGATGCAAAGAACCCCTTTACAAAATAAAATGCATTCTTATCTTTTTTTACGATAGAGAATCAGACAAAAATATAGGCTACCGTCTTTGCATATTCAAGCCTGTCTCAAAATACAACACGGCCTTTTTAAGACTCTCGTGGAGGATGGTGACCACCCTTGGTCGCCTATAAAATATTGAAACATTACAATTACAACCAAATACTTTTTATGTCTTTATAAAATAAATTCTCTCCACGGCTCTATACATTTATGTCGTTCCATTGTCCCTGAGACGATAAAAAATATGTTGAAAGTTAAAAACTCTGGGACAGTTCTGGGGCGAGAGACCCCAAATAGAGCCCCAAAAATTATACAGCCAAAAAATTTTTGTATAAATATTTATAAAATATTTTAAAAAGCAATGAGGCTGATGCAACAGACCAGACCATTAAGCTTAACATTTCGATAAAGTTTCTATATTATAAAGCTCAACAATGCACACTTGGCGGTAGGCTACATGCAAATGTTTCAAAATGTAAAAACACCTTTCTCAAAAGCGCACCACAAAGCACACCACAAAGCACACCACAAAGCACACCACAAAGAACACCACAAAGCGCACCACAAAGCACACCACAAAGCGCACCACAAAGCACACCACAAAGCACAGCACATGTGGTTCTATGTGACAGAGATGAAAATATATGTTCGAAAGTAAGAGGGGAGATCTAAGGATGCTTCAACTAGCATGAGTTACCAATATGACTAGGATAATAAATCATGTGGATTTGAAAACCAATAGAACATGAGAGAAATGCTGGTTTCTATGTCATATTAAGTGTTTCTAAAATAATTCTCTCAACATTTCTATGGTCCTATTTTGGCTAGGATACTTTGAAACAAGGTAATACATGCATCATAAAATGACACGAAACGTCCAGGTTTTAAACAATTACGTTTATTTTTAAATAGTTTCAAAATGCTGACCCCTCCGACTCTCCGGACCGGTTTGCCGTGCCTGGAGTTCAAAATCAAGCGCTTAAAGGTTCATGTTAATTTTACTTCATTATATTTGTCAAACATGACTGGTGTTTAGCCTATATTTATGGAATTAAAAGGCTCATTAAAGTTTGGCTACATTTTCTAAGGCCTCCCTCATGTCATTATCGGTTTGGACATGAGGCTGTAGCCAATATGCATTTCACCTACACTTTGACCTGTAGGCTTTGTTATTTATGTACATGAAAAATAAATATATTTGAATATTATTGGCCTCTCTGATCGGAGAAATTGTTTGATATTGTGATTTTTATGTATTTTTTTACTAGTCCATTGGGACAACTTATATCTACACTGAGTGTATAAAACATTAGGAACACCTTCCTAGTATTTAATTGCACGCCCTTTTGCTCTCAGAACAGCCTCAAATTCTTGGGGAATGGACTACAAGGTGTAGAAAGCGTTCCACAGGGATGCTGCTGTTGACTCCAATGCTTCCCACAGTTGTCAAGTTGGCTGTGTTGTAGTGTTGCAGTTCTTGACACACTCAAACCGGTGTGCATGGCACCTACTACCATACCCCGTTCAAAGGCACTTAAATCTTTTGTCTCGCCCATTCACCCTCTGAATGGCACACATACACAATCCATGTCTCAATTGTCTCAAGGCTTAAACATCTTTCTTTAACCTGTCTCCTCTCCTTCATCTACACTGATTGAAGTAAGGGGATCAATAAGAAGCTGAATAAGGGATCATTGCCTTCACCTGGATTCACCTGGTTAATCTATGTAATGGAAAGATTGGTGTACCTAATGTTTTGCACACTCAGTCCAACAAAAAATGTTATGAGAGGACACGCGTTAATGTCAAGCCCCCGGATGTCAGAAAATCCTCTGAGTAAAGCAGACATAACCTGAGGTGTATGATGAGACTGAGGGTGGAGGTCACGTACCCGCCACATATGTCCTGGGAGTACTCTAAGGAGTAGCTGCGTGTTAGCTGGGAGTGGTTGATCGCCTCCATGGTCTGGTTGGGGGGGTGGTCATGCAGAGAGGTGGCCCGTAAAATAGGCAGGCTGGGTGTGGAGAAAAGGGAGCCCTGGTCCCCCTGGTCCTCCTCACCCTGTCCCATCTCTGACGGCCTGTCCTCAGCCTCTCCTCCCTCATCTGGTCCCTCCATCGTCTCCGCCTCCTTTCCCTCTCCCTGTTCACGCTCCTTTTCCTCCATCTCCTCCTCCTCCTCCCTCTCGTCCAGTACCCAGGCCTCTCCAGACTGGCCCTCCCCAGGCTTACGCTCTGCATCCTGGATGGCTTTCTGGTACAACTCGGAGAAACTCCTGGAGCCATCAGAGACAGAATACACACCAACAACATGTTATTACTGAGGAAATATTCATACTTCCCTTTTTAAGCATTCAGTTTGATCAGGAATGATACAATCCAGTAAGCAAAATCACATTGAAAAGACGTCTTCGCCAGACGTTGAAGTTAGGTTCATTTTAGGTGCTGAATGAAAGGTGAAAATACAACTTTTCCCAGACGTTGAAATCAGGTTCATTTTCTGTTTTGAATGAACGTAGAAACCGCGTAATTTACAGACGTTGAAAATATGTATGGCCAAATTTCAACTGCACATACATTCTAAAGGAAGTAAGTGTTATATCACAATAATATTACCATTTTTTTCTTTCTGTCACACGCACTAATGTTAGCTTTTTCAGAAACTTTAAATCTGGCAAAGATGATGTTCAAGGTAGTCCAACCTACTGTATTATAATAAACCAACAGACCACTTCAACTACAATATCATTCTCAGTAACGGATACAGAAATGTTGTTCTTTTTCTTGTTATGACTGCGATATGTTGTCGTTTTATATACCTTAGTCGAATGCACTGACTGTAAGTCACTCTGGACGAGAGCGTCTGCTGAATGACAGTGGTTCTGTAATGTCGTGTGTGTAGGTGGCAGGGAAGTCAGGCGCAGGAGAATCGAATTTGGTATAAATGGAGTCGTTTAATAGACTTGACAAAACTCCATAATCAAAATACAAGATAAAATAAAAGTGGGTACAAGAAAAGTCACTCTGGATAAGAGCGTCTGCTGAATGACAGTGGTTCCCACAGTTTGGGAAGCACTGCTGTAGAGCACAGTAGAGTACAGTAGAGTAGAGTACGGCACGGTATGGTACAGGACAGTAGAGTTTAACTCAGTAGAGTAGAGCAGAGTGAAGTTTAATGCAGTAGGGTACAGTTAAGTAAAGTACAGTTTAGTTCAGTAGAGTACATAAGAGTAAAATAGGGTATAATGCAGTACATTATACTGTACTATACTCTTCTGTGCCATACTGTAGTCTGTGGTTGTTGAAATCAATGACTGTCCGGCTCACACCAAAAAAAAAGTTTTAAAAAATGTACAAACACGTCTGGTCCGTGCTTTAGTATTCTAGAGCAGTACCTCTGAGCCAGACGGATGAGGAGGATAAAACAAGAAATACTTATGAAGAAACATGGAATCTCTTTGAAATCAAAGAAGTGTCATTCCCTATCACAGGATATGACAACATTGTAACAGCCGCTACACTTTTTTGGGGCTGATGTTAAACATAACTGTCAAAGCAGCATCCGCTATCTCTCTAGATATTTCCACTAGCCAGTTTGACAGGTATGTGGTAAGCAAAGTTGTGAAGCTAATATCCTGTTAAGTGTTCCCTTTCCTCTATCTGAGCAGTTCCTCCTTCACCAGGCTGCAGTAACACTGGAACACTGGCGATCTGGCTGACATTAAAATGATGTAGAGGGTTCTGCTAACAGCCACTACCTGGGCCACTATCATTAGAGGCCATTAGAGCCATTGATTGGTGGTTAGCCAGTTGGTGGGACACTGACGACAGCACGCCATAAACAACAGAGTGAGCTGTGACCCTGGCATGGTGCCTCCCTGGCCTCCTCAATGAATCTGTTCCCCTCAGCCCTCCCTCCTCCTACTCCTTTAACCACTCATCCACTCATCAACATTACTCTTCACCTACCACACTACTAAAACACTGACCCCGTCCCTCTCTCCATATCTGCCTCTACCCTAATCCTTGCCATGTTACCCTCCCCTCCCCACTCTCCTCTATCCCCATCCATCTCTCACTCCCCCTCTCCCCCCTCTCTGACCTGCGGGGCTTGCCGTTCTCGTCTGGAGGGATGACGGTGATGTGGATCTTGTGGGCAGTGCGGAGCAGTCTGGCCCTCTCCTCCGGCCCCAGGTGCACCAGGGCGTGACCACACAGTCGCACCACCCGCGCTCCCAGCTGCAGACCCCCACTCTCCGCATAGCCAAATCGCTGCAGGTCTGTCACAAAGCCCTCCTCGCTCATCAGGAAGCCTGGCTGGCCCACCCCGTCACGCAGCGGGGTCACCTCCCGCGCCTCACAGCCCCGCGTCACCAGCTGAGGACAACAACAGGACCCAGTGAGTTGAATACAGTTACAGTGGGGCAAAAAAGTATTTAGTCAGCCACCAATTGTGCAAGTTCTCCCACTTAAAAAGATGAGAGGCCTGTAATTTTCATCATAGGTACACTTCAACTATGACAGACAAAATGAGAAAAAAAATCCAGAAAATCACATTGTAGGATTTTTTATTAATTTATTTGCAAATTATGGTGGCAAATAAGTATTTGGTCAATAACAAAAGTTTCTCAATACTTTGTTATATACCCTTTGTTGGCAATGACAGAGGTCAAACATTTTCTGTAAGTCTTCACAAGGTTTTCACACACTGTTGCTGGTATTTTGGCCCATTCCTCCATGCAGAGCTCCTCTAGAGCAGTGATGTTTTCAATGCCCTTGCTGATGGAAGGAGGTTTTCACTCAAAATCTCACGATACATGGCCCCATTCATTCTTTCCTTTACACGGACCAGTCGTACTGGTCCCTTTGCAGAAAAACAGCCCCAAAGCATGATGTTTCCACCCCCATGCTTCACAGTAGGTATGGTGTTCTTTGGATGCAACTCAGCATTCTTTGTCCTCCAGACACGACGAGTTGAGTTTTTACCAAAAAGTTATATTTTGGTTTCATCTGACCATATGACATTCTCCCAATCTTCTTCTGGATCATCCAAATGCTCTCTAGCAAACTTCAGACGGGCCTGGACATGTACTGGCTTAAGCAGGGGGACACGTCTGGCACTGCGGGATTTGAGTCCCTGGCGGCGTAGTGTATTACTGATGGTAGGCTTTGTTACTTTGGTCCCAGCTCTCTGCAGGTCATTCACTAGGTCCCGGGATTTTTTCTCACCGTTCTTGTGATCATTTTGACCCCACGGGGTGAGATCTTTTGTGGAGCCCCACGAGGGAGATTATCAGTGGTCTTGTATGTCTTCCATTTCCTAATAATTGCTCCCACAGTTGATTTCTTCAAACCAAGCTGCTTACCTATTGCAGATTCAGTCTTCCCAGCCTGGTGCAGGTCTACAATTTTTTTTTCTGGTGTCCTTTGACAGCTCTTTGGTCTTGGCCATAGTGGAGTTTGGAGTGTGACTGTTTGAGGTTGTGGACAGGTGTCTTTTATACTGATAACAAGTTCAAACAGGTGCCATTAATACAGGTAACGAGTGGAGGACAGAGGAGCCTCTTAAAGAAGAAGTTACAGGTCTGTGAGAGCCAGAAATCTTCCTTGTTTGTAGGTGACCAAATACTTATTTTCCACCATAATTTGCAAATAAATTCATTAAAAATCCTACAATGTGATTTTCTGGATTTTTTGTTTCTCATTTTGTCTGTCATAGTTGAAGTGTACCTATGATGAAAATTACAGGCCTCTCTCATCTTTTTAAGTGGGAGAACTTGCATAATTGGTGGCTGACTAAATACTTTTTTGCCCCACTGTATGTAACATCGGAACAGAAACCATGATGCGATAACACAATATGAGCAGTGGTGTTTGAAAGCCTTTCCACTCACCTCTAGTCTCTGCACCATCTCCCGTATCTCCTCTGCCTGGCTGTCCATCACACTGATTGACACTGCCTCCCCCCTCTCATAGAAGATATCCAGGCAAGGCCCACCTATGGCCCTGCTGTCTGTCACCGCCTTCCAGCCAATCACGTCACGGCAGCAGCAGTTGAACACCACCCTCCGTGTGTATCTCTCGATCAGCACCACTGATTCAGCTGAGACCCCCAGTAGACAGGGCAGCTTTTGTCCTCCTGTCTCCTCCTCATTCCCACTGGTGGCCCTGACAGCCCAGACTAGCGCCCCAGCACTGTGCAGCTCTGCCCCCTTGGCCCCCTTCAGTTTGTCTTTGCGCTTGCCCCCCAAGGACAGCAGGGGGAACTTGGTGGAAGAGTCGATTGGCGTGGTGGTCACGTAGTTCTCTGCCAGGTCTTTCAGGTACTCCTGCCGTGTACGCGTGGCCATGGAGCGGAACTTCTCCGCCTTCTCGGCAGCGTTCTCAGCGTTCACCGCCTTGGCCAGCAGGAAGTCTCTGAAGGCAGGGGAACGGGGGAATCGAGCACCCTTAGGGAACAGAGGCCCGAATAACGGGATGTCTTTGGAGCGTGTTACCGCCACCCTGGGGGCGAGAGAGATTGTCAGGGTAAAAAAATCAGAAATCCAACCCCATAATCAGAGTCTTGCAGCACACTTCTAGTTTTGATACCCTTGTAAATACAATGTGACAACAGTAAACATGTTGTTACACCTGTCATTTCTGATTGATAATGCTGAAAGCAGATAAACATACAAAGACAGTTGTGGAGCAGCCAGGGACAGCGGTACAGCTCGAGACAAACAGAGACAGTTGTGGAGCAGCCAGGGACAGCGGTGCAGCTCGAGACAAACAGAGACAGTTGTGGAGCAGCCAGGGACAGTGGTACAGCTCGAGACAAACAGAGACCGTTGTGGAGCAGCCAGGGACAGCGGTACAGCTCGAGACAAACAGAGACAGTTGTGGAGCAGCCAGGGACAGCGGTGCAGCTCGAGACAAACAGAGACAGTTGTGGAGCAGCCAGGGACAGCGGTGCAGCTCGAGACAAACAGAGACAGTTGTGGAGCAGCCAGGGACAGCGGTGCAGCTCGAGACAAACAGAGACAGTTGTGGAGCAGCCAGGGACAGCGGTGCAGCTCGAGACAAACAGAGACAGTTGTGGAGCAGCCAGGGACAGTGGTACAGCTCGAGACAAACAGAGACCGTTGTGGAGCAGCCAGGGACAGCGGTACAGCTCGAGACAAACAGAGACAGTTGTGGAGCAGCCAGGGACAGCGGTACAGCTCGAGACAAACAGAGACAGTTGTGGAGCAGCCAGGGACAGCGGTACAGCTCGAGACAAACAGAGACAGTTGTGGAGCAGCCAGGGACAGCGGTGCAGCTCGAGACAAACAGAGGCAGTTGTGGAGCAGCCAGGGACAGCGGTACAGCTCGAGACAAACAGAGACAGTTGTGGAGCAGCCAGGGACAGCGGTGCAGCTCGAGACAAACAGAGACAGTTGTGGAGCAGCCAGGGACAGCGGTGCAGCTCGAGACAAACAGAGACAGTTGTGGAGCAGCCAGGGACAGCGGTACAGCTCGAGACAAACAGAGACAGTTGTGGAGCAGCCAGGGACAGCGGTGCAGCTCGAGACAAACAGAGACAGTTGTGGAGCAGCCAGGGACAGCGGTGCAGCTCGAGACAAACAGAGACAGTTGTGGAGCAGCCAGGGACAGCGGTGCAGCTCAAGACAAACAGAGACAGTTGTGTAGCAGCCAGGGACAGCGGTACAGCAGGAGAGAAGGCTCTCATCTCACCTGTAGTAGGTGTGGTCAGAGCAGGACTTTTCCACCTGGATGATGATGAAGACATGTTGGAAATGGGAGCGAATGGCCTTAGGAGTGAAGGGCAAAGCCCCTGGCTCCTGGAACACTATGGTCACTATGTCATTCCCAATGTGCCTCTTCCTCAGCAACTACAGTACCAGAGAGAGAGAGAGAGAGAGAGAGAGAGAGAGAGGAGGGGGTTAGAGGTAGTCAAGAGAGCTGTTAATACATTTTGGTTATTTGATCAACTAATGATCATGTGCAGTTAGCTATTCGGTGTTACTTATTTGTATGGTGTCGTGTTTCCAAATCACTCCAACCGAAGAGCTGGCAGATGTGAGCGGCTCTCCAGCCTGACTGCCAGCCAAACAGACAGAGTGGCAGTAGCTCAGTATCTATAGTGTATGGGCAGACACAGCATGCTTTTAGAGTGGGAGTTGGACATAGAGACGCAGAGGAACAAGTCATTTGCCTGCCGTGCTTGTTGTGCAACATTCCTCAAGCGGGGACGCCTTCATTTGAACATGGAGAAATGTGTAGGTTTTAAAACCAAAGAATAATGTTACCATAAACACAGAATCAAGAAGATTATTTTTCATACATTTTTTGCGAGGAATGCTGCTTATTCTCTTCAATATTTGCCCCAAAAAAGACCTAACTATGCTTGTGTAAAAGATCAGAATCTCCGTTTCTAATCGTTTTCGATTAAAAAGGACTTTCTAAACAACCACGTTAACACATTATCACTATCACGGCTTCAAGTTGTCTGACTGGGTTTCCTTAGCGTCCTGTAAAGCAGCGTGTAGTGTGTATGTGTTGTTTGTTACCTGTTGTGTGTTGTTGGCCGTGTAGGGCAGCATGGTGGACACGTGGAACATGACCTCATAGTCCTGGTAGCGCGTGTAGAGGGACTGGATCCCCGTGGAGTCCGCTGTGTGCACACACGCGCGCACGAGCACACACACACACGCGCACAGAAAGGTTTAAACACGTCGCTATCAGCCTCGTAGCTAACAGAGTGAGAGACAGTCTACAGATAGTGTAAACACAGACTAAAAAAAAACATCAGTCTGACTTTAGGTGCTTTAGATTACAGTGATAGACAGTATTAAGATAGAGGACACACACAGTGACTATACAGCTTCTCCCAATACTGCTACAATTACACCGTGTTAGATAGTGTTAATCTTATATGTTTACTAACCCCTGATGCCCTGTGATTCAATATATACAGTGAACAAACAATGTAACGCAACACGCAACAATTTCAACAATTTTACTGAGTTACAGTTCATATAGGGAAATCAGTCAATTGAAATAAATTAATTAGGCACTAATCTATGGATTTCACGACTGGGAATACAGATATGCAACTGTTGGTCACAGATACCTTCAAAAAAAGGTAGGGACCTGAATCAGAAAAATAGTCCGTATCTGGTGTGTCCACCATTTGCATGACACATCTCCTTTGCATAGAGTTGATCAGGTTGTTGATTGTGGCCTGTGGAATGTTGTCCCACTCCTCTTCAATGGCTGAGCGATGTTGCTGGATATCGGTGGGAACTGGAACACACTGTCGTACACGTCGATCCAGAGCATTCCAAACATGATCAATGGGTGACATGCCTGGTGAGTATTCAGGTCATGGAAGAACTGAGACCTTTTCAGCTTCCAGGAATTGTGTACAGATCCTTGCGACATGGAGCCGTGCGGATGAATGGCATGACAATGAGCCTGTGCATTCAAATGACTATCGATGAAATGCATTTGTGTTTGTTGTCATTATCTTATGCCTGCCCATACCGTAACCCCACCGCCACCATGGGGCACTCAGCAAACCGTTTGCCCACACAACGCCTTACTCGCTACCCTGTCTGCCATCTGCTCGGAACAGTTTGAACCAGGATTCATATGTAAATAGCACACTTCTCCAGCGTGCTAGTGGCCATCGAAGGTGAGCATTTGCTCACTGAAGTCGGTTAAGAAGCCAAACTGCAGCCAGGTCAAGACCCTGGGGAGGACGACAAGCACGCAGATGAGCTTCCCTGAGACAGTTTCTGGTAGTTTGTGCAGAAATGCTTTGCTTGTGCAAACCCACAGTTTCATCGGCTGTCCAGGCGGCTGGTCTCAGACCATCCCGCAAGTGAAAAAGCCAGATGTGGAAGTCCTGGGCTGGCGTGGTTACATGTGGTCTGCGGTTGTGAGGCCGGTTGGACATACTGCCAAATTCTCTAAAACAACATTGAAGGCGGCTTATGGTAGAGAAATTAACATTACATTCTCTGGCAACAACCCTGGTGGACATTCCTACAGTCAGCATGCCAAATGCACACTCCCACAAAACTTGAGACATCGGTGGCATTGTGTTGTGTGACAAAAATGTACATTTTAGAGTTGCCTTATATTGTCCCCAGCACAAGGTGCACCTGGGTAATGATCATGCTGTTTAATCAGCTTCTTGATATGCCACACCATCAGGTGCATGGATTATCTTGGCAAATGAGAAATGCTCACTAACAGGGATGTAAACCAATTTGTATACAACATTTGAGAGAAAAGCTTTTTGTGAGCATGAACAATTTGGGGGTTATTTTATTTCAGCTCATGAAACATGGGACCAACACTTTACATTTAGCGTTTATATTTTTGTTCAGTATATATCCTGCCTGTAGATAACGTGTAGATAGTATGTATGTGTAGGGCTCACTCTTGGTGTCCAGCTGAGCGCGGTACTTCTCCCAGCCTTTAAGCTTCACTCGCTCCCCCAGCAGGTCCAGGAACTCCTCGAAAGCCGGCCCAGAGCTCTCGTTGTTGTACATGTCCTCCTCAGAGCTCTGGCCTGCACGGCAGTACATCACCCCCACCTTCCTCTGGAAGTTCAGCTGGGGGGGGGGGGGGGGGGGGAGAAAGAGAGAGAGAGAGAGATTTTCATCAACTATTGTGTTTTTTCTAATAACCATGGCAGCCCAAAACTTTTAGAATAGATGTACTGTATCTCTTTGAATGCCTGTTCAAGTTCAAGTGATAGTATCAGAATGGACAGATCAGACACATTTCTCTGTAGACTGCTCCATAGGAGGTTTACATGAACCATCTAAAAGAGTATCCTGATGGATCTGACATCTTATTGGCCATGAGCAGGACACTGAGTGGGGTCAACCCAGGGTGGGTCCTACTCACCCCCTGTTCGTCCAGCTTGAGCAGGGTATCTCGGACCTTGGGCGAGGTGGAGGCCAGACGCAAGCAGTGGAGGTTGAGCTCAGGGATGATGAACTCCAGGAGCCTCTTGGGAGACAGGCCGCGCGGGGTGGTGTGGCGGGCCGCTGACGGCACGGACTCCTCCAGGATGGAGCCTCTCAGAGTCTTCAGCTGGGAGGCAGGGACAGTCCCGAGGGGTGTGAGTAGATGGACAAATGTGTGCAACAATAGTAAGTATGGGTATGTGTGAATGGCGGTATGTATTCAGAAAAGGATCTAGAAGTCTGTCAATACTGTATACTCATATTGACCTTGAGTGTGTATTGTAGACTGACCTCAGTGGTTCTGAAGATGATTCTGTAGTTATACTGAGCTCCACTGGACCCCTCCTTCTCCTCTCTACGGAAGCTGATGGCCACTGGACCCAGGCGGTCATCTATACCAAAGAAGTTCTGATGATCTGAGGAATGGAAAGAAATATCCCTGTAACACTGTTGTTGACGAACACAAACAGTCTCAATCATTTAATGAGGTAAAGCAAACATGATCTTTCACACACAACGACGCAGCACTCACCTTTCATGTAGAAGTATTTGCGGTAGTAGTGGGCTCCCAGGTCTGCGTGTTCTATGAAGTAGTTGCTCTTGCCCTGCTGTTGGACGTGGCTCTCTCTGGGTTCCTCCAGTACTGACACTGCATCGTTGGGGTTCCTCAAGCTCAGCCACAGGCACCCTCTTCCCTGTGTATTCCCCAGGCCCGCCCGCTCCTCACCCCCCATCTCGTTACGGAAGTGGGGGCAGCTGAGCAGCAGCTCGTTGTCGTTCCCATCTCCCTCGTCCAGCAGACACTGGTCAGGGTCCTCCACAGCCCCCCCACCACTACCCCCACCCTGCGAGGGGGAGGAGGGTGTGGCCTGGGTGAGGGGGCGCATCGTTGAGGCGGCCGACGCCCCTGAGGTGATGTTCTTTTTGCGGCCGATGCTGTCCCGATTGCTGGCTGCTTCCAAGAGATCAAACAGAATGCTCTGAACATCATAGTGGGCAAAGTTCCTGACCCAGGCTCCGCCTCCCAGGTTGTCATAAGGACCTGGTTGGGGGATCTGTGGGGGTGAAGGCTTGGCCTTCTTGCTCAGCCCCTCAGGCTTGGGGGGCTTGGCTGGTTTTGGAGTTTCTCCTGTGGGGGCGGAAAGAGCCCTGAAGAAGCCGTCTGGTTCTGGGGGTGTTGCATGCAGACCCAGCAGAAGGAAGGGGTCTTTGAAGCGGAGGGCGTTGGGGCTCAGAGCTCCCTGGTCGTCTGCACTGAGCTCCTGTGTTCCTGACAGACCTGTCTGTCTCTCCAGTGAGGAGAGGCTGCCATACTCCCTGTGCAGCACCACCCCTGAGTCCCCCTGAGCCCCGGCACCTGCCTTCTCCCCCACCGCCCGTGTGGCCTTCCCTCCCACCTTACCAGAAGAGTCCAGGTCACCCAGAGTCACGTCACTGTTGCTTCTCTGCATGATGTGTCCTCGGCCCACGGACCTCAGGTTCAGACTCACACGGTTCGGGTTAGTAAGGCTCTCCCCATCTGCCCCCTCCCCGTCCCTCCTCGGGGGCCACTCCCCTGCCAGCACCCGCGCCCGTACCCCACCGTCCCGCTTAGAGTCAAAGTTGACCGTTGCCAGAGGGGGTCGCGGCCTTTGCCGGCAGAACTTGCGGAGGAAGAGGTCGTCAGACTGCATGGTGCCTCAGACTCCAATCCTCCAACTGTCTCTCCTCACTTTCCCAAACCGGATGAGTAAAGGTACTACACGTGTTCCTCATCCACATTCAATAACACAATGCAGAGGACTATTAGATGACAGTTATGTCCACACAGTCAGATACAATTATATGTTTTAAGTCTGGAAAGCGTACACCCATTCCAAGTTATTTTAGGACGTTCTCCAGCTCTGCAGATGACTAAGATTCTGGTGTGCCCCAGTTTTGGATTGGTCCAGTTTTGGTTTGGTCCTGCTGGTAAAAATGTACAGAGGAGAGGAGAGTTAACCATCAGAAGAGCCCAGCTCTTTATACCCTGTCATCCATTCTCTTTGGTCTCTTCCACTGGTCACCTGTGCACAGAGACAAAGCTACGGTCATTGACCACAGACACCCGTCTCCCACCCATACTGCTATTATCCTTCCTGACGCCTCAGATGTCATTCAGTCACTGAGGTTTTGTTCAATGGTTGCAAATCAAACTATGCGCCAGTGTTTTTTAAGCCACTTTGTCAAAACATTATCCTGAAATTCGAATGCATTTCTTTTCAACAATGACGCATAGAAATCGAAAAAGGCAAACAAGCAGCTCTGACGTGTGTTGTTTTGTTCTGTATTGTTAAACCTCTCAATACTTGCATTATGATTTTTTTTCCTTTGCAAAAATAGCTGCCAAGTAGTCGTATGTGGCCCACCACATCCCCTCTATGGACAGGCACAATAGAACACTGCAGGAAGGGGGAGGTGGCCTTCCTGTCCTCAAACAAGTTAAGAATAAAATGGTAATAAACATAACAATGCTGGCCAGCCTGCCAACAGAATAAGACTCACTCTATCTATCTCATACAGTGTCTATTTTGAATACAGTAGCCTGCTGTGTGTCTAAGACAATATTCCCCTCTGAGACATTACAATTCATCCTCTCCTATCATATGCAATCCCCAGAGAAAGCAGAAACATTAAACGCCACCGGACTTCTAAATCCACACAACCCCACACATGATCTGACATTCCAAATGTAACACGGGCCTTTTGCTTGTTCATTTTGATTTTATGGTCACATTTGCTCATAAATTGTCATATCCCACCAACTCTCTCTCTCTCTCTTGATCAATGCAAGTCAATGGTACCTATATTAGCATTTTCAAAATCATGTCCAAATCATCTATAAGCAACTCCTTTGAGTTACACAATCAATGTTGAGATACTTTAGGATGGTTCGGACCAGAAGGGCACAAATAAAACGAGAGTCTGTACATCAAAACCTCAATATAGTGAGGATATTAATAGTGAGATGTCCAATGTCATTTTGTTCAGATATTTGATTTATTTCATTAAAATATGAAACATAGACTTTGGCTTGTAAGAGTCAATTAAATAAAAATGCCCAAATGAAACGTATAAATTGGATTTTAACATACTAATCTTCAGGGGCCATTTAGGCTTTTTTACTGAATAACATAACAAAACAATTGTTTGCCTAAGGATAGCCAGTATGTAAATATCTACATTTTTTTATGTCTCGAAATGAACCAAGGTACTCTAACAGTAAATGATAGAGTAAGACTTCCGTCAATAAGTGACAGGCCAGTCTGTTGCTTAAATGAGGGCCACTATTCATAAGTGGATTTTCATTATCTACACTTATTCTAAACATCCTAAATCTTTCTCATTACAGACTATTTGTTTCAGGTCAACTCACAGGCGAAAATAGGTTGTTTTCAAATGAATTTCCTCGGTTCCTGGTATCCCCATTCTTTGTTCCCTTCTCTCTGGTCAAATTGACGTCAATCATACGATATCGGAAACCAGTTTCTCTTGAATCCAAATATTAGATTTCTTCTACATTCTAAAGGCTGCTTCCTGTCTCGCTATTTCTCATGCATCTCCTGTCTCGAGAGGATTTGCAGCCTCGAGAGCAGGTGCAGCGACGCAGCTCACACTCATGTTTCCCGGTGCGCGTTAGCACAGAATGCTGCAGAGATGTTGAGGTGACTGGTGAGAGAGGGAGTCATCTCTCTCTCTCTCTCTCTCTCTCTCTCGCTCTCTCTCTCTGCCTCTGCACAACTGAATGTTAATAGTTACTCCAGATATTGACTGAATATTGGAGATTTGCAATTCACCTTCTGTCCCCATAAAGGAACAATCACATTGTGCCTGGTTGCATAGATACAATATTTTAGACCACGATGACATTTAAACATGACAACATGTTTGGACATCCTTTCTGACATTTCTCTAGCTATGTACTGGATGCCCTTAACCACAGCAATTCACTCTGATATATTTTCTGGATAATATCAATTTCTTCAGTTCTTTGAAAGTTTTTTTTTTTACTGAAGCAAATCAGGTTAAGCGACTTGTTCGATGACAGAGCAGCAGCTTCCATCTCCCTGCTGGTACCGAGCCCAGCCACTTACTTTCCATCCAAGGTCTCTGAATCTCCCATCAGAGTGTCCTGACTTGTGGGAGTCAAGATGAAACCATGTGTACTCTGAAGGTGATAGCTGGGTTTGCAAAATAGTTTAGGATAGAAGTCTTTGAAACATGTGCATTACTTGTATTTTTTCTGAAATGAGAAAAAGGACTACAGCATTTGTGTGTTCATTGAGCACACACTGAGATTATATATGGAGTGGCTGTACATCCACTGTATGGCCATGCGTTCCCCCTGGGGCCACTCGATAGTTCCCTGGTGCTTTTAGTGACCCAATGGCAGATTGTAAGCACACAATCAACAATACCAAAAGCTGCATGCATCCACAACAAGTGGCCATTCATTTAATTCATCTATTATAACAACACAATAACACATGCTAAATATTTGATCAATCCAGTCTCTGTTTTCAGTCTCATGCATTATAAATTGATTGCCAGTTTAGAGTAAAGCTGGAAATCCAGTGGTTTAGTTCATCAAAACCATATAAAGGCCTGCAGAGGAACCTGCCCTGCAGTCAAATCATTCTACTCCCAAGTTCTGTGGGTTGACAAAGAGCAGGACATACGATATACTAAAGTAAGGAGTCAAACTGATAAAGGGAAGCTTTAACTAGTCCAGTACTGTATGTGATGTTCTCTAACTGCCCCAGTGAGACTTCTGGTTCAACTACGCAATAGGGGTCTACGGTGACCACAGCTTCCTCCTCATGTCACTTCTGTGCATAGCTGCAGAGGTTCACTTCTCCATCCTCCACAGACTACTATCCAACATGTCTGGTGGTTTCTGTGTCTAACAGGGTAACGAGTGACTCTGTTGACTGTATCAAAGTTATAGGGAGAGTGTTTCCCCCACCCTAAAGGCCATGTGAACTAACCTAGTTCTTCGGTCACATCTGTCACTTCCTCTGAACCAAATTCAATATATTTTTTTTGTTAGATCTGCATTTGGGTTTTCGTTCAAACAAAAGGTAGAGCACAGGTTGTAAGCTTTGCAACTTCATAGAAAATTGGTTAATGTTTTTCATTTGAAACACCTAGGAAGGAAAGCTTTAAAGGGGCATTTAAAAAAAAAATTTAACTTCATATTCATAATTTCCAGCACCAACCCAACAACCCTTATCTTCCTCTATATATTTTATTACAAAACCTAGAAACGTGCACATTTCACAAATGTTGATGTTGGGGTGGTGCTGGAGATGATACATTTGAAGTTGGAAAATTGTGAAATGTCCCTTTAAGAGTTCAATACGCATACTTCACTATATTGTACGCATAAAGTTCATATTACAGTACATCACAATAACCTACAAATTACAGTATTTTTCCTCTCCTATCAAAAGATTAAGCAAAGGGGGATTACCCGAAACATGCAGCCAAGGGATTAAAAGGCTCTCCAGGACTTTCTGAAGATTGGGAGCGTTCATCATGACAGTTCAGCGGGCCCATTTCACAGTCCACACATCCTCACATGAAACCAGAGAGCAGAGCAGTCTCAGTGCCTCAGAAGTCAAACCAGGCATGCACTGCCTCACTACATCATTAAGCTAGGACAACTGGTGTTTGATGCGGTGTCTAACCATGCTGACAGAACACTGCTAGCAGTGAGTGGCTGCTAATGATCTCAGATCTCAGCCTCTATCCCGAGTATCTTGGCTCTCTGTGTGACCTGTGTTGAACCAGTCTTTATAACAGGACTGTGCTGTCAGCCCCTTGGTACTTTAACAGACTTCCTTTACAGGTACTACAGTATGCCTGTGTCAGACGTGGGTTGCAATACTATTTCAGGTATTCCAATTACTTTCAAAGACATTTGGAAGTAAGAATTAAGATATTTTTCAAGTAGTTACTTGAAATACTTAAATATACTGACTCAAATACACCCTCGTTCATGGTATTTGAAATAATTTATTTGAAAACAGGTCTAGTCTGTGTTGGGCTCATGTTTTCTAGTGTTTTTTCACAAGCACTGCTCTGACCTCAGTGCTTCGGAGGCATGAGTGTTCAGCGCAGTGGGGTCGCCATCCTGTTTGGTGTACATGCTAGACCCAGGACAAGGCTCCAGGGTGTGTGCTGTCCGGATGTTACTGTGAAAGGGGAGTCATAGGGCTGCCATGGTGACCATACGCCCACTTTAGGGAAGCCGTGTTTCCAGGAACACTTTTCTCTGACCCCTCCTCCCTTTTGAGACTCTGCGTCCTGTGATGTCACCTGCATCCTGACCTTACTAGCCCTCAGAGGAAGGGTGTCATCATCATATCTCCCCCTCCCATCATGGCTAACTGGACTGTTGTATCAGAGAGCGGAGACCAGGCTGACTTCAGCCCTACCAACCATAAGTCTCTGTTCAACTCCTGACCTACATCTCACAATGAAGATTACATCTGATGCGGTTTTATTAAGCTCCTACTCATCAGCAAATCGTTTTGAGGGGGAAAAACAGCAACCACAAAAGCATTTATGAATAAATGATATATTGTATTTGGTGTAGCCTACAGTAGGGTCCATGCTTGAAATGTATTTCCTTCAGGCCCAGCTCTGGGGGGGACAAAACTCGCCATAGGCAGCCATTCAATGTGATCAATGACCAGGATTGGTATCCGCCCCATGGCCATATCAGACCTATCAGGTGACAAACGGGTTCTTTATGGAAGGTTTCATCAAATCCTTGATGGGCTCATAGTTACTATGTCTGTATAAGATAGAAACGGGTCCCTGTGTTATTAAACCAGCTATATGCCAGTACTGACGATGCAATCTGCCGTTGAAAATATCTGACTCCCCTGACCTGTTTCTGTTTCTGGCTCATGGTTCTCCACGCACATGTGGGATTAAAATTATCTCTTGAAATTGGGAGCAGGACAGATTACTATCATAACTCAAACCAAAGGCCATCAAGAGTATGTATTTCTGTACTTCTGGAATGATTTAAAAAACCCTCATTAGAACTGCAGAGAAGTGCGATACGATAACAAGGATTCCAAGCATACGTGTCACTAGACCTCAGAGCAACATCGTGTGTTATACAATTTTCCTCATTGCATACTAGTATTCTATGCTGAATCACAGTACTGCCACCAGCTCTGCAACCTCTGTCCTCCAAAACACAGTACTGACTGCTACACAATCTCTGTCCTCCAAAACACAGTACTGACTGCTACGCAATCTCTGTCCTCCAAAACACAGTACTGACTGCTACGCAATCTCTGTCCTCCAAAACAAAGTACTGACTGCTACACAATCTCTGTCCTCCAAATCACAGTACTGACTGCTACGCAACCTCTGTTCTCCAAAACACAGTACTGACTGCTACGCAACCTCTGTCCTCCAAAACACAGTACTGACTGCTACGCAATCTCTGTCCTCCAAATCACAGTACTGCCACCAGCTCTGCAACCTCTGTCCTCCAAAACACAGTACTGACTGCTACGCAACCTCTGTCCTCCAAAACACAGTACTGACTGCTACGCAACCTCTGTCCTCCAAAACACAGTACTGACTGCTACGCAATCTCTGTCCTCCAAAACACAGTACTGACTGCTACACAATCTCTGTCCTCCAAATCACAGTACTGACTGCTACGCAACCTCTGTCCTCCAAAACACAGTACTGACTGCTACGCAATCTCTGTCCTCCAAAACACAGTACTGACTGCTACGCAACCTCTGTCCTCCAAAACACAGTACTGACTGCTACGCAACCTCTGTCCTCCAAAACACAGTACTGACTGCTACGCAATCTCTGTCCTCCAAATCACAGTACTGCCACCAGCTCTGCAACCTCTGTCCTCCAAAACACAGTACTGACTGCTACGCAACCTCTGTCCTCCAAAACACAGTACTGACTGCTACGCAACCTCTGTCCTCCAAAACACAGTACTGACTGCTACGCAATCTCTGTCCTCCAAATCACAGTACTGCCACCAGCTCTGCAACCTCTGTCCTCCAAAACACAGTACTGCCACCAGCTCTGCAACCTCTGTCCTCCAAAACACAGTACTGCCACCAGCTACGCAACCTCTGACCTCCAAATAACAGTACTGCCACCAGCTACGCAACCTCTGACCTCCAAATCACAGTGATTGGTGCTTACGATACGTTAGGGCCTAAATCGACTATTAGGGATGATTGATTTAGGAAAATTGAGCTAATTAACCGTGTGTTCTCACTGTGCCCAGCAGCCAATCCCAGGGCCTGTTATTGATCCCAGCTCTGCCTGATACATTTGGATTCACACTGCATAACTACCATGTCATTGGAAACACAAAACGGGCTTCAAAGACTAAAAACAGCCAGTGGGTGTGTTATTGCACACAAAATTGGTTTCAGGAAATAAAGTAATCCCAATGCTGCTACTCCCTCACACTTCCTCCAATCACCCTTCATCCTTCCCTTTTGCTTCTGCCCGCTGAGTAGGGTCTGGGCCAGGTCCAGAGCCTGCTAAGTGATTGGTTCTGGCACACTCATTTTGTCCCACATTTTATCTCGGTTTTGATTTATTACTTAGAGTTAGCAGATGTCTGTCTGAGTTGTTGGTCTCCAAAGACACATAGTTCGTCTACTCAATAGATTGACTTTAGAGTAGAGGTTAGCTGTCAAGGTGGCAGAGAGGAAGGAGGCAAGTGGAAAGGTTCTTAGGACCACCCTGTACAGGATCACATGATCGTGTCTCAGAGGTCAGATGTTGATCTGAGGAGTGGAAATTGACAGATGATACCATGATGGTAATGAGGATAACAGGTAGTCTCCCTGACTGCTTCTGGCACGTCTCCAGGCTGAGTCAGGGCAGTCAGTGGGAGTGCAAATACACAACCCTCCCTGCCTTCCACACATGCTTCTTATCACTTCCCAACCTTTTACTGTTCTGCCTTATTATTATTGGACCATTCTGGTCATTTATGAACATTTGAACATCTTGGCCATGTTCTGTTATAATCTCCACCCGGCACAGCCAGAAGAGGACTGGCCACCCCACATAGCCTGGTTCCTCTCTAGGTTTCTTCCTAGGTTTTGGCCTTTCTAGGGAGCTTTTCCTAGCCACCGTGCTTCTACACCTGCATTGCTTGCTGTTTGGGGATTTAGGCTGGGTTTCTGTACAGCACTTTGAGATATCAGCTGATGTACGAAGGGCTATATAAATTAATTTGATTTGATTTACCTTCCTACCCTCGTGAGTTTAAAGTATATGTCACACTGGACACACAAAGGAAGTAAAAAAAATTCTAAAAAGATTGTCACCTCTCATTTCCAATGTCATTTTGCTAAGCCTTTAATGTCACCTTGCAGAGTGTGTTTGGCTGCTGTCTGCCTGTGTCCTCCAGTGGGGGACATTGTGACAGAGTGTACTGGGCATCTGTTTCTGCTGTTGGTCTGTGGAGGTCAAGCCCACCTTTAGGCTGTGCTGATGTTAGCATCTGCTGAAGACAACTAAAAACAGATTCATTTTTGAGAGGAGGCTGTCCTCCCGCAAATACGTCCTTCAGAAATGGAACATATGTCTGTCGTGCTATCAATTATTAATGAGGGGGAAAAGATGGGGCTAGAGTTAGACAGTGTTGAATAATTCATGAGGCAGCCCCCCCCAAGCCCACTCTCTGACCATGGGACTTGGGCCTGGGCCGTCCAAAACATCACCTATACATTTTGTTGTCACAAAGAACTGTACACAGACGTGTGTACTGCCATATCGTGTGTGTATGTGTGTGTGACTTCTAAAAATATGTGTGTGAGAAAGCTCCAATTTAGTCATCTGAAGTTTTGGATTCGATACTGTAAAACAGTCTTCAGTTTTTATAAGTCCCTTCCTCTTTGGAAATCTCTGATACCAAAGAAGTGTGTGTGTGTGTGTGTGTGTGTGTGTGTGTGTGTGTGTGTGTGTGTGTGTGTGTGTGGAAACAAAAGTATTATTCTGATCATTGATAAAACATATTGCATCTGCGTATTGAATCACATATATGTACAATATGTCATGAACTAAGCATGTTTAAATCTGATGTTACCTCCTATTTCAGTGAAAGAAGGCCAGAAAGAGGAAGTTGGTTCAGAAATGGCTCTTTCCATAACATTGTCTGTGCATCTAACCCTGACTTCCTCTTTTACTGAAACTACCAACTAAAAGAATTATGATCAGGGGCGTAGGAGCGACTCTGACAAGGGGACACATTTCGCTAAACATAAGTTTACACCTGGTTATGGGCTTAAAAAAAGAGGCACACTCCAGGATATAAATAAAAAATGCAATAAAAAGGTTTTAAATGCTAATTTCTAGTCACTTTTGAGAAAAGGATACAGACAAATCGTAGCCCTTTCCTGCAGTAAAATGACCTCGTAGCCTCATCATTTCAGTTTTGTTGTATGTCACATTTAATATTGGGATGCAAACATAAAATGTAATACATTTCAACTCTATAACTGACATGGTACAGGTGTCTTCTTTTTTCTTAAGCCCTTGACCATGTGTGTGAGGTATATACTTTTGTTTCAAAGTAGATTTCAAAGTTACTTTACCCGGTGCATTGAGTAATGATGGTGGTGCTGCACAGTGCTGTTTCTATCACTCACACGCACTGCCACACTGCTTGTAACAAACCGAGAGTGAGAATGAAGCAGTCAGTGGGGGCGGGGCAAGTGACTGCAGTGGAGGCCATTTCAAAATAAAAATCCCTCAATGAATGTGGTGACTTCTCTCACGTGTTTTACCTGCTTCTAACATTGGGGGGTGGGGTAGACCCCCCACCCGGCTCCTACGCCCTTGGGGATGATACATCTTTGTCCCTCTCACTCCATGCCATCTTACATTATTATGGTCATCAATCACCACTGTGATAAAGCATTTGAACATTTTCACTATGGTATTGGTCATTCGCATGCTCAAAGGACTTTATTGTGTGGGTATATGGGAGTGCATGGCATGCGTGCAAGAGTTGGTCGGAGTGAATGTGTCTGTGTCGTTCTTTGTGTGCCTTTGCTGACTCTATGAAAGAGTGTAAAAGCCACAGTGGCAGGAAGAACAGCTGTCCCTCTGCAACTGCACTGTGTGATTCTGCCCGTGACTTTCTATCTCTGTGCGTGTGTGTGGGGGTGTGCACTTGTGTGTGCAGGCGTGTGTGGGGGGGTGTATGTGTGTGACAGAAATGAGAGGGGAACTGACCCTCACGTCATCACTGCTGCTATTATGTGAAGCTGAACTGCACACTGTTCTTCCTCTCCTATCTGTGCAGCTGGCTCTGAGGCCGAGAGACTGTCCACCAATAGCATTTCTAGCAGTCTGAACTGTCACCCCTACCCTGTCCTCTCAGAGAGGAAGAGACACTGGCCTCCCTCACTTCCTCACTATCCCCGCTATTGTGCTTCGAAATTAAGCCTGGTCCTCCTGAAACGGCTGCACCGCCTACACTCTCTTTCTCTCTCTCTCTCTCTCTCTCTCTCTCTCTCTCTCTCTCTCTCACACACACACACCTACCCAGCTAAGCTCTGCGTATGACCCCAAATTCTTTAATTATGAGTCTCTACTCTAACCACCCCTATGAGACCTAATGTTGATTGGTTAAATTTAACTTGTGTTTTGTCCCTAAAACAACACCAGCTGCACCAGGTTCTGTTCTCTTGTAACCAATGTTCTGCATGACATTGTATTTGTGTATATTAGGGATCCAAGACAGAAGCTACTCTTCCTGGGGTCCAAACACACCAAAGCATCCACATTACATATAAAACAGTGAACTATGTTTGTACTGAATGAGATAAAGATAAAACAGTACATCATGTAAGATCTCTACACCACCACATATCCTCAACACAAAATGTTCACCATACAACAATACTTCCATTCAACAATATCACAATGTGTGTCACGCCCTGACCTTAGAGATCCTTTTTATGTCTCTATTTGGTTTGGTTAGGGTGTGATTTGGGGTGGGTATTCTATGTTCTATTATTTGTATTTCTATGTTTTGGCCGGGTAGGGTTCTCAACCAGGGACAGCTGTCTATCGTTGTCTCTGATTGAGAACCATACTTAGGTAGCCCTTTTTCCCACCTGTCTTTGTGGGAAGTTGACTTTGTTTATGGCACATAGCCTTTAGCTTCACGGTTTGTTTTGTAGTGTTTATTGTTTTGTTCGGCGTCTTTTCATTCTAATAAAGAAAATGTACGCTGATCACTCTGCACCTTGGTCCAGTTCTTTCAACGGCCGTGACAATGTGTGCGTATGCATGTGTCTGTACCTTTGTGTGTCTCTTCACAGTCCCCGTTGTTCCATCAGGTGTATTTGTACCTGCTTTTTAAATCTGACTCTACTGCTTGCATCAGTTACCTGATGTGGAATAGAGTTCTATGTAATCAAATCCAAGTTTATTTGTCACGTGCGCCAAATACAATAGGTGTAAACCTTACAGTGAAATGCTTACTTACAGGCTCTAACCAATGGTGCGGGGGAAAAAGGCATGTGTAGTTAAGTAAAGAAATAAAACAACAAAAAGACATTTGAAAAAAGAGTAGCAAGGCTATATTCAGACACCTGTTAGTCAGGCTTATTGAGGTAGTATGTAGGTATCGTTAAAGTGACTGCATATATGAACAGAAAGTAGCAGAAGCGTAAAAAGAGGGGTTAGCGGGTGGTGGGACACAATGCAGATAGCCTGGTTAGCCAATGTGCGGGAGCACTGGTTGGTCGGGCCAATTTAGGTAGTATGTACATGAATGTATAGTTAAAGTGACTATGCATATAAGATAAACAGAGAGTAGCAGCAGCGTAAAAGAGGGGTTGGCTCTATGTAGTACTGTGCGCCTCCCATAGTCTGTTCTGGACTTGGGGACTGTGAAGAGACCTCTGGTGGTATGTCTTGTGGGGTATGCATGAGTGTCCGAGCTGGGTGCTAGTAGTTTAAACAGACAGCTGGGTGCATTCAGCTTGTCAACACTTCTTACAAAAACAAGTAGTGATGAAGTCAATCTCTCATCCACTTTGAGCCATGAGAGACGTACATACATGTTATTAATGTTAGCTCTACGTGTATGTTTAAGGGCCAGCCGTGCTGCCCTGTTCTGAGCCAACTGTAATTTTCTCAAGTCCCTCTTTGTAGCATCTGACCACACTACTGAACAGGTGTCAAGGTGTGACAAAACTAGGGCCTGTACGACCTGCCTTGTTGATAGTGTTGTTAAAAAGGCAGGCAGAGCCGTGCTTTATTATGGACAGACTTCTCCCCATCTTAGCTACTGTAGTATCAACATGTTTGACCACGCCAGTTTACAAACCAGGGTTACTCAGAGCAGTTTAGTCACCTCAACTTGCTCAATTTCCACATTATTCATTACGAGATGTAGTTGAGGTTTAGGGTTCAGTGAATGATTTGTCCCAAATACAATGTTTTTAGTTTTGGAAATATTTAAGACTAACTTATTCCCTGCCACCCACTCTGAAACTAACTGCAGCTCTTTGTTAAGTGTTGCAGTCATTCCTGTCGCTGTAGTAGCTGATGTGTATAGTGTTGAGTCCTCTGCATACATAGACACACTGGCCTTACTCAAAGCCAGTGGCATGTCGTTAGTAAAGTTTGAGAAAAGCAAGGGGCCTAAACAGCTACCCCGGTGACTGACTGAGAGGACAGTGGTCACGGTTGCCTGTCTTCCACCTCATAGGTAGATACCTGGCATCAGACAAGCCATCCTGCTGCTCTCTCTAGCCTCAACATCAAGTTATGGCTCCGTCTCCCCTATGTACTCTGTACATTGCCCTGGAACTACATGCCAATATGCGAACTGTGCTTGATGACACAAGCTAATTTTGCTCATTTCCGTGTGCAGGCTACATCTGCTTGTGTGTGTCATGCTTCATAGTTCAACCATCAGAGTGTAACCAAGCCATTAATGCCTCTTTAAGGAAGTGGAGAGCGAGAAAGAGACTGTAACCCAAGCACATTGATTTAGTTGAAATCAATGGCATGAGCTTTTGTAAGGTATGATAGTAAAGTAAACAGACACAAAAGCTACTCTCTGGTTGGATTTGGAATAATATTGGGGGTGGAACTGGAGCTGAGTATCAGTGTAGTAACTAAGGGACGATAAGTCATGATAATGACTACCTAAAGGAGAGGATCAGTGTAGTAACTAAGTGATGATAAGTCATGATAATGACTAAAGATGAGTATCAGTGTAGTAACTAAGTGATGATAAGTAATGTTAATGACTAACTAAAGATGAGTATCAGTGTAGTAACTAAGTGATGATAAGTAATGATAATGACTAAAGGAGAGGATCAGTGTAGTAACTAAGTGATGATAAGTCATGATAATGACTAACTAAAGGAGAGGATCGGTGGAGTAACTAAGTGATGATAAGTCATGATAATGACTACCTAAAGGAGAGGATCAGTGTAGTAACTAAGTGATGATAAGGAATGATAATGACTAACTAAAGGAGAGGATCGGTGGAGTAACTAAGTGATGATAAGTCATGATAATGACTACCTAAAGGAGAGGATCAGTGTAGTAACTAAGTGATGATAAGTCATGATAATGACAAAAGGAGAGGATCGGTGCAGTAACTAAGTGACGATAAGTAATGATAATGACTAACTAAAGGAGAGGATCAGTGTAGTAACTAAGTGATGATAAGTTGTGATAATGACAAAAGGAGAGGATCGGTGCAGTAACTAAGTGTTGATAGGTAATGATAATGTCTAAAGGAGAGGATCAGTGTAGTAACTAAGTGACGATAAGTAATGATAATGACTAACTAAAGGAGAGGATCAGTGTAGTAACTAAGTGATGATAAATCGTGATAATGACTAAGGAGAGGATCAGTGTAGTAACTAAGTGATGACAAGTCATAATAATGACTAAAGGAGAGGATCAGTGTAGTAACTAAGTGATGACAAGTCATGATAATGACTAACTAAAGGAGAGGATCAGTGTAGTAACTAAGTGATGATAAGTCATGATAATGACAAAAGGAGAGGATCGGTGCAGTAACTAAGTGACGATAAGTAATGATAATGACTAACTAAAGGAGAGGATCAGTGTAGTAACTAAGTGATGATAAGTTGTGATAATGACAAAAGGAGAGGATCGGTGCAGTAACTAAGTGTTGATAGGTAATGATAATGTCTAAAGGAGAGGATCAGTGTAGTAACTAAGTGACGATAAGTAATGATAATGACTAACTAAAGGAGAGGATCGGTGTAGTAACTAAGTGATGATAAGTTGTGATAATGACAAAAAGGAGAGGACCGGTGCAGTAACTAAGTGTTGATAGGTAACGATAATGTCTAAAGGAGAGGATCGGTGTAGTAACTAAGTGACGATAAGTAATGATAATGACTAACTAAAGGAGAGGATCAGTGTAGTAACTAAGTGATGATAAGTCATGATAATGACTAAGGAGAGGATCAGTGTAGTAACTAAGTGATGACAAGTCATAATAATGACTAAAGGAGAGGATCAGTGTAGTAACTAAGTGATGACAAGTCATGATAATGACTAACTAAAGGAGAGGATCAGTGTAGTAACTAAGTGATGATAAGTCGTGATAATGACTAACTAAAGGAGAGGATCAGTGTAGTAACTAAGTGATGATAAGGCATGATAATGACTACCCAAAGGAGAGTATCGGAGCTTGCTAGTGCACTATGCTCAGTGTTTCTGACCTAGCTATGAGGCCCCCCACCTCAGTCTGTGAGGTCACATCCCGTCTGTGTGTTTCCTGTGCGGTGGCTGTCTGAGCCGAGGATCAGTGTAGTAACTAAGTGATGATAAGTAATGATAATGACTAAAGGAGAGGATCAGTGTAGTAACTAAGTGATGATAAGTCATGATAATGACTAAAGATGAGTATCAGTGTAGTAACTAAGTGATGATAAGTAATGTTAATGACTAACTAAAGATGAGTATCAGTGTAGTAACTAAGTGATGATAAGTAATGATAATGACTAAAGGAGAGGATCAGTGTAGTAACTAAGTGATGATAAGTCATGATAATGACTAACTAAAGGAGAGGATCGGTGGAGTAACTAAGTGATGATAAGTCATGATAATGACTACCTAAAGGAGAGGATCCGTGTAGTAACTAAGTGATGATAAGTCATGATAATGACAAAAGGAGAGGATCGGTGCAGTAACTAAGTGACGATAAGTAATGATAATGACTAACTAAAGGAGAGGATCAGTGTAGTAACTAAGTGATGATAAGTTGTGATAATGACAAAGGAGAGGATCGGTGCAGTAACTAAGTGTTGATAGGTAATGATAATGTCTAAAGGAGAGGATCAGTGTAGTAACTAAGTGACGATAAGTAATGATAATGACTAACTAAAGGAGAGGATCAGTGTAGTAACTAAGTGATGATAAATCGTGATAATGACTAAGGAGAGGATCAGTGTAGTAACTAAGTGATGACAAGTCATAATAATGACTAAAGGAGAGGATCAGTGTAGTAACTAAGTGATGACAAGTCATGATAATGACTAACTAAAGGAGAGGATCAGTGTAGTAACTAAGTGATGATAAGTCATGATAATGACAAAAGGAGAGGATCGGTGCAGTAACTAAGTGACGATAAGTAATGATAATGACTAACTAAAGGAGAGGATCAGTGTAGTAACTAAGTGATGATAAGTTGTGATAATGACAAAAGGAGAGGATCGGTGCAGTAACTAAGTGTTGATAGGTAATGATAATGTCTAAAGGAGAGGATCAGTGTAGTAACTAAGTGACGATAAGTAATGATAATAACTAACTAAAGGAGAGGATCGGTGTAGTAACTAAGTGATGATAAGTTGTGATAATGACAAAAGGAGAGGACCGGTGCAGTAACTAAGTGTTGATAGGTAACGATAATGTCTAAAGGAGAGGATCGGTGTAGTAACTAAGTGACGATAAGTAATGATAATGACTAACTAAAGGAGAGGATCAGTGTAGTAACTAAGTGATGATAAGTAATGATAATGACTAACTAAAGGAGAGGATCAGTGTAGTAACTAAGTGATGATAAGTCGTGATAATGACTAAGGAGAGGATCAGTGTAGTAACTAAGTGATGACAAGTCATGATAATGACTAACTAAAGGAGAGGATCAGTGTAGTAACTAAGTGATGATAAGTCATGATAATGACAAAAGGAGAGGATCGGTGCAGTAACTAAGTGACGATAAGTAATGATAATGACTAACTAAAGGAGAGGATCAGTGTAGTAACTAAGTGATGATAAGTTGTGATAATGACAAAAGGAGAGGATCGGTGCAGTAACTAAGTGTTGATAGGTAATGATAATGTCTAAAGGAGAGGATCAGTGTAGTAACTAAGTGACGATAAGTAATGATAATGACTAACTAAAGGAGAGGATCGGTGTAGTAACTAAGTGATGATAAGTTGTGATAATGACAAAAAGGAGAGGACCGGTGCAGTAACTAAGTGTTGATAGGTAACGATAATGTCTAAAGGAGAGGATCGGTGTAGTAACTAAGTGACGATAAGTAATGATAATGACTAACTAAAGGAGAGGATCAGTGTAGTAACTAAGTGATGATAAGTCGTGATAATGACTAAGGAGAGGATCAGTGTAGTAACTAAGTGATGACAAGTCATAATAATGACTAAAGGAGAGGATCAGTGTAGTAACTAAGTGATGACAAGTCATGATAATGACTAACTAAAGGAGAGGATCAGTGTAGTAACTAAGTGATGATAAGTCGTGATAATGACTAAGGAGAGGATCAGTGTAGTAACTAAGTGATGACAAGTCATAATAATGACTAAAGGAGAGGATCAGTGTAGTAACTAAGTGATGACAAGTCATGATAATGACTAACTAAAGGAGAGGATCAGTGTAGTAACTAAGTGATGATAAGTCATGATAATGACTACCCAAAGGAGAGTATCGGAGCTTGCTAGTGCACTATGCTCAGTGTTTCTGACCTAGCTATGAGGCCCCCCACCTCAGTCTGTGAGGTCACATCCCGTCTGTGTGTTTCCTGTGCGGTGGCTGTCTGAGCCGAGGATCAGTGTAGTAACTAAGTGATGACAAGTCATAATAATGACTAAAGATGAGTGTCAGTGTAGTAACTAAGTGATTATAAGGAACGTTAATGACTAACTAAAGATGAGTATCAGTGTAGTAACTAAGTGATGATAAGTAATGATAATGACTAAAGGAGAGAATCAGTGTAGTAACTAAGTGATGATAAGTCATGATAATGACTAAAGGAGAGGATCAGTGTAGTAACTAAGTGATGATAAGTCATGATAATGACTAACTAAAGGAGAGGATCAGTGTAGCATCTAAGTGATGATAAGTCATGATAATGACTACAGGAGGGGATCAGTGTAGTAACTAAGTGATGATAAGTCATGATAATGACTACCCAAAGGAGAGAATCAGTGTAGTAACTAAGTGATGATAAGTCATGATAATGACTAAAGGAGGGGATCAGTGTAGTAACTAAGTGTTGATAAGTAATGATAATGTCTTAAGAGAGGATCAGTGTAGTAACTAAGTGATGATAAGTAATGATAATGACTAACTAAAGGAGAGGATCGGTGTAGTAACTAAGTGATGATAAGTCATGATAATGACAAAAGGAAAGGATTAGTGCAGTAACTAAGTGATGATACGTCATGATAATGACTAAAGGAGGGGATCAGTGTAGTAACTAAGTGTTGATAAGTAATAATAATGTCTAAAGGAGAGGATCAGTGTAGTAACTAAGTGATGATAAGTCACGATAATGACTCAAGGAGAGGATCAGTGTAGTAACTAAGTGATGATAAATCATGATAATGACAAAAGGAGAGGATTAGTGCAGTAACTAAGTGATGATAAGTCATGATAATGACTAAAGGAGAGTATCGGAGCTTGCTAGTGCACTATGCTCAGTGTTTCTGACCTAGCTATGAGGCCCCCCACCTCAGTCTGTGAGGTCACATCCCGTCTGTGTGTTTCCTGTGCGGTGGCTGTCTGAGCCGAGCCTCAGGGGCACACACAAGGGCAGGACAGACAGGCGTGAAGCAGATCTGCCAGTGCCACAGCTAACCGCTTCTCATTGGTAACCCTGTTTCTTTCTCTCTCTCTTTACTGCCAATGCCATTAACATGCAAACACAGCCAGTTTCACAATGACTCTTCCCCTCTTCTTGACTGTAGCATGACATAGTATGAAGTGCTTTTTCCACATGGCTAGAGCAGTAATGATTTTCACTATATTGTATGTATCTACCCATTGATGTGATATTGTGGCAATGTTCCTGAGGTGTTTTCCCCTGACAGATTCTCTGTGCAGGGTTGTTTTCTACCTTTTTGATCTATCTTTGCTCAGGATGGGGAAGTAGTGATGTCGTGGGAGTGTATTGAGTTAGATGTCTTTTCAGCACCACTGAATGTCACTGAGTGCACTTCTCCTATAATGGGAATTGGAACAACGAAGACAGTAGGTGTTTGTGTGTGTTTTTTAGTGTATGTATGATATAACTGGTTGATTAATAATACTGACGACAGCAAACTCCACACACACACTGCCTACAGTATTTCTGACTAGTGGGTTATTTACAGTATGCAAATCTCTATCAAGGGATCAACATGTGACATGACCAACCACCACTAGAGTGAATTTATTCAAATTCACAGAAGTCATGCTTTCATTCAATTTATGCCATCTCAAAATAATCTTGATCATAATCCTGATTATAAATCAAACGCAAACATTTGTGGGACTGGAAAGAACACGTTTCGACCTGCATTAAGACCTAATATAGAGAAGTTAAACAACAAACCAATATGAGTTGAAACATGTTAATTTAGAGAAGTAAAACAACAAGCCAATACAGGTTGAAACATGTTCCTTCCAGTTGCACAAAAACACACGACTTGATTTACGTCTCACCATCTCTCTTTCCAATCCTCCTCTCTGCCTCTCTCTCCTTTCCTTCATTCCCTTCCCTCCCATCACTTTCTCTTTCTCCTTTTTCTCTCCTCTCCTGTCCTGCTCATTGTGCAGTCAGGTCCTGTGCAGCAGAGCAGAGCTATAGGCCGGCCAGAGCCCAGGGACAGAAATCTGAGGGTGACTCCACTCCAGAGAGGGCTGAGCTCCCATTAAGAGCATGGCCACAGAGGACAGGTGACAAAGGAGAGCACAAGCCGATTAGAGGATCCACCCAGTGGCTTACACTGCCATCCACCATCCTACCATCCTATGCTCTGCTCAGAGGGGGTGGCACTGCTGGGCCACCAGCCTACCTCGGTCACACAGACATACTGCTCACCAGGAGGGATAGAGAGACGGGGCCTAGTGACCCAAAATGGCTCCAAATGAGGGAGATGGTGTGGTGCTGACTCATGTTTTAGAGGAGAGAATAATCTGCCCGGTAACATTGATCCATGTTGATTGGACATATTGATTATTTCTCCTAAGACACCAGGGAAATCTATTTAACTGTAGTCTTAGTCATTTTCGCTCATATTTGTCATTTGTCCTTGCATAAAAGATGAGAGTAGAAATAGGTCAGTTTGTCACGGCACGGTGGGAGCACCATGGTGACTTTCCTCTCTCGCGGAGCACAGTAGGCCTCAACGTAGATTGAATAGCATTTTTACAAGCCTCAGGTTGTTGTCGGACAGGCGCCTGTCTATGTCGTGCTATGTGAAGACGGTTGGTTGACTGTTGAGAGGCTATACGCTGCAGCGGTCCAACAGAGAGGAGTTGCTTTTGGCATTGAAATACAACTTGGTATGCAAAGAGTGCAGCGGTGTGATCTGGAGTTGAAATCCTGGGTGACACACAGCTTTAGTACCTCTGAGACAAGCAGGGTCTGTTAGCTCCGGGGCTCTGCTAGCATCCTGCGGCACAAACGTGTACTACCGCTGCTCTCACTATTATTTCCATCAATATCATATAAGTCATTTTGGCCTTCAATGTTTTAAGGATCTCCACTTATTAAACTGGCAAAGGACAAACATGCAACAGTTCCTTTACATTTCATCTATACATTTAAGACGTCAAGTGGTTCTGTACGTACACCCTTGATTCATCAGATGCCTCTTACTATGGAACACAATGTTGTTTAATAGATCTGTCCTCTGTGGTCAGGGGCTGGTGTAGGAATGGACAGTGATGTAGCAATTTGATTGTGCAGGAAATACAAGTGGGCCTGATCGATCACAGAGACGAGCTGTTCAGCCTCTCCTTTCCTCCCACTCAGCTGAAGAATTTGTGCCACAGGTCCCTGCTGACTGACAGAGAGCCTCTAATATTTAAAAAGAGTCCCAGACACCCACAGGTTTTTGTAGCCCCCTACTGTGACAATACTAGTCCTAGCTAGATGAACAAATATAGACACGTACATGCTCTGACGCCAACGGCTAGTTCCCATCATTTGGGTCAAAACAGCATATTTAAAGCGCCACATTTTTAACATGTTCGAAGAAAAAGTGTTCTTTTTGAGAGCGCCCGAGTGCTTCACTACTTTAACTAGAACAGGCATGTTTCTGTCACAGACACACACAGACACACATCTGATTGTTCTATACTTACAATAATATAACGACCTCCCTACTGTCCACAAACTATAAAAGTCTGAGGGCAAAGTATTTTCCTGTTATGTTGTCAAATAATAGAGAATATACCTTTTTTTTTCTCGTAGTTTGAGTACATGGGAGTTTATTTAACCCTAAAATACTGGCGGGTATATCCATGAACCTACATTTGACTGACAAGTAAATAACTGTCGGGTTGAGATTGCTGCATTAAATAGTTGAATGTCTGTTAAGAGTGGACATTTTATCTGGCCTAACCTTCTCAAAGAACACTCAAAATAACAATACATTTGATCCCAAGTTGAATGCCCTTTTGCAATCCTATTTTGTAATCACTCTGTTATTATTGTGATATTATTACATTATCAATTCTTTTGAATATTTTAGAAGCATTTCATGAAAATTTAAGCACTGTGGTAGGGTCCGTTTCCCTCGATAAAACCGGCATCTGTCCCCATCATTGGCAGTGTGACCTCAAAGCGTCACCAGACTCTTGTACCCATGTGCTATGTGTGCAATGATAGTGGTTGTGTGTCATGGTGGCACCAACAAATCTGATGTTATCATCCGGCTTCAGTTACCCCCGATCACATATACAGTATATTCATTCTCAGAGAGCTTGATTTCAGAAGATTGACTTTCATACACACACACACATATCCATGAGCACATCTGGCCAACCATCTAGGTTAACAGTCTAGGACCGATAACGTCACACCCTCTGCCAATCTGGCCAGGAACGCACAAAGACCATGACCAAGTCCCTGTCATCAAATTTAGACAAGCACACGGCCTACCACACTCCTCGGGAAAGAGTGCAAGGACTTCACCATGTCAAGTCCCGATGCATTCATCATCATAAGGAATACCATTGTCCATTAACGACAACCACAGTGAACACCACATCTGGCGCAAAATAAATTAAATGGCCAGTCCTTATAGTGCACTAGCTTATGTAAGCTGTCCCTCATCCCTCTCCTCTTCATCTCCCTCCTTGTTCCCCCTTTCTCTTCTACACCAGCCCTCTCAATCCCTTGCATCCCCAACCCCCAAAAAGCACAACCCCCCCTCACTGCCAAAATGAGAAAAAAAATGATATCCCGCATCCCTCCTTTTCTTTGCCACCTTGAAAACAACACCCTGATCCCAGCTCTGGTTCTCCATTCCATCATTGTCTGTGCACATTACATGCAGTACCCTCTCAGTCCTCTTTATCATCCCCCACACAAAAACAGGCAGGGGCTGCAGACCTTAGTCTGTAAAAAAAAAAGTATATTTATATGTATATCCTATTTCTCTTACCTTTTTGTTTCTGTGTCACTATAGTTCCTGTCTATTCACCTCTTTCATTCTCCCTGTCTTTGGCGTGCTCTCTGTCTCTTCATCCCTCCCTCCATTCCTCCACCTGGCCCACATCTCTGGGTCCTGCAGCCCCGAGCGCCCTACAGCAAGGTCTGCAGTGACTTCATGTCAATGTCATTACACCGTTTTTAAACGAGCCCAGAACACCAGAGGGGTGGGTGGGGGGGGGGGGGGAGCGTGAAGATAGCAGAATGCCGCTCAGACATAATTTTCTACCCCTGACAAAGCGTCCGTTCATTGTGTTGACACATCCTTTGCTCTCTCACTTCTGTACGGCAGAATGATCTGAATCTCTGGTGAAATCGACAGGAAATAAGAGCATATGCATGCTCACATAGGGGGTGTCCTGAACAAATCAATCACATTCATTATCACCAGACATAGGATATAGGGAATTAGGAATGTGTGCATTCTGAAGGCTTTGAGTAAAGAAAGACAGTGCTTACCTCCACATCTCAGCTCCGCTCCACCCTGCCTGGTATCATCCTGTTCCTTTCTGTAGCCTCCCTCCCCCCTCTCCCCATGACAGCATTTTTCTGCTATCTATCCCCACGCTGAGGCTTTTTCTCCTCCTCGTCCCTCTTCGATTTCCCTTGCCTGCTCCCTTCTTCCCCTCTCCAAAAATAAAACTCCTCTCTGGTCAGTGTGCCTAGGAGCTCAGCTCTTCCGTTCCGTTGTTCAGTCAAAAGAGGCAGGTTGATTTGTTCTGTCTCCCTCCCTCACGCTGATTCTATTTCATTCACATCACACTGAAGCCAAACCCCTCCTTCTCCTCCCCTCACACACGGCACATCCCCAATCTCTCTCCTCCCCCTCCTCTCTCTCTCTCTCTCTCTTTCTCTCTCTGTCAAAGAGAGGCTGAGGCAGCAATAGACAGCAAACTAGGCAAGATGTGCTCTCTTTCTCTCCCTCTCTCTAATCCGTATTCAAGACTAATGGTTGAATGATTAGGGTGACTAGATTAAGCGACCAATGAGTGCATCTAGCCTGTCAGCCACAATGTGCCATTCTACGTGTTTGGTTGGAGGAAAGGTTGGGGGGGGGAAGGAGCATGTGTAGTGTTCTCCCCAAACATGGACCAATGGGTGGGGGTCACACTAAACAATTAAATGGTTCCCCAACAAGGAGGGTACATTGTTTACTAGACTCTAAACATTCAGAGGGCTCCCGAGTGGCGCAGCGGTCTAAGGCACTGCATCTCAGTGCAAGAGGTGTCACTACGGTCCCTGGTTTGAATCCAGGCTGTATCAGATCCGGCCATGATTGGGAGTCCCGTAGAGAGGCGCACAATTGGCCCAGCATTGTCCGGTTTTGGCCAGGATTGGCCGGCATTGTAAATAAGAATTTGTTTTTAACTGACTTGCCTAGTTAAATAAAGGTTAAAAAAATTTTTAAAGAGGGCCATCATCACTGTTCACCTCCCCCTCCCCTCCCATTCCCTCCCTGCCCAGTAGGTTCTCTGCCACCTGACCTTCCAAAATGGTTTCCATGTGTTTGATGCCATTCCATTTGCGCCGTTCCAGGCATTATTATGAGCCATTCTGCATTTCCATAGACATTACCTTGGCTCCCTAAGTCCAGCCATGGCGTGGTGTGATTATGACACCCTACAAAAGCACAGGTGTCAGTCACAGACTGAACACCGGAGATGTTTATGAGAAAGAGGGGAATTATGCTGCTCTTTGTGAGCCTTTTACTGCGGCAAATTAAAGCATTATCATTAAGGATTATGGTCCTTTCGATTTGTCTTTGTTGTGCCAGCACAGTAATATTTATCTATTTTTTCAGATGGTTTTCAGATGGATTTTCTCACTAGGGGTTATAGAGAGTCACAAACAACAGTATTTTGGACCTCAATCTAGAACAAGACTGGGCACCTAATCCCAGGTTCTCCACCTCTCATCACGCTCAAATGCATCCTTATGTTGAAAGCACAGTACAACACCGTGGAAGTGTATGCTGCATGATTCATAACATTATAGGCATATCCCATGTGTGTGTAATAGCACAATAAATAGTTGTATATTGTAGACATTGGTACATGGTTTCTATACTCAGTTATGTGCTGAGACTGCCTGTTTTGCCTGAGACTGTCTGTTTTGACTACTAGCCTTACCAGTTCCGCTTTAAACAACCCTTTAGCTAATGTGGCACTGGAGCTGGGGCCCGACTCCATCCACTAATTACTGTATGAAGTCACCCCCCGCCTGACCATATGGCCCTGATAGGTCACCAACTCTGGTCAAGCCCACAACAGAGCTGGGTGTGGGGGTGGGGGCTAGGGGGACAGGTTGGGGGTGGTGAGTCTAAAACCAATTAAAACAAGGAAACAATGATAATAGTTTTGGATGCACAAGACAGTAGATTTATGTGATAGCAGTTTAGGTCATGGGGTATAGTCTAAGACTAGAATGACATTGCTGATACATCAAATGACCCCTGATGTTAATTTTTTTCATCATTCATTATTATTTTGCATTTGAGATATGTTCAAACTACCATTTTGACACATGGCAATGCAAACATTTTCCTCAGTAATTCCTATAATTTACATAATGTAGATTAAATATATATTTCAAATAACTGTTACCATACATAAGTCCAATCAGTTAAACAGAAAATAGTTTGTAAGCAGTGATTGTGGATCAGACAAAGATTTTTTTCTAGTTCCTATTATTCCTTGGTATGATTGGTTTTCATTGTCAAAGACCAGCCTAGCCCCAGTTCATTTATTCTAAGCACTACTTCTCCTTCCTATTTTGTAAGAGAACCATGAACTGCCTGAGAAGCTGGATGCTTCACTTTGTATCTCTATTATAAAAAATGGTTGAATGGAATTCTAACTGCTGTCACATTATCCAACCTAAGACCATGACGCTAGACAGAACCTACTGCATCTATCCGCTTTACCAAGTCTAGCTGCCTGGCCAGTTGGGTGGGTAGAATTTGTCGAACGTTCCAACAGGAATCTGTTCCAAAAACTATGTAAAGTACAAGGTTGCCAACAAACAACGCATACAATACTTTGTATTTGCATGATCAATTCACCACGCTAACTAGCTGCCGAATAGGCATCAACTCACCACGTAGCTTATTCTTAATGTTTTTCCATAAGCTACCAGAGACATTTTTCGGAATAAACGTGATGAGTGAAAACCTAATGAAATAGCCCACTCCCTACCCGGTATCTTATTCGGCCGCTATCCAACGTTGTATGCGTTGTTTGTTGGCAACCTTGTTATTTACGAAGTTTTTGGAACAGATTCCCGTTGGAACGTTCCACACATTATACCCACCCTGGTCAGTGTGTTTCGTGAACAAGAAAAGGTAGATGGGTTGCTGTAGCATTGATAGAGGCCTAACATAATTACACTCCACCGAATGCTGAATACAAATGATCTTATAGGCCCAAACAAAGTCAGCCCTGGAACTGAACTAAACGGCATAGGTTGTCGTTACCCATTTCACGTGAATACATGATAACACAAGGTTTCCACGTCCTTTGCGCTGTCATATATCACGTTATGTGTACTGGTGAATTATCAATACTAGCTCACAGCAATAGTCAGTAATACAGCGACATCTAGTGGTAAACTGCATCGTAGACAACCTTGTGTGCAATTGTGACCAGGTCCCAGACTTTGCATCTGTAGAGCCCTGTAAAATCCGCGATACGGAGAACACTTACAGAATCACGGAATCTAGACATCAAAACGGAATTCAACAATATTGAAAATGTATTGAACTTAGTATGGAATCAACTAAATGTATTGAAAATGAATTCGTTGTTACACGTGTATCATAAAACATTAACAGAATGAATTGGTGATTCGTATTTCCTGCAACTTGCTGAAGAGACAATGAGAATTCCCCTTGTCTGTGTTTGTGCGTTTACCACTTTGTGTAGGCAGTAGCGACGATGCTAATAAAAAGTGGAAAGTCTTTCCCCAAAACCTTGTCAATTAAACGTTAACTACAAAGTAGCCTATGCTTACCTGGTAGAATGATGTCAGAAGTATTTGAATCAATCCAGTGGGCATTTGTTTTGCAAACTACTATCAAGCAAGTGCGCTACAAAAACACCACTAAACAACAGCCTATTGCTATGTGCCACTTGAATTAAAGGGTAACTACACACAAACATAAAATAAAACATTCCCAGACCTCAAAAGTGGCCCTCCTGATGGGGTTTAAACATTGTTGTGGACTTACAACATCCAATTTAGCTGTTTTTCTTTCTTTTTTTTAAAGGATCAACTCTACCTCTCAACCATAACCTCCATCCTTACCCGAGCTTCATGTCCACCTCCTGGTTCAACCCTAACCCTAGCAATAAACCTAATCCTAACTCTAGCTTCATGTCCACATCCTGGTTCAACCCTAACCCTAGCAATAAACCTAATCCTAACTCTAGCTTCATGTCCACATCCTGGTTCAACTCTAACCCTAGCAATAAACCTAATCCTAACTCTAGCTTCATGTCCACATCCTGGTTCAACCCTAACCCTAGCAATAAACCTAATCCTAACTCTAGCTTCATGTCCACATCCCGGTTCAACCCTAAACCCAGCAATAAACCTAATCCTAACTCTAGCTTCATGTCCACATCCCGGTTCAACCCTAAGCCTAGCTTCATGTCCAAATCTCAGGGAGTAAAACCATTACTTGTTATAGTGCACTTCTAAGAATAATTACACAGTAATAACAAAACTGTGGGCTCTATTTTCGGCTGGCAATTTCGCCATGTAAAAACTGGCGCACTGCTATTTTCCATCCCTTTTTATTTATTTTATTTCACTTTTATTTAACCGGGTAGACAAGTACAATTGCGACCTGGCCAAGATAAAGCAAAGCAGTTCGACACATACAACGAAACAGAGTTACACATGGAGTAAAACAAACATACAGTCAATAATACAGTAGAAAAATAAGTCTATATACAATGTGAGCAAATTAGGTGAGATAAGGGAGGTAAAGGCAAAAAAAGGCCATGGTGGCGAAGTAAATACAATATAGCAAGTAAAACACTGGAATGGTAGATTTGCAGAGGAAGAAAGTGCAAAGTAAAGATAGAAATAATGGGGTGCAAAGGAGCAAAATAAATAAATAAATACAGTAGGGGGAGGGGTAGTTGTTTGGGCTAAATTATAGATGGGCTATGTACAGGTGCAGTAATCTGTGAGCTGCTCTGACAGCTGGTGCTTAAAGCTAGTGAGGGACATAAGTGTTTCCAGTTTCAGAGATTTTTGTAGTTCGTTCCAGTCATTTGGCAGCAGAAAACTGTAAGGAGAGACAGCCAAAGGAAGAATTGGTTTTGGGGGTGACCAGAGAGATATATCTGCTGGAGCTCGTGCCACAGGTGGGTGCTGCTATGGTGACTAGCGAGCTGAGATAAGAGGGGACTTTACCTAGCAGGGTCTTGTAGATGACCTGGAGCCAGTGGGTTTGGCGACGAGTATGAAGCGAGGGCCAGCCAACGAGAGCGTACAGGTCGCAGTGATGGGTAGTAAAGATAATAGGGGTTGCAACGATTTCAGCAGATCATTTTAGAAAGAAAGGGTCCAGATTGTCTAGTCCGGCTGATTTGTAGGGGTCCAGATTTTCCAGCTCTTTCAGAACATCAGCTGACTGGATTTGGGAGAAGGAGAAATGGGGAGGCTTGGGCGAGTTGCTGTGGGGGGTGCAGTGCTATTGAACGGGGTAGGGGTAGCCAGGTGGAAAGCATGGCCAGCCGTAGAAAAATGCATATTGAAATTCTCAATTACAGTGGATTTATCAGTGGTGACAGTGTTTCCTATCCTCAGTGCAGTGGGCAGCTGGGAGGAGGTGTTCTTATTCTCTATGGACTTTACAGTGTCCCAGAACTTTTTTGAGTTTGTGTTGCAAGGAAGCAAATTTCTGCTTGAAAAAAGCTAGCCTTGGCTTTTCTAACTGCCTGTGTATATTGTTTTCTAGCTTCCCTGAAAAGTTGCATATCACGGGGGCTGTTCAATGCTAATGCAGAATAACATAGGATGTTTTTGTGTTGGTTAAGGGCAGTCAGGTCTGGAGAGAACCAAGGGCTATATCTGTTCCTGGTTCTAATTTTCTTGAATGAAGCATGCTTATTTAAGATGGTGAGGAAGGCATTTAAAAAAAATAACCAGGCATCCTCTACTGACAGGATGAGATCAATATCCTTCCAGGATACTCCCGCCAGGTCGATTAGAAAGGCCTGCTCGCTGAAGTGTCTCAGGGAGCGTTTGACAGTGATGCGTGGGGGTTGTTTGACCACTGACCCATTACGGATGCAGGCAGTGAGGCAGTGATTGCTGAGATCTTGGTTGAAAACAGCAGAGGTGTATTTAGAGGGCAAGTTGGTTAGGATGATATATATGAGGGTGCCCGTGTTTACGGCTTTGTGGTGGTACTTGATAGGTTCATTGATAATTTGTGTGAGATTGAGGGCATCAAGCTTAGATTGTAGGATGGCTGGGGTGTTAAGCATGTTCCAGATTAGGTCGCCTAGCAGCACGAGCTCTGAAGATAGATGGGGGGCAACCAGTTCACAAATGGTGTCCAGAGCACAGCTGGGGGCAGAGGGTGGTCTATAGCAGGCAGCAACGGTGAGAGACTTGTTTTTAGAGAGGTGCATTTTTAAAAGTAGAAGTTAAAATTGTTTGGGTACAGACCTGGATAGTAGGACAGAACTCTGCAGGCTATCTTTGCAGTAGATTGCAACACCGCCCCCTTTGGCCATTCTATCTTGTCTGAAAATGTTGTAGTTTGGGATGGAGATTTCAGAATTTTTGGTGGTCTTCCTAAGTCAGGATTCAGACACGGCTAGAACATCCGGGTTGACAGAGTGTGCTAAAGCAGTGAATAAAACAAACTTAGGGAGGAGGCTTCTAATGTTAACATGCATGAAACCAAGGCTATTACGGTTACAGAAGTCATCAAAAGAGAGCGCCTGGGGAATAGAGGAACAGAGGAGGAGTAGGATAAGGGTACGGCTAAAAGCTATGAGAATTGGTCGTCTAGAACGTCTGGAATGTCTGGAACGTCTGGAACAGAGAGTAAAATGACGTTTCTGGGGGCGATAAAATAGCTTCAAGGTATAATGTACAGACAAAGGTATGGTAGGATGTGAATACAGTGGAGGTAAACCTAGGTATTGAGTGATGATGAAAGAGATATTGTCTCTAGAAACATTATTGAAACCAGGTGATGTCATCGCATGTGTGGGTGGTGGAACTGAAAGGTTGGATAAGGTATAATGAGCAGGGCTATAGGCTCTACAGTGAAATAAGCCAATAAACACTAACCAGAACAGCAATGGACAAGGCATATTGACATTAAGGAGAGGCATGCTTAGTTGAGTGATCATAAGGGTCCAGTGAGTAGTGAGGTTGGTTGGGGTAACGGCGATTCAAACAGCTAGCCGGGCCATCGATAGCAAGCTAGCATAGGATGGAGGTCTGTTATTAGCCACCTTGTGCGTTTCCGTCGGTAGATTAGTGGGGTTCCGTGTGGTTAGAGGGGATCAATCCAATTGGCAAAATAGATATAGTTATAGTGACCCAAGAAAAATTGTCCAATAGACCTATTCAGATAGCAGCCAATAAGACAGCTAACGATTAGCGGGCCACAGATGGGCGTTCAGGTAACGTCGCGACGCAGGGGCCAGTTGAATAACTCCCTCAGGCAGATAACGTCGGTAGTCCAGTCGTGAAGGCCCGGTGGGGCTCAGCATCGGCAGTAAAACGTGTCCGGATAGGTGATTGTAGCCCAGGAGTGGCTGATGGAACTCTTCAGCTGGCTAGCTCCAGAATAATTGATGTTTACTCCGGAATCGACGTAAGCCAATAGTCACACGGATATAGCAGCTAGCTAGCTGCGAGATCCAGGTGTAAATGGTCGTAAACCCTTACGCCAGGTTCAGCAATTTACCTGTCTAATATCAGCTCGCTTCCGCTGAGAGGGAAGGGTGGCCATATTTGAGGTGTGTCCATATAAACAAGCACACAAGTGATAATTTCATGCAGCGCTAAAGGGAAGTTTTAAGAACCACCAAAAGCAGGTCTTAACTGTAACGCATTTGATAATGACATGGATTTTGAGAGCGGAAGCGCAGCCTATCCAGCTGTGTGCCCATGAGAGTTGTGCCTTTTGGAATGGTTTCCACCCATTTCATTTGATTTGATTAAAAAAAAACAAGCCTAGCCTACCTTTCCCTTAATCAAGGCTAGTTTAGCAGCTTTGCATAGTGCGTATTTTCATCCTGGCCATGCATTAGCCAAGTAGCCAATGAAAAAATAGTTTTTTTTATGGTCTACTGACAGTGGCTGGAAGTATTTTGGAGGTTTTTGCCCTCGTGCTTTTTCATGATTCACAATTCACATACCTGCATATTTCATTTTGTTTGTTCAAGTAGTTTACACATCCCCGTTTACAAAGAGCGCCCCTCGTCCGATTACCAAAGACGTGCTCCACCAAACTATTCAGTCCTTCTATAATGCATATCAACGGCAGATTTTTTTGAGAATGTGCCTCGCACATAGGCAACAATACAATTGACAGGAGCCATGTATTTTGTATAGGCATGTGAATGTTATGCGTAGAGATATTTACTCCTAGGTTTGTAGCCTAATGGTATCACCGTTAAAGCTAGTCTGTGGTTGGTACATCCATTTTTGGACTTTTAAATTAATGATATATAGCCATTGATTATATAATAATATAAATGCCTCATTAGCTTAGTTCAACTGTCTTACCCCATTACAACTAAAAATATATGATTGTTTTACTCCATTGTTTGTAAACAATGTACCCTAATTGTACACAAAAACTGTATAGCTTAAAAAATAATGTGAGGTTTTGCCCGCCCTACAGATGTCTATATCGGTCAGCTAATACAGGACTAGCAAGGGCCCAGTACTTTTGTGGGAAACAAAAAAACTTTTTTGAATTTTATTATTAAGATTTTTTTTGTAATTCAGATTTTTAAAGGGGATGCTGCTCCACCCTCAGCACCCTTACTTTCCGCGACTATTTGTATATTGGTTTAAAAGAATCGCGAAAGTCAATTTGTGAAGTTCCATTTTGAGACCTTTCTGAATTCTCCAGGCCTATTAGCCATCATTAGCTCTATTCTCAGAAGGTTCCGTGGAAGGAAAGGTGTCCTAGAAAGGCCAGAAAGATGTACAAAGACTCCAGGCACCTCAGCCATGGACTGTTCTTTCTGCAAGCGTGACCGGAGCATCAGGTCTTGGACTAACAGGATCCAAGACAGCTTCTATCCCCAAGAAAGAAGACCGCTAAACAGCTAATCAATGGCTGCCCACCCTCACCCACAAACTATCTGCACTGACCCTTTCTGCACTGACTGCATACTCACAGGTATCCACCCACCCATTCACACATACCTACACTGACACTCTTGCACACACACACTCAAACTCACATACTGACGTCCACACACACACACGCACACACACACACACACACTCACATACTGACGTCCACACACACTCACACACACACACCATCATGCAAACACTCACCATATCTGCTGCTACTATTTATTATTATTGTTATTATTATTATACTTTATCTTGCTGCTAACAGTCACTTTTTGTTTTACCCCTGCTTACATGTACATAGCCTATTTACCTCACTACTCCAGTATCCCTGCACATTGAAACTATGGTACATGTTTTGTTTTTTAAATTTATATAATTTCTTCTTACCTTGATATTCAACAGATTGCTGGGAAAGAGAGCGCTATCAGATTTGACACCAATGCTCCTTATAGGACACATCATTGCACTGCACTCTATACACATCACTGCACTCTATACTCCTCTGTAAACTGGTCATCTCTGTATACCTGTCGCAAGACCCACTGGTTGTTGCTTATTTATAAAAACCCTCTTAGGCCTCACTACCCCTATCTGAGATACCTACTGCACACCTCATCCTCCACAAACAACACCTGTTCTGCCAGTCAGGTCCCCAAAGCACACACATCCCTGGGTCACTCGTTTTTTCAGTTCGCTGCAGCAACAAACAGTTTTATCGCAATCTCTTCAATCAAAGACTCAATCATGGACACTATTACTGGCAGTTGTGGCTGCTTTGTGACATGTATTGTTGTCTCTACCTTCGTGCCCTTTGTGCTGTTGTCTGTGCCCAACAATGTTTGTACCCTGTTTTGTGGTGCTACCATATGCTGCTGCCATGTTGTGTTGCTACCATGCTGTGTTGTCATGTGTTGCTGCCATGCTATGTTGTCATCTTAGGTCTCTCTTTATGTAGTGTTGTGTTGTCTTTCTTGTCGTGATGTGTGTTTTGTCCTATATTTTTTATTTGTACTCCCAGCCCCCGTCCCCGTAGGAGGCCTTTTGCCTTCTGGTAGGCCGTCATTGTAAATAAGAATTTGTTCTTAACTGACTGGCCTAGTTAAATAAAAAAATAACAAATAAAAAAACAACAGGGGGGAAGGCCTGGGTGTTATAGATGTGACCTACTCCTCCTAATTTATGCTATTTGTGGCTTTAGAGTAGGGAGAGCATTGGTTAGTGGAACACCTCGCAAAGTGGGACACTTAAGCTTTGTAATTGATATGTTTAAATGTGTACTATAACATAACGCCTGTGTGTTAGTGAGGAAGTATGTGATGATAAAAAAATGGGTATGGCGTCATCGTTGTGGGCGTGGCATCCCGTGTAATGACACGTGTCTCGAGGCATAATGGTAAGTAAATTGACATAGGGTTCTGAGGTAAATAATGTTAAGGTTATAAAACACTAAGAAAGGATTTTCAGTGTCTCATTACTACCTACTCTCACGTTTTAGAATAGTGATATTGTGACAGTGTGCCAGTATGCCAATCGCCTACTGTCAAAATGGGACACCCCTCTAGGCCATTTTAATGCAGAAAAAAATATTTCCGGGGATTATGAATGACATGTTTTCTTAACAGAAATCTATTTTCTAAATAGGATCAAATGTTCAATTTCATTTTCCTCAAATTTGCAAATCAGCTAGCTTGCTAAAAAAAATACATGAAACATTCTAGCAAGCTATATTCATAACTATAAAGGTATATGATGACTAAAAAAATATATTTTGCTGTATTTGACTATGGTAACAATAAAACAGTCGTTGAAATGTTTGATAGGTAAGGTCTTTCTGGTTTCGTTCTACAAAATGTCCATTAGAGTGTGATGTTGAGCTGATAGGCCTAAATGAAGTTAATTTTATTTTATGAATAGGCTATACAATTACATATAGGCTACATCATATAATTATAATCAAGTATGATGATGATAATGATAATAATAATGATAAATTATCCTTCTTAATGTTCCACAAAAATACATAAATAATGTTTTAATACATTTAATTTGTATGAAGAACATTTTGAAATTACTCATATACTCTTTAATTTATTATTCTTTACGAGAACGATTTGTGTCTCACTTTGCCAATCAAGGTGTCGCAATTTACCAGTATTGACTTAAAACATTTGGGCTCAGGACGGTTTGTGTTTGAAGAGTCCTCTGTGTTTAATATTATACTTTTTATGTATAGTGTAGTAGAGTTCTTAAGTTATTTAGAATTGTATCATTTTGGGGGTTAAGACAATGAGATGCTTCTGCGTAAGGTGTTCCGGAAAACGACTTTTCAGAAAGTGTCCCACTTTACCAATACTCACCCTATATACACCCCGCCTTTACCCAATTGAATCTGGTTGAAAAGGGATTGGATGGAGAACCATGGCGCTGTAGCTGCATGTTTGTTTATTCTATTGTTATTGGGGACTGGGAGGCTGTGTATTCATGTCCTCAGCAAATACTGTACAGCTGTATGTAAATAAGACAGCACGAACTGCACATGGCTGAGGAACGAGCGATACGGGCCAATCGCTGGCGTTCCTGCATCCTTCCCGGTAGCAACAAGATTACACATTCCGAATTCCTCCTGCCCAGGCTGCGCACTGAACAAAGGGAGGGTAGTCCTATAGGGTGACGTGTCTCTCTTGTAGGCTACTGTAGGCCAGGCAATGGATTTTCTTCGAAAAACGTTTCCATGCAATTGCTACGATTATTATGTCGAATCATCAGTAATGTGCGTGAGCATGAGGCTAGGTGGCATTTATTGGGACGACTCATGTAGGTAGCTCTGCAATGTGGTCACTAGCTGGCGCAGCCACAAAGGCATACAATCAGATTTTTTTAACCTAACCTTAACCACACTGCTAACCCTAATGCCTAAACCTAACCTTAAATTAAGACTAAAAAGTAGATTTTTGTTTTCATGAATTTTGACGGAATAGGCTATTTTGACTTGCAGCTGGCCCATCAAGTGGAAATCGCTCAGATCTGCCCTCAGGGCAAGATTCATGACAATAAACGTCAACCTGCTATTTACAGGTCTAGTCGGTAGCCTAATATGGAGCAAGTTCTGACCACGATTAACATTCCAGAGGTGGTTAGCCATTATCTTCATGACTTCTGTTTCTCAAAAGGTGCTGCTCTCAGCTCTTTGTGACTCATGTCTGAGACGTTTAATTCCCTGGTTGTGATCGTGTTCTTATTAGCCTGAATGTTCAAACAAGTTTCTATATTATTCTTATAACCTTTACCTACTGGGGCTGAATTCACGTGTCTAATGTAGCTCAAGATATGGCTCATAAACACAACCTGAGGGGCCATGCAACACATTGCTCTTTTTTGATTGGGCAACATGTTCAAAACAACATTGTGGAACATTGTCTAGTTGTATCAGAAGTATTTCATTTAAATTAACGGAATTAGTTTGAACAGGTTGACGAGTCTATATGCTATATTGTGCGTGACCATGGCGCCTTTTTAAAACGTGTTATTCTTCATATGCCTCAGTGGAGATAGGTATTCCGTTAGTTTAAAAGCGCCACATTTGTGATTCCGATTAATTATGCCGCTGCTGAATTGTGCGTCTGAGCCGCCAGTAATGGGGTAAGTCAGGCAGGTCACGTCAAAGAATAGGACCGAAATCAATTCTCCAGCTTTATGCAAATAGTGTGTCACAGAGGTCAGGGCGGGCGCGTGGCTTGTGCCTCCAAAGGCACACGCTTCAAACTTCCAATTCCAACAAAGGCGGAAAGTAAAAGAATTGGGAATGTCCCCCTTCGACCCCCAACACATATACAAATACACGCCCCTCGCCCCTCCATACCGCAATCCTTCTCGCGCTCTAACTTTTTTTTGTTGTCTCCTATCCCCAAAGGACGAAAAAAAATCCAATAACAATCAACGCTCCCCGGAGACAACAGACCGGTTGGGCGACACCACACAACGGCTGGGGGATGTGTGTGCGTGCGTGCGTGCGTGCGTGCGTTTGTGGGTGTGCGCCTTGAGCATATTCCAAATGAGTTTGCTGCGGAGTACAAGACAATGTCTGTTTCTGCATGGGACATGCTTATTTTTCATAACGATATTATGTGATGTCTATTTTAAATCAGTGGTGACAAGTTATAGGCGAAAGAAAAGAAGACCTATAAGAAAACAGGTAAAAATGTATTATTTTGCCTGAGTTGACAGGCCTAATATCTATCAAAACAGGAAATGGGGATGTTGCAATAACATATCCTATTGACTTTTATTTCAGGAACTTATAGAATTGCGACAATATGCATACACAAAATGTTGGTGTTGAGCCCAAAAGAGGCTACAAAACATTAATCAATGCAACTGACTTCTTAGATTTATGTGCATTGTTTAAGAGCCAACCTTACCTCTCTCCATAGTTTACAGGAAGATGTTTTGTCTGTGACCGTTACTGTTGATTGATTTCAACCGTTTTGTTGGCCTTTACAATATAACCCTGATGCAGATAGCCCTGCTGCTATTCCCAATGTATCACTAATAATATTTAGTTTTAGAAGGGTGGGGGTTGGGTGGGTCTGTATATGTGATGTGCTTTTGCGCCAAATTGTGGGCATGTGATGGAAAATTGTTAATTTCGCTGACAGTGACACGACAGACTGTTTCTATTGTTGAGTCGAGACGTTTGATAGTGGGGGTATTGGTTCTGGGCAGTTTGCCACAACGATGAAGCAGAGTTGATGACGACTATTCAAATAATTAGGATACCCTTCACACCAGGGATTGAACAAATCATATGGAGTTATTTTGTGTGGAGTTATTTTGCTTTTTCTTTTCATAATGTTGAATCACACATTTTTTAATGAAATTAACATGTTCAAATAGTTGAATGCCCCTGGACGCTGTGTAGGCTAAGGTGCATTTGGGCAGAGCATTGAACACTGATCTGCTTAGATTCACTGGTGCTGTGCCTCGTCTGCTCTGCTTCTTTGCCTCCAAACTGACACAAACCTGACTCCCCGCAGGCACTTTTCCCCTCCTTTTGATTCGTGCGTTTCGATGAATGGGACGGACGGCTGTGGCACGTGTGTGTTGAATAGAGTCTCAGAGGACATGGGAAGATAAAGGCTGGATAAGGGTGGTATGGCTCTGTGTAATCTACATAATGGCTAGGAACCGTCAAGGACGGGGCAAGTGGTCGGGGTGGGAGTGGGGCGGGGGAAGACAGGGGCCTAGGCAATGGGGGAGGCTGACATCTGCCGCTGTGCTCCTCAGAGACTCCCGGTGGATCATGTTGCCGGGCCTTTCTATTGACGGCTGGACTGCTGCCATCTGCGTCCTAACTGACGCACAATGACAGCTTGGGGGCTTTATAAAGACCGAGACAAACGAAAGAGGGCCAGTGTGGACAAGTACTGCAGAGAGAACAGGACGCATTACGATTACGCACGCCTCTTTACAATCCCTGGCCTCGACTTTAACAGTGAAGACACGTATTGAGGTTGAAGATAACGCGTCGTGTGTGCTTTCTGACAGTCACCATGCCAAAGGGTTTCCTTATAAAACGTTCTAAAAAGGCTGGTCCTGTTTCATACAGGATGCGCGAGGAGGACTTGGCGCTGGTCGCCAACTGTTCACCGCTAGTCGAGAATGGCCCGGCTCATGCACAGCCCTCGGTGTGCCACAACTTTATCAGAGTTCCGAGCCGGGTTATTTTCGGTGGAATGTCAGAGTCTCACTGCGCGCCCTCGCTGAGCCCGACCCGACCTGACAGCGAGGGATATCAGTACCCACCAGCGGACTCCGCTCATCAAATGCTCAGCTCTCTTTCTCCTGCTCCAGCAGATACCTTTCCAGAGGCAAATTTGGGAAGCTTTGCCATTGATGGCTCCCCAGTGTCGCCGTCTCTTCCGGAGATGACCACCAGACTGGACACCATGTGCGGGAATGCTAAATATGCAGCAGTGAAGCGGCCTGCCTTCTCCAACGCCAGATCTCCCCATACTAATTCTAAAAAGCGCAAGTCCTCAAGCTCCCCAAACCAAGAGAAGAAGTCCAGCGTCCGACATGAGGTAACCAAATCTCCCGTCCTCGGGTTGAGCATTACGGAGGAGGCAGAGGATGAGGTGAAGCAGCACTCCAACACCAGTAGTCCGCTCGGAGAGTTTATCTGTCAGCTTTGCAAGGAGCGGTACACGGACCCTCTAACTTTGGCCTTCCACAAGTGCTCTCGCATCGTCCGAGTCGAATATCGCTGCGACGAGTGTGACAAAGTGTTTAGTTGTCCCGCTAACCTGGCCTCCCACCGACGTTGGCACAAGCCAAAGGGTTTCCAAGTGGAGAGAGTCTCGTCACAGAGAGAGGAGAGCCGACCTCATACACCAACAGCCAGATATACGCTCCCACCCTCCACGCCACCCTCAGACTCGGGCTCGGATGAAGAAATGATGTTCAGCTGCCCTCAGTGCTCAAAGAAATTCAGAAAACAAGCGTACCTGAGGAAACACCTGGCCTTGCACAACAGGAAAGCAGCTAGTCATCCCCAGAATCAGACTCCTTCCTCTCCTTTGGCCATAGTCACAGACCAACAACACAGCTGCCCGCTCGAGTCCAGCCGGGAATCACCCCAGCCCTCCGCAAAATACGCAGGGACCGAGCGTATCACAAAGGTGACAGGAGAGGTGTTTCCGTGTCGATTTTGTGGGGATAATTTCTTCTCCTCCCCTGGCCTCACCAGACACATCAACAAGTATCACCCAACGGAGCGCAGACAGGTGATAGTTTTGTCCCAAACTATTTAATGACCTCAGGCTTTTGCTTCGGCATTAATGACTTCATTCCGTTTGGACAGAGTTATTGTAAACATTTGTTTCACCTCGCAAACGGACAAACCTCTTTGATGTGAAATCACACATGTTCCTCCTGAATAGTCTACTTTTGTGTAAATGTCTTCTCTTTTTTTAAATTATTATTATTATTTTTTTTACAAATGTATATTTATCTATAGTCGATTATTTATTTGATATTTATTGATTTGTTAATTTAATAATGTGTTTGTTTATTTATTTATCTGCCCAGATTTGTATTAATCATGTTGCTTTTGACTGGGTTGATGTGAGCCATGACGTAAAAAACAATTACGCATTGCCTCAAATGACCTCTGACCAAATGTGTATACTTTTCCTTGAAACACAATACTATCATGCCAACTTCTTCCTAAAATAATAAAGTATAAATCTACTCTGCAATTGTCTATTTATTATATAAAATATCTTATTGTGTTTACTTTTTGTTTGGCTACATCCATTTCTGCAACATCTACTTTCCATACATGCCAACACCAAATATGCCCTTTATTTAGAGTTGATGGATCAGGTCTACTTGTGATATGATAGATAGACAATTGAATAACATGGCCAATGCCATGTCCCCATTTGATATCGAATGGGCCCAACCGACAAATCAATTTCCAACTTTAAGCATCGACCTTGACAGTGGTCATTAGGTTCAAGTTCAGGGGAAGCGGGGCAAGGTGCAATATGATAAAGGTTTGTCTTTAGTTCAGCCTAGTCTTATAGACTAGAAACAACATAGTAAACGTAATCCTGGACACTAAAATGTATATGATACTGTATCATACTAAATGGAGTGTCTCGTATTTACGAACAGAATAATACGAAATGCTCTGAGACCAGGTTGCAGCGTTCTACAAACAGAAGGTAAAATGGTTAAAAAAGAAAGTCAGGAATAAGTATTTTGGCTATACTTACGAAAATACGCATGTTTTCATAAAACATAGTGATTAGCCTATTATCCATTTGAAAATGTAGCCATTTCAAATATGTTGGAAATCTGGCACATAAGTAGGTCCTACTTTTTTAACGCTATTCCAAAATAAATGTAAATGGTTGGAATTAAAATGGCTCCTTATAAAAAGCCTCTCATATCAACTGAAAACAATTGTTGTAAGCTACACTGGTATCATCCCGCGCCCTTGTGGTACAACAAATAATTGCTGCCGCTTGCTTTACACCCCAGAAAAGGGAATTCCCCCTCTCCCTGTGTAGCCTGGATACCAGTCTTTTTAGCTAACATTCCACTCCTATCATTTGCCAAAGGCAAAGACTACTCCTTGAGCATAGTGGAGTAGAATTGAATGCATGGAATAGAATGAATGGTCAAAGAAGTGTTGAGAATAAATCAATCCTGATGAAGCACTGATGTTTTCCAGTGTCTTTCTTTCTGTACCATTACCTCCATGCTGAAGGTTTCATTTCTTTCCAGAGACAATCGGGTAAATGCTTAGCTACTTGTTTGTATTCATGAGTATTTGACAGATGCCTTAATTACAAGTGTTTGTAATGAAACTGGTAATTGTTGTGAAGATAAAGTAGTAATGGCATGAAGTAATGTTCCCCTGGGAAAAATGAAGTTCCTCTAAGTCTAGCAATACAATATATAATTGTGCCGCCATCAGAAAGTGCTCAAGATTCCCCACTATGACCCTTTTGGTGGCCACGGCATCAGTAGCATTAGAGGTTGTTACAATAAGAGATTACTGGTTTGATCATGTTTTCACGATACTCTGGTACTCTTCTCTGCGGTGTGTGTGTGTGTTTAGCCTGGAGTGCAAGATGGAACGTCAACCATCACTAACATACAGGCAGTGACTGGAAAGGTCAAGACTCCCCATAACCCTATGAGCACTCACTTAGCCTACATACTCATCTACAATATTTTACTTTTACATGGAAGAATGACTTCAGAATCCAGTATTTACAATCCACACGGTCATAAAACCTCTCACACTGTTGTGTTTGCATGTCTACTGTACGACCATCATCATTCATGATCTGTTATGCAGGCTCAACAAGCCAGTTCCTGCTTTCCTGGTAATCTATTTCATGCAATGTGTGCTGGATGCTTGAAAATACTTGTCTGGGGTCGACTCTACTTAAAAAAAAACTGATATGACCTGGTTGGTAGCTGTTTGCATTGGGGGCAGTCACAAAACCCTCTCCAATGTTTTACAACAAGAGTGTCCCACTGTGTCACCTACTTTCTATTTTTCTCCTCTCTACTCTGCCTTTCTTTCTCTCTCTCCCCCCGACTTTTTCATCATTATCATGAGCCTTGTTGACTTACTGCTGCCACTCATTGAGTCTGAGTAGGGAGCTCCAGTGGAGGCCAGGCATCCATAGTCTTCTGCATCCTCAAAATCTTCAAAGAGGTTTAGACCATCTGAGCGTCCTGGGTCCTGCGTACCATCCGGTAGGATGCTGAGTGTCTTCCGGCCTTAACTCATTACTCAGGCCGACCACCCCTGCTTGATTTCTCATCATAGCACTTCAATGGATGTAAATAACCTATAGTACATAACCTAGAGTTGAAGTTGAAAGTTTACATACACCTTAGCCAAATACATTTAAACTCAGTTTTTCACAATTCCTGACATTCAATCCTAGTAAAAAATTCCCTGTTTTAGGTCAGTTAGGATCACCACTTTTTAAGAATGTGAAATGTCAGAATAATAGTAGAGATAATTATTTATTTCAGCTTTTATTTCTTTCATCACATTTCCAGTGGGTCAGAAGTTTACATACACTCAATTAGTATTTGGTAGCATTGCTTTTAAATTGTTTAACTTGGGTCAAACGTTTCAGGTAGCCTTCCACAAGCTTCCCACAATAAGTTGGGTGAATTTTGGCCCATTCCTCCTGACAGAGCTGGTGTAACTGAGTCAGGTTTGTAGGCCTCCTTGCTCGCACATGCTTTTTCAGTTCTGCCAACTAATTTTAAGATTGAGGTCAGGGCTTTGTGATAGCCACTCCAATACCTTGACTTTGTTGTCCTTCAGCCATTTTGCCACAACCTTGGAAGTATGCTTGGGGTCCTTGTCCATTTGGAAGACCCATTTGTGACCAAGCTTTAACTTCCTGACTGATGTCTTGAGATGTTGCTTCAATATATCCACATAATGTTCCCTCCTCATGATTTTATCTATTTTGTGAAGTGCACCAGTCCCTTTGGAAACTGCTCCCAAGGATGAACTAGACTTGTGGAGGTCTACAATTTTGTTTCTGAGGTTTTGGATGATTTCTTTTGATTTTCCCATGATGTCAAGCAAAGAGGCACTGAGTTTGAAGGTAGGCCTTGAAATACATCCACAGGTACACCTACAATTGACTAAAATGATGTCAATTAGCCTATCAGAAGCTTCTAAAGCCATGACATAATTTTCTGGAATTTTCCAAGCTGTTTAAAGGCACAGTCAACTTAGTGTATGTAAACTTCTGACCCACTGGAATTGTGATACAATGACTTTTAAGTTAAATAATCTGTCTGTAAACAATGGTTGGAAAAATTACTTGTGTCATGCACAAAGTAGATGGCCTAACCGACTTGCCAAAACTATAGTTTGTTAACAAGAAATTTGTGGAGTGGTTGGAAAATGAGTTTTAATAACTCCAACCTAAGTGTATGTAAACTTCCGACTTCAACTGTATGAATACATCCCTATCTATACTGAACAAAAATATAAATGCAACACGTGAAGCGCTGGTCTCATGTTTCATGAGCTGAAATAAAAGATCCCAGAAATGTTCCATACTCACAAACAGCTTATTTCTCTAAATTTGTTTACAGCCCTATTGGTGAGCATTTTATCCTTCGGGATGGCAATCATGAGGCGATCCTGAGTGGCGCAGCGGTCTAAGGTACTGCGGTGCTAGAGTTGTCACTACAGAACTGGGTTCGATCCCGGGCTGTATCACAACCGGCTGTGATCGGGAGTCCAATAGGGCACCCCAGCATTGTCCAGGTTAGGGGAGGGTTTGGCCAAGGTAGGTCATCATTTTAAATAAGAATTTGTTCTTAACTGACATGCCTAATTAAATAAAGGTTAAATAAAAAATAAGATACTCCATCCACCTGACAGGTGTGGCCTTTCAAGATGCTGATTAAATAGCATGATCATTCCACAGGTGCAACTTGTGCTGGAGACAATAAATGGACACTAAAATGTGCCGTTTTATCACCCAACACAATGCCACAGATATCTCAAGTTTTGAGGGAGCATGCAATTGGCATGCTGACTGCAGGAGTGTCCACCAGAGCTGTTGTCAGAGAATTTGGCCCTTTTGTGGGGGAAAATCTCATTCTGATTCTGGGTGGGCCTGGCTCCCAAGTTGTTTGGCCTATGCACTCCCAGTACCACCCATGGCTGCATCCCTGCTCAGTCACGTGAAATCTATAGATTAGGGCCTAATGAATTCATTTCAATTGACTGATATCCTTATATGAACTGTAATTCAGCAAAATATTTGAAATTTTACAATGTACAAGAATTCAGACCCCTTGACTTCTTCCACATTTTGTTACGTTACAGCCTTATTCTAAAATGTATTACATCGTTTTTTCCCTCATCAATCTACACACAATACCACATAATGACATCACAATACCCCATAATGACAAAGCAAAAACAGATTTTTAGAAATGTTTCTCCCATTCTTCTCTGCTTCTTCTCAAGCTCTGTCAGGTTGGATGGGGAGTGTCGCTGCACAGCTATTTTCAGGTCTCTCCAGAGATGTTTTGATCGGGTTCAAGTCCGTGCTCCGGCTGGGCCACTCAAAGACATTCAGAGACTTGTCCCGAAGTCACTCCTGCATTGTCTTAGCTGTGTGTTTAGGGTCGTTGTCTTGTTGGAAGGTGAACCTTCGCCCCATTCTGAGGTCCTGAGCACTCTGGAGTAGGTTTTCATCAAGGATCTCTCTGTTCTTTGTTCCATTCATCTTTCCCTGGATCCTGACTAGTCTCCCAGTTCCCGCCACTGAAAAACATCTCCGCAGCATGATGCTGCCATCACCATGCTTCACCATATGGATGGTGCCAGGTTTCCTCCAGATATGATGCTTGGCATTCAGGCACAATAGTTCGTTCTTGGTTTCATCAGACCAGAGAATCTTGTTTCTAATGGACTGAGAGTCCTTTAGGTGCCTTTTTGGCAAACTCCAAGTGGGCTGTCATGTGCCTTTTACTGAGGAGTGGCTTCTGTCTGGCCACCCTACCATAAAGGCTTGATTGGTGGCCTCCCAACTCCACAGAGGAACTCTGGAGCTCTGTCAGAGTGATCATCGGGTTCTTGGTCACCTCCCTGACCAAGGCCCTTCTCCTGATCGCTCAATTTGGCCGGGCGGCCAGCTCTAGGAAGAGTCTTGGTGGTTCCAAACTTCTTCCATTTAAGAATGATGGAAGCCACTGTGTTCTTGGGGACCTTCAATGCTGCAGACATTTTTTGGTACCCTTCCCCAGATCTGTGCCTCGTCACAATTCCTTCGAGGTCATGGCTTGGTTCTTGCTCTGACATGCACTGTCAACTGTGGGACCTTACATAGACAGGTGTGTGCCTTTCCAAATCATGTTAATTTACTACAGATGGACTCCAATCAAGTTGTAGAAACATCTCAAGGATGACCAATCGAAACAGGATGCACCTGAGTTCAATTTCAAGTCTCATAGCAAATGGTCTGAATACTTGTGTAAATAAAGTATTTCTGTTTTCATTTTGAATACATTTGCAAAAATGTCTAAAAACCTGTTTTCGCTCCGTCATTATGGGGTAATGTGTGTAGATTGACTGATGATTTTTAATCAATTGTATAATAAGGCTGTAACGTAACAAAATGTGCAAAAAGTCAAGGAGTCTGAATACTTTCAGAATGTAACCTTGTGTTCTGTATATCTTTCATCACGGTTCAGTAACGTCATCCTTTCCTTGACATCTTTCTCCAAAATCTCCAGTCCATCATGTCAACCCGCCTCCAGTCCATCATCCTCATGTTCACATTCCTTTTCATGTTTGCTGCCATTTTCCGAGAGATGTTCAATGAGCCTGACCCGGAGAGCTTCGCACTCTGTTCCAGCTGCTCACGCTGGATGACTGGGTTTTCATCTCCTCTACCCGCCAAGACCTCGGTGAAGAAACACTACTGTTTGTGTGAAGCATGGTCTAGAAGATGGGCATCATCAGTCATCATCACCATGTAAATACCTGAGCTCATGACGTACATTTTCTTAAATTTTTATGAAAGGTCAACCCACATTCTAATCTTCCTTGTCCTGTACATTGTGGTGGAATACCTCACTTTCCTCAAGTGAGTAAGCTTAGAAATGTTGCAACAAAGACACTACCGTATGTTTATTGTACATTGTGATTTTCCCTGCATAGTCTATTCATTGCTGTCCTTGTCGACAACTTCCAACTGACAATCAAGAAACGGATAACGTCAAAAGATCCAAAAGCTATTCATACCATGACAAACAATAGGGCAAGACAGATACTGGAGTAGATTTAGCTGAACATTACATTCTTTCTCTATTCTTTTCTACTTTAGAGGACATAAACTCAGTAAAAAAAGGAAACAGCCCTATTTCAGGACCCTGTCTTTCAAAGATAATTCATAAAAATCCAAATAACTTCACAGATCTTCATTGTAAAGGGTTTAAACACTGTTTCCCATGCTTGTTCAATGAACCATAAACAACTAATGAACATGCACCTGTGGAACGGTCGTTAACACACTAACAGCTTACAGACGGTAGGCAATTAAGGTCACAGTTAAGAAAAATTAGGACACTAAAGAGGCCTTTCTACTTACTCTGAAAAACACAAAAAGAAAGATGCCCAGGGTCCCTGCTCATCTGCGTAAACTTGCCTTAGGCATGCTGCAAGGAGGCATGAGGACTGCAGATGTGACCAGGGCAATATATTGCAATGTCCGTACTGTGAGACACCCAAGGGCTTGTAGGCCTGTTGTAAGGCAGGTCCTCACCAGACATTACAGGCAACAGCGTTGCCTATGGGCAAAACCCACCATCGTTGGACCAGACAGGACTGGCAAGAAGTGCTCTTCACTGACGAGTTGCGGTTTTGCCTCACCAGAGGTGATGGTCGGATTCGCGTTTATCGTTGAAGGGATGAGCATTACACTGAGGCCTGTACTCCGGAGCGGGATCGATTTGGAGGGTCCGTCATGGTCTGGGGCGGTGTGTCACAGCATCATCGGACTGAGCTTGTTGACATTGCAGGCATTCTCAACGCTGTGCGTTACAGGGAAGACATCCTCCTCCCTCATGCGGTACCCTTCCTGCAGGCTCATCCTGATATGACCCTCCGGCATGACAATGCCACCAGCCATACTGCTCGTTTTGTGTGGGATTTCCTGCAAGACAGGAATGTCAGTGTTCTGCCATGGCCAGCGAAGAGCCTGGATCTCAATCCTATTGAGCACGCTTGGGACCTATTGGATCGGAGGGTGAGGGCTAGGGCCATTCCTCCCCAGAAATGTCCGGGAACTTGCAGGTGCCTTGGTGGAAGAGTGGGGTAACATCTCACAGCAAGAACTGGCAAATCTGGTGCAGTCCATGAGGAGATGCACTGCAGTACTTAATGCAGCTGGTGGCTACACCAGATACTATTACTTTTGACCCCTCCTTTATTCCATTTCTGTTAGTCCCACGTCTGTGGAACTTGTTCTGTTTATGTCTGTTGTTGAATCTTATGTTTATACAAATATTTACACGTGACGTTTGCTGAAAATAAATGCAGTCGACAGTGAGGACGTTTCTTTTTTGGTGAGCTTATATGAGGACGAGATGCAGTCAATGAAGAAGTTAGGTTGGTCCCACAATTTCAAAAGGCTCCCACATAGCACGTGGGCGAGGCTAAATGCAACCAATAGGCAGAAGACCGAACTGACTCCCCTTCACGGTACCTGCCTGTAGAGCTCCAGTAAACCACAGAATTGACCTAAAGTGACAAGTATGGAAAGAGATAAGAGACTAAGCGTTCTTTTCTTTGTACACAAAGACAGCAGAGCACACTAGATACATTTTACTTCCATATAAATGTGTCTGCTGCCTAAGAATGTCTAAACAGCCCAGGAATAGATCTTTGATTCAGTTCCTAAACTGTTGTTTTGACCTCCTTTTCAGTCAAATGAGGACATTCAGGGGAATGACATGGACAAAACTTTTAAAAAACAACATATTTCTCCATGTGAGTGATGACAACTCAGTCAGATTTTATCCTTTGAGAACTCATTAAAGCCATGAAACACAGTAAGTGTCCTAGTTTATTAGATGTGTAAAGCCATCTCTCCGTAAGGCTCTTATATCAAATCCCATCTGTTGGTCAGATTTATAGTCTTTTTCAATATATAGCCAAACATCTAATACAACAATTTGAATCACCCATTCCTTAACTCTAAACCACTTACAAAGAGAAGATGACTCCATGTAGAATTTACACTTAAATATGAAGGGAAATAGAATAGCTGTCTAACCATTGAACACAATAACAAAGTATGAATCACTTGTTACAAATGAACACACACAAATGTACAGTAAATAGTCTCATTAAATTAAATGACACGCTATTGTGCCAAACGTGTTAGTTTTACATTCCATTTTTTTAAAGGACAAACAACTGTAAAGGTATCCAAATATACATTCTTGTAAGAGTTCAACATGGCTTATTTTCTGTACTGAACATCCCCGCACATCTCATTTAACATACAGAAATGAATCACACCTTGAAAAAAATCCTTTATAAAACAGTATATCACAGTATATACAATTACTACTTGTCCCAAGCAGTTAGGGGTTAGATCTGTAATTCTCATAGTGCGTTGGATCAATGAGACTGGATATGTGCAGTCATTATTCAAGATCACATCCAAAACAATAATAGTATTATGTGCTTATGTAGGTGAAAAATAACTAACTAGTCCAAGAGTGTTGAAAGCTGAGTAAGACAAATGCCAGGAAGGCAAAGAAACAGAAGGTAGGAGTCATCTATCCAACATTAATAGATGACAATTCCTACTACTGAGACTAAGCAAATGGATCTACTGTTGCTAATGACAGAGAATCTGGTGAGGGCAATAGGAGGATTGACATGATTCAGAAAAATGATGCTGAATATAAACACAGTTCTTGTTCATTTTTAAATCTTTGATCCTCTCTGGGGAGACCTGCGTGGTGCTCTTCACCCGGAGTGCTTCAGGAAAGTATGCGGTAAGAGAGAAAGAGAGACCAGGAGAACCAGATAGGGTCCTACCACTTGCCCCTCTTGCTCCAGTCCTTAGGGGTGAAGTGAAGGCATTTGGAGTCAATGCGCAGGTGACGCTTCTGCATTGCCCTCTCATGCCCCTCCACTATGTCCTCCGAAAGAGTCAGGATATACTGGCCCTGAGAAGCCACAGGAAGAGAAGAGGTTCAAATATGCTGATCAAGATTGCCCTTTCATAAAAAATTAAAAAAGTGAAGTGCTGTTCCCTGCACTAGTATCCCTCACCTTATAGTAATTAATTAGGTTAAGGTACTGAAGTGTAGATATGACATCCTCTTTCTTCACACTGGTGATCTCGCTGATGTCACTGGAAATACACAAGACGCATGATATTAGGTTACAGAAATAACAGCAGATTGAGCTATAAGAGAGAACAAGCTGGGAGAACAACAGGACAGAGGCGTACTTGATGGTGATCTGCGGCCGCTCCCCGTTGTCAGGCTTGAGGTCCATGAGTATCTCCAGGATGGTCTGGGACCAGTAGGAGCGGTAGGAGAGCAGCCCCAGGTCAGACAGAGGCTTCTCTGGTGTGCCCGTCTTCCCCTCTACCTTAGACAGCTCATAACCTGATGACCAAAAGACAACACCTTCAGTTATGGCATACTGAATGGCCACATTTCAACACACTCCCACACAGGTAGAACACTGTGTAGACTGTTTGTACAGATTTAAAATGTTTATTTCACCTTTATTTAACCAGGTAGGCCAGTTGAGAACAAGTTCTCATTTACAACTGCGACCTGGCCAAGATAAAGCAAAGCAGTGCGACAAAAACAACAGAGTTACACAAACAAACGCACAGTCAATAACACAAAAGAAAAGAAAAATAGAAAAATCTATGTACAGTGTGTGCAAATGTAGATGAGTAGGGAGGTAGGCAATAAATAGGCCCTAGAGGCAAAAATAATTCAAATGTAGCATTAATATTGTAGTGATAGATATGCAGATGATGATGTGCAAGTAGAGATTCTGGGGTGCAAAAGAGCAAGAGGGTGTAATAATATGGGGATGAGGTAGTTGGGTGTGCTATTACAGATTGGCTGTGTACAGGTACAGTGATCGGTAAGCTGATGCTTAAAGTTAGAGCGGGAGATATAAGTCTCCAGCTTCAGAGATTTTTGCAATTTGTTCCAGTCATTGGCAGCAGAGAACTGGAAGGAAAGGCGGCCAAAGGAAGTTTTGGCTTTGGGGATGACAAGTGCAATATACCTGCTGGAGCGCATGCTACGGGTGGTTGTTGCTATGGTGACTAGTGAGCTGAGATAAGGCGGGGCTTTACCTAGCAAAGACTTATAGATGACCTGGAGCCAGTGGGTTTGAACGCCCTAGATCCAAAATTAAAATCCACGTTTTAAAGTCAGTAACTTCTTTCTGGTTCACTTACTGAACTCAATGAGCAATTTGCCGTAGCCTCTCCGCTGGTAGGGAGGTAAGGTGAGGATACAGGCCACGTTGTAATCTTCCGTCGACTCTTTCTCCTGCGCACAGAAAAAGAAAAAAAAAGAAGAAAAAGAGTAAGTCGGCTGCATTTTCAACATGTCTAAGGGTTTGGTTGTAAATGTCAAGTATTACACAGTATTATTGCTGATCTTCATGAGCAACGGGTTTAACTGCAAGCACCAGGTGATAAGAAGCCTTTCATGTACCTTGGAGAAGTAGCCCACTATGTGGAAGCCCTTGGCGTCGTACTCTGTCATGACGTAGAAAAGGAAGGGATCTGTGTCATAGTACAGCGTCTTGTGGTCCAGGAAACACTTGGCCAGTAAACACAGGTTCTGAGAGTATGTCTGGCAAACATGGAAGAAACAAGAGTTGTTAAGCGAGAAACTCATTACAGTGACGAGGTGTGACCAGGCAGCAGGGAGGATCATGGATATTACTCACTTTGTTTTTTCTGCCATCTATTTCAAAAAAGGAGATAGTGCCCTTGCGGTAGATCTCATTGCCAGGTGGATGCCGAAGATTACACTTGGTCTGAATGAGAGAGGAGGAGAATAATATGTGACAACATGTTCTGCAGCTCAAACGCAATACTACGACTGCACAGCAACTCTCTCCCCTCTGGCTCTTGTATTGGTGTTACATACATTTCATTGAGATATTCCAATCTAGTATCTCACCAGATGCCTCTGCAGACACTTGAGGCTCTTGAGGTACTTCAAGCAGAACTCACAGAGGTAGAGAATAGGCAATGTGGTCAGTTCCTGTGGGTAGGGCGAGAAGTACCAGGGCTTCAGCCTGTGGCGGCCCAGTTCAATGCAGTCAATGTTCTTCATACGCGTGACAATGTCGTCATGGCTACGGTCCGACACCAGACTGCCAGTCATGCGAGGGGTGGAGGGGATGCCATCAGAGCTGTCCTGCGAGTCCTGATGCAAGATGGTAGGAAGGGAGCAGCGGAAAGGAAGAGAACGATATTATTACAATATCTGACACATCGCTTAGAATCTTGTCAAAATAAAAGGGAACTAATAAAGATTAAATAACTGATTAAAAATAGGGAGCATTCCTTACAAAGCTCTCACATGAGATACCAAAGGTCTGATTGAAGGCCATAACCTTTAAAATAATTCCATAAACAAAGAGAGACAGGCAAACAGGCAATGAGAAGGAAATGAGACGGACCTCTCCTGGCTGCAGATAGACATTGGCACATCGAGGGCTGTTGTTATACTGGAAAACCTTTATTATCTAGCAGAAAAACACAAGCGGACGAGGGCTTTTGGACACTGATTTAAAAAGGGAAGGAAAATTATTATTGCTTATACTAATTTGATCAATGTGGGAAGATTCAGGAGTTAAAGGTCACCAGGGATATTTCTGCATACATTATATTGACCTGTTCTTTATTTCCTTGTTAATTTGGGAGGGATATCTTAACATTAAAACAGAAAGGGGAAGGCAATAATTCACAATGGTCAATAATTCCAGAATTCACACATAATTATGTAAAATGCAGTTCCGCCTTCTCACACTATCACTAGCTACAATGCTGCAAGTAACATTGTTGAAAATGTGCTTGTGCTGATACCAACATTGAATTGACTCGGCTTGCTCAGATTACTGTCTAACTGAAAGCATATAACCATGAAAGGTAAACGTATAGGACTAGGAAAGTACGATCCTGTTAGTCAACGCTAATCTAGTATCCCGGCTCATACTAGTCTAGCATAGTAAGGGCCCTATCGCTAACTGGGTATTAGTGACATCCATAAGAAGTTTGTCCTGTATTAAAATCTGTTTTCTTTTTGACCTATTCAAGCTAAAAGGATGCTGATCAAGCTAAAAGGATGCTGATGCAATTTCTGAAAATAGAAGAATGACTTGTTTATGCCAGTATGTCGCTAAAGTGTGTTACTCTACAAATGTGAATGATGGGAGCAGATACCGCGGTCTACAGTTGAAATGAGGGCAAATAATGACTTGGTTAAAGAAGCAATTCCCATAATCCCTAAAGTGTTCCATACCTCATCGGTTCCCCCGCAGTTGGGAGGCTGCTTCCTCTTCCTGCCTGGCTGATTGGGCATGGGGCGACGGGCAGTACCATTCTGGGATCATTTGAAAAGGGGGGAGATAAGAAACCAAACACCAACAGAATAATAGTGGGAGACTAGCGATTGATCATTACTGAAACGCAAAGTTATCAAATGTTGGTTTACCGTGGTGAGAGAGGTAAGCTGCTCATGGTCATCGCGGGCGTTGGATTTGAGGTTGAAGGTGTTGGTGTCCCTTACAGCAGGGTAAACAGATGCCTGGGAGGCTTCAGCCAAACCTGGCAAGGATGGCACGGGGGTTGCCGGGGACACTTGTGTTGCCAGGGACACAGACTCTGCTTTCCTCTTCTGTATGAGAGATGAGACATGGGCAGACATGAGAAAAAGCTCTGGAGCAACTGAAAATAATGAATATTTAAAGATTATGTTGATGGGATTTCAAATCCCAACCACACCACAGACATAACAGGTATTCTAGCTATATTTTACATTACCAAACAGTCATATACTAGGTCCGGGACAAACCCCCCCCACAGTTATCAATATCACTTACTTAGAAATCATCTACTTTAAGATGTTTCTCCTTCATTTTAGAATTATACAACTGTAGGAGTTCTTACATAAATGTGTTTGTTGTCGTTACTATTCAAGTGCAGCTATGAACCCATTCTGACTTTGTGGACCAAACAGGTCTTAATCATGGCTGTGTAGAATGGGTAAATTGATGCTGTACCGGCGTGGGGAGAGTTTTGCCTCTGGAAGGAGCGGTGGCAGTTTGAAGGTTGAGGTCTAGACTCTTCCTCTGAATTTGAACAGAAAGAAGGGGGATTAACTGACAGTCACACTCAAACAATGCGCTGTATTTTCACTTCAACTTATGTTATTCATTGAACATTGTAATAAAAGCCTAATCAATAACCCAGTCAAGATAGCATATACTTGAGTAGATCAAAACAAAAACATATGGTTTGCATAGAGACTGAGCATGATTTAAAAATAGAATGACCTAATAAAAAGGTCAAGACAATACAAACCTGTTTATGTTTCATAATAAACTTAGGCCGGACAACGTTGAATTACTGTTCAAAGGATGCCCCGCCTCACTTTTCTCCACCCCCCACCCAAAATAGAAAAATAATAAGCAAAGAGGCACTGAGTTTGAAGGTAGGCCTTGAAATATATCCACAGGTACACCTCCAATTGACTCAAATTATGTCAATTAGCCTATCATAAGCTTCTAAAGCCATGACATCCTTTTCTGGAATTTTCCAAGCTGTTTAAAGGCACAGTCAACTTAGTGCATGTAAACTTATGACCCACTGGAATTGTAATACAGTGAATTATAAGTGAAATAATCCGACTGTAAACAATTGTTGGAAAAATGACTTGTGTCATGCACAAAGTAGATGTCCTAACAGACTTGCCAAAACTATAGTTTGTTAACTTTTGGCTTTTGAAGAAATGACCAGGTGGCGAATCGCATCTCTGCATGTCTGGCAGACATATCAGTGTGGATGACGGATCACCACCTCAAGCTGAACCTCGGCAAGACGGAGCTGCTCTTCCTCCCGGGGAAGGACTGCCCGTTCCATGATCTCGCCATCACGGTTGACAACTCCATTGTGTCCTCCTCCCAGAGCGCTAAGAACCTTGGCGTGATCCTGGACAACACCCTGTCGTTCTCAACTAACATCAAGGCGGTGGCCCGTTCTTGTAGGTTCATGCTCTACAACATCCGCAGAGTACGACCCTGCCTCACACAGGAAGCAGCGCAGGTCCTAATCCAGGCACTTGTCATCTCCCGTCTGGATTACTGCAACTCGCTGTTGGCTGGGCTCCCTGCCTGTGCCATTAAACCCCTACAACTCATCCAGAACGCCGCAGCCCGTCTGGTGTTCAACCTTCCCAAGTTCTCTCACGTCACCCCGCTCCTCCGCTCTCTCCACTGGCTTCCAGTTGAAAGCTCGCATCCGCTACAAGACCATGGTGCTTGCCTACGGAGCTGTGAGGGGAACGGCACCTCAGTACCTCCAGGCTCTGATCAGGCCCTACACCCAAACAAGGGCACTGCGTTCATCCACCTCTGGCCTGCTCGCCTCCCTACCACTGAGGAAGTACAGTTCCCGCGCAGCCCAGTCAAAACTGTTCGCTGCTCTGGCCCCCCAATGGTGGAACAAACTCCCTCACGACAGCGGAGTCAATCACCACCTTCCGGAGACACCTGAAACCCCACCTCTTTCAGGAATACCTAGGATAGGATAAAGTAATCCTTCTCACCCCCCTTGAAAGATTTAGATGCACTATTGTAAAGTGGCTGTTCCACTGGATGTCTTAAGGTGAACGCACCAATTTGTAAGTCGCTCTGGATAAGAGCGTCTGCTAAATGACTTAAATGTAAATGTTAACAATAAATTTGTGGAGTGGTTGAAAAACTAGTTTTAATGACTCCAACCTAAGTGTATGTAAACTTCCGACTTCAACTGTATGCGGCACTTTGTTTATAATGCACTGTCCGTTCTCCCTTGAGGCTTTCCCAAGTTGATGCCCAAGAGACCAAACAGCCTCAGATCATGTTCGAGCCTCGGATTGGACAGTGAAACACACGCTGGCACCTGAAGGCGACGTGCAGATGTTTAATTTCTCTCTCATGACGGAAGTCAGCGCAAAGTCCTACTACTTGTGTCCAGGTTAAACGTGGGACGTCCCTCATTATAAACAAACAGTCAATTAAATCCATGGTTATTGCATCATTTTCAGATCTATTGGAAGCGATTAATAGATGAAACAATGTAATTTAACCAATTGGCTGGCGAGAGATTAGGGCATTCATCAACAAAGACGCAGTGCAAGCTGATAGTATTTTTGGACAACCAAATTGAAGTCAAAATGATAGATGAAATGGAAGTGTGTCAGCTGTATGGTGATTTGCAATTCATAACTTACATTTTACCGGTACTACCAGTAGTAGTAGGCCAACCGATAATACCACGACGGAATGCGTTTGAAGTGATGATGCACCGCCGAGAACAGCTAGCATGTCCAGTAAAGTACATCGCCAGTAGCACGCACACAAATCAGCAGGTGGGGGCTTTTCGTGGCCGCCAGACGAGACAATTGAAGGAGGATGCGGTGAGACGTTACTGGGCTCGAATTTATTCACGCTTGATCTATATAGATTGATGCTTCCAATTGTGCATGTTATAAACAACATTTTTTTTTGATGATGATGAGTTATACTCTATAGCTGGATTTATGTATATATTTCCAATGCTACATTCATTTGGCAGACCTAACTTGATTGACCCTCTTTCTACAAGGCCTAGTCTGAGAGGCCTAATCATATTTGTATTAATATTTTGATAACACCTATAGGCTATAGAGATGCATTCAGGTAATGAACTCATTATTCAACATTTTAATTTTATTACAATTATTTATTGTTAACCACTCTTGAATTTGTTAGACGACCACAATGTGGTACTGTTATTCATTATCACCTTAACAATTTTTTTGTTCTGTTGCTCGCCCGCCACACTTTTCTGGGGGGAAAATCCGTTAAACAGTGAATCAGTTTTGTCTGGCCTTAGGCTAAAACATATGTAAATGCATTTGTATATCATCCAAGAAATACAACACCCTTATTTTGACAATTCTGTCTCTCATCACAGAGGCAAGACCAGAGAAATGTTATTTCACAGAAATCTTGAATTAAGCTACTGGAAGTAGCATTTCACAGATCTTTGAAATGATTCATGAAGCACAAATTGCAAGGTCTATCATTTCATCATGTTCATTGGTCTAATTTAACTAAAACATCATAGCTCGAAAAGACTGCAGACCAAATGGTGGTGATAACAATTGGGTTGTACAGTAGAGTAGTTGTTTAACAAAAACAGCGTTCCAAGATCTCAGCATTAAGTATGACACACGACTGCAGGAAAAGAACATTGGTTATAATGTAGATCGCAAGCAAACAGGGTACAATTGCCAGGACTGGGCTTAAGACACTACTACCAAACCTGAGCTTGTTGTTGCAACACTTGAAAGTCTGGTAGAGAAGTTTTGGTGGGTATAGACTTCTGCTGGGCTTGCGGCTGTGGGGGCCTGCTGGGGGTATGTTGGGGGCCAGCTCCGGCCACTCTTACCACTTCGCTCTCCGGGGAGCTGGGCCGCGACCCCGGAAGCCCGTTCTTAGTGGGCGTTTTAGCTTCCTTCTTAGGGAACTGGAGCTTCTTCATGTCAAGCCTGTCCGGCGTAACCCACTCATCCAGACGCTTGTTGACTTTAAACAAGCAGAAGCACAAACACATAACACACCTGAGTTGATCTCTAGTCAAATGTTTGCCAACTTCACATTTACCCATATCTGCTTCTTCTGTCAATATCACTGATGGCAATGTTGGAGTTATACATTCATATTTACATGAAGTATAGGCTACTCACAGTCAATATAGTGGACATAGTAGAGTTTTCTCCCAGGGATCTCTTTCACACTGAGAATTTCAGCCAAGGCTGCAAGGAAAACATCACACGACATGACAGATCTAGAAACATATCCAATCTGTGGGTCTCTTCGCTATCTGAATATATACATTGGCTACGAAGCAAGCTAGCAAAGTTGTCTACAAAACACAACGTCGTTACGTTAAATGTAACTAACTTCAGCATAGCTACAGAATCGAAATACTTATCTAGCTAACGTTAATGCTTTCGTAACTGATAAGACAATTAGTAAACAATTGAAATCTCCATTAAACGTCACCAGTGCATTTGTTTACTATGTGCCACGACCGTAACTAGCCGCCTGTGTTTTCAAATATTCAGTCATGCCAGTTGTTTTATTAAGCAGCTATTAACCTTTGCGCCAGTTACCCTAGTGGTAGCCAAGAGGACGATACTCACGCCACTCATCTTCGTTTTCCTGATTTTTTCGGAGAACAGGGAGCCTACAGCCCTCGACAACATCGACCTGTCGAAAGATAATATATTGAAAATATATATTCACGAAAGTTGAGGGAACACATCTGGATAAAAACGTTGTAGTTGTATAATGACTTGGGACTATCGAGTACCCACCGACGAATCCGCCATTTTGGTCATCTGCGAACGTACAATGTAGAAGCGCGCAAGTAGTTATGGGAAAATGGCCTGCTCAATGGTTGTGGGTATGTTCGAGGGAGTAAATTGTTTACGCAGCATTGATGCGGGTCGTTTACTTCACTATCATTGGAAGACTACTAAAAGTACTGGCTACATGTACATAATCACAAGAACCATGTCCGCAGTCTTAAACTTAAACGAATAAATAAAGCAGTGAGTCCTTAACACAAATAGGAACCTTTATTTTAGGCATTTAGGCAGTATGCATAGTTAAATCAAAGTTTATTGGTCACATACACAGATTTGCAGATGTTATCGCAGGTGCAGCGAAATGCTTGCGTTTCTATCTCTAACGAATAAATAAAGCAGTGAGTCCTTAACACAAATAGGAACCTTTATTTTAGGCATTTAGGCAGTATGCATAGTTAAATCAAAGTTTATTGGTCACATACACAGATTTGCAGATGTTATCGCAGGTGCAGCGAAATGCTTGCGTTTCTATCTCTAATAATTCTTAGCTATACACACATAATCCAAAAAGTAAAATAAATTTAAAAAATAATATCAGAACGAGCAATGTCAGATGTCAGAGTCCGGAATAATATATATTACAGACTCTGACATTGCTGGATGGAAGCGGGGTGAAAAGGCCGTGGCTTGGGTGGCTGAGGTCCTTGATGACCTTCTTGGCCTTCCTGTGATGGCAGGTGCTGTAGATGTCCTGGCAGGCAGTCAGTGTGCCCACAAAGATGAGTTGGGCAGACCGTACCACCCTCTGCGGTTGTAGACGGTAGAATTGCCATTTCAGGCTGTGAGCTCTCAATGGTGCATCTGTAGAAGTTCGTAAATGGGCTAATAATTCACTAACTAGCAAAGAATATTAACAAATGTGCACGTGGATACAAGCAGCCTTCGCTTTGATCTCAAACAAGCTGTAATAATCGCGCCCGCTCATGCTGTAAGACAGTCCAGTGAATGGCACAAATCCATATTGGGCAATGGTCTATTTGCATATAAGCCTACTGCAGCTCTGATTGGTCATAGCGCATTAGTTCGTGTAGAGTATAGGCCTGAGTTGCACCTGTCAATGCAATAGAATCCTATTCCAATGTGCTGTGCTTACAACAAATGTTCTTGCATAGTTAGTTGTGCATACTAAGTCTTGCATAGTTGGTTTTGTTTCGGGATGTTGCATTGAAAGTGGCTAATATTGCGTTGATTCAATCACAATTGCCACAGTAAAGGGAAACATTGATAGTGGGAAAACTCTAGAAAGCTGAGTGAAGTTCTTGTGATTCTCTGCGCTGACTGATATTTCTTTTGCATGGCAGTCCTGACATGCGCGCAGTTTAGAGGGAACAATGGTTGCAAAGTTGCTAATTAGCTCAAATGTTAAAGTTGTCCGTGATGATATTTGAACACACAACCTTTGGGTTGGTAGACTTTCATGTAAGTAACCTTCTGTCTTATGTAACAATACCAAACGTAACATATCATACTCATTTGAATGTCCTGGATTTTCATTTACTTTGTTACATCTAGTCTATGAGGCCAGGCTGGGTAACTAACATGTGCTGGTTTTGCTGGTGACCAGCCTTCATTGTGTTTTAGACACTTTGATGCTGGTATGCTGGTGATGCTGCAGCGTACCAGCTTAAACTGGCCACCAGCAAAACCAGCATCAAAGTGTTTAACCTCTAAAAGTCTGAGCTGTAGAGGGAGGGGGGTATCCAAAAAGGTAGGTTTCCAAAAATAATATTACTAAATTATTTGATGAAATATTGAATTTGGTCTAGCCCATAGAAACGCATTGAATAACACATACATAAATGGCAAAATAGACAGTAAAAAAATGTATAATAAGGAATACATTTTTGAAGTGTCTTTCCCACATTTGTGAATGCTCAGGAAATATATATACTGTATATATATATTTAACACATATTTAACTGAATTTTTGGGGGGACACAAAACTACCTCCATTTGTCTGTATAGCTTACCTTCAGACAAGTTTTGTGACACACAGCCACCTTCCACCGCAGATGCGGAAGGCTGACATAGGAGGCCGTGGTGGATTGAGACGCAGCCCCACGCAAAACTGATATCTGTAGCTTAAACTGAAGGATTTTTATTATGTTACTTAGATTGACACAGATTGACGCACCCGCTAGCTGTCTGTGTTACTTAGATTGACACACCAGCTAGCTGTCTATGACAGTATGATGAAACCATAAAGAGAGTTCCAGAGCTTCATCTCATGGATATTTAGAGGGCTTCATGGCCACCAGTCAGCTTGTAAAAGAGCATCTGGTTCAACACCTCTGTCTGTTCTCTGGTGCGTGTGGCAATGAAGATGTTGCCCCCAATGTACACGTGCACAATCTTGCAGGTAGCAGTCACACAGCTGAAGGCATCTAAAAAAGGAATTATTTAAGACAATAAATGACATACCAGCATAACCATATGGAAAAGATATAGAAGAATTGAACAATATTTTATATGTTCTACCTGGAACTTGTAAGAAATACATATGGCAGCCAATATACTTACAATATTCATAGGAAATTCTTGTAATATTACAGTATATGGGTGGGTAACATTTAGACATAACATACATTTTAAGTGTATTCTATAAAAAACATACAACATACATTTTAATTTAGCCTTCTAAGGTCACGCAACGACACACTAATTCAAGAAAGATGGAGAGTCCGCTGCGAGGAGGAGCAGGTGGAAGAAAGGGGGGAAAAGAAGAGGAGGAGCAGGAGTGGGAAGGAGGGAGAGGAGAGGAGGAGGAGCAGGTGGAGGAAGGGGACGGGGGAAAGCAGGATGGGGAAAACAGGAGGAGGAAGGAGGGGGAGGAGAGGAGAGAAGCAGGTGGAGGAGGAAGTGGGATGGGGGAAAGTAGGAAGGGGAGGAGGAGCAGCTGGAGGAAGGGGGAAAGCAGGAGGGGGAGAAGAGGAGGGGAGAAGAGGAGGAGCAGGGGATGAAGGGGGACACGGGAAAGCAGGAGGAGGGGGAGGAAGGGGACTGGGGAAAGCTGGAGGAGGAGGAAGGGGACGGGAGAAAGCAGGAGGAGGAAAGGTACGGGGAAAGCAGGAGGAGGAAGGGGATGGGGGAAAGCAGGAGGAGTAAGGGGACAGGGGAAAGTAGGAGGAGGAAGGGGATGGGGGAAAGCAGGAGGAGGAAGGGGACGGGGAAAGCAGGAGGAAGAAGGGGACGGGGGAAAGCAGGAGGAGGAGGAAGGGGATGGGGGAAAGCAGGAGGAGGAAGGGGACGGGGGAAAGCAGGAGGAGGAGGAGGAAGGGGACGGGGAAAAGCAGGAGGAGGAAGGGGACACGGGAAAGCAGGAGGAGGAAGGGGATGGGGGAAAGCAGGAGGAGGAGGAGGAAGGGGACGGGGAAAGCAGGAAGAGGAGGAGGAAGGGGACGGGGGAAAGCAGGAGGAGGAGGAGGAAGGGGATGGGGGAAAGCAGGAAGAGGAGGAGGAAGGGGATGGGGGAAAGCAGGAGGAGGAAGGGGACGGGGGAAAGCAGGAGGAGGAGGAGGAAGGGGATGGGGGAAAGCAGGAAGAGGAGGAGGAAGGGGATGGGGGAAAGCAGGAAGAGGAGGAGGAAGGGGATGGGGGAAAGCAGGAGGAGGAGGAGGAAGGGGATGGGGGAAAGCAGGAGGAGGAGGAAGGGGAAGAATGACTTTGATAGGAGCAGTGAATCTATTTAGATAGTGGTGCTCTCTCAACTATTATTCTCACAATAGCACATTGGTAGTAGTCAGTGACAAATATCAAAGCTAAGCTGGGCTTGGTTAAAACCCTGGATAGGAGGTGCTGCCCAGCTTTAACTATGGAAACTCATACTGGAAAATGTATATACAAATATTGTATTTTTCTTATAGTAATTCTCATGTTTTTTATATGTTGACTTGTAAAAAATACTATGTGAAACCCACAAGGAAAGCATTTATTTTGTAGAACATACACCTTTCTTATAATATTCATAGATGACTCATAATTCATATATTTTACTCAAATAGGTTATACCATATCTATGTTGTAAATTCACCACAATCATGTATTCAATTGTGTATGTCATATAAGGCATATAAAACATATACAAGTACATCACTGACATATAAGGGAAAACATTACCAGATCCTTATTAGATAACTTATTAGATATTGGTACAAATACTCTTCTTCTGCCATACAAGATTCTTATTTGATTTTCATGATTCTTTTCCATATGAGTAACCAGCTAGACTATGCTGGTAAACCAGGATAGCAAGCTAGACCATGCTGGTCAGACCAGCTAGACCATGCTGAACAACAAGCATAACCAGTTAGACCATGCTGGTCAGATCAGCTAGACCATGCTGGACAACAAGCATAACCAGCTAGACCATGCTGGTCAGACCAGCTCGACCATGCTTGACAACAAGCGCTAGACTATGCTGGTCAGACCAGCTAGACCATGCTGGACAACAAACATAACCAGCTAGACTATGCTGGACAACAAGCATAACCAGCTAGACCATGCTGGTCAGACCAGCTAGAACATGCTGAACAATAAGCATAACCAGCTAGACCATGCTGGTCAGACCAGCTAGCTGTCTATGACAGTATGATGAAACCATAAAGAGAGTTCCAGAGCTTCATCTCATGGATATTTAGAGGGCTTCATGGCCACCAGTCAGCTTGTAAAAGAGCATCTGGTTCAACACCTCTGTCTGCTCTCTGGTGTGTGTGGCAATGAAGATATAGCCCCCAATGTACTCATGCACAATCTTGCAGGTAGCAGTCACACAGCTGAAGGCAATGTTCACATTGCCATTGAACTCGATGGCCACCTGGAATAAAGAATAGAGGATTTTGGCAATGAAGCCCTTTCTCTACATCACCAGAGTCATATAAACTCATGGATAAAAATGTATCTCGGCATCCAGTATGAAGGAAGTTAGAGGTAGTTTTTCGTGCCAATGCTAACTAGCGTTAGCACAATTACTAGAAGTATATGGTATATATCTACTACCATGCTAGCAGTTACCATAGATTTCCAGTCATTGTGCTAACACTAGTTTGCAATTGCTCTTATGCTAGTTAGCAACTTCCTTCAAACTGCACGCAGAAGCATAAAAATGGTATCCACAAGTGACTCTGGGAAGTAGATAAAGGGCTTCATTGCCAAAATCCTGAAGTATCCCTTTAATGGTCTTCAGATAAACATTTAAGTCATAATTAGTTGGGCCAGACCCTGGCATATCGTCAGATGTACACACACAGAGACACTGAACACTGTACACAAGTCATAATATACAGATCTCATTGCAAATGGTGAGGGGAAACCCAGATTTTTGTTGTAAAGAAATTAGTTAAAACCCCAGATCCTTTACCCCCTCCATTGAGCAATGCAACAGTTTTATTTAATTTCCCCAATACAAAATCAAGGACATCTACTGCACTGTACAAACTACACCTTGCTTAGGACCTGCCCCTCTGCTTCAGACTGAGCCTCCCAGCTGCAGTTTAAACAAATTCAAATTGACAACCCCAACATCTGTCTCTGAAATTCTCCAAACTATGAGTTAAACTATCTGCCCCTGTCCCTATTCTAACAGCAATCATTAAATCCAGCCTCATTCTTCTCAGAAAACTGCCTCCATTATACTAACATTGAAAAAACCTGGACTGGACCCCAACACCCTAAGCAATTACATACCAATTTCCAACTTGCCATTTCTATGAAAGGTCCTTGTATGTGTGGTCTCAATACAGCTACATAACTACCTTTCAACCAACAATCTGCATGAACCCTTCTAGTCCGGCTTCTGTGCATGGCAGAGAACAAAGACAGCCCTGGTAAAAGTAACAAATAGCTTGTTGATGGCAGCTGATGATGGAGACACTAGTATCCTTTTACTTCTGGGCATGACAGCAGCATTTGACACACCGAATCATGAGATTCTCATCAGCAGACGTAAGAACTTGCTTGGATTCTCTGGCACAGAGACTGACAGACAAGAATTTGTGACTCTTGGTAATTATAAATCCAACCCTGCCACAGTCACTCAAGGGGTTCCACAGGGCTCTGTTCTGGGGGCCACTCTTGTTCTCTATATACATGGTAGCACTTGATATACTAATCTTAAGATCTGGATGAAACTTTAATATTTATGCAGATGACACACAAAAATACACTACATTACGAAAAGTATGTGGATCAAATCAAATCAACTTATATAGCCCTTCTTAGATCAGCTTATATCTCAAAGTGCTGTACAGAAACCCAGCCTAAAACCCCAAACAGCAAGCAATGCAGGTGTAGACACCTGGATGTCGAAAATCATGGGCATTAAAAATGGAGTTGGTCTCCCATTTGCTGCTATTACAGCCTTCACTCTTCTGGGATGGCTTTCCACTAGATGTTGGAACATTGCTGTGGGGAGCATTAGTGAGATCGGGCACTGATGTTGGGCCTGGCTCGCAGTTGGCGTTCCAATTCAATCCAAAGGTGTTCGATGGGTTGTGGTCATGGCTCTGTGCAGGCCAGTGAAGTTCTTCCACACTGATCTCGACAAACCATTTCTGTATGGACCTCGCTTTGTGCAGGGGAGTATTGTCATGCTAAAACAGGAAAGGGCCTTCCCTAAACTGTTGCCACAAAGTTGGAAGCACAGAATCATCTAGAATGCCATTATTATGCTGTAGTGTTAATGTGTCTCTTCACTAGAAATAAGGGGCCCAGCCTGAATAATGAAAAACAGCCCCAGACCATTATTCCTCCTCCACTAAACTTTACAGTTGGCACTATTCATTCGGGCAGGTAGCGTTCTCCTGGCATCCTCCAAACCAGTCCGTCGGACTGCCAGATGGTGAAACGTGATTCATCACTCCAGAGAACGTGTTTCCACTGCTCCGGAGACCAATGGCGGCGAGCTTTACACCACTCCAGCCGATGCTTGGAGTTGCGCATTGTGACCTTAGGCTTGTGTGTGGCTGTTCGGCCATGGAACCCCATTTCATGAAGTTTCTGACGAACAGTTATTGTGCTGACGTTGCTTCTAGAGACAGTTTGGAACTCTGTAGTGAGTGTTCCATTGAATCCTGCCTCTCTGCAATAAAAACATAAATGCAAAAAAACTTCCTCAAGCTCAACAGTGATAAAATGGAACTCCTCATAGGCACCAAATCCACCTTCACCAAAGCTGGCAACCTCACCCTCATCATTGATGACACCATTGTCTCTTCCTCCCTCCACGCACGCAACCTTGGCGTCATCCTGGACTCCACCCTCTCATTTGACCACCACATAAGAGACTGTCAAATCCTCATTTGTACATCACTGGAGCCAAGCTTCCTGCCATCCAGGACCTCTATATCAGGCAGTGTCATATCAAGCCCTAGAAATTGTCAGACTCCAGCCACCCAAGTCATAGACTGTACTCTCTGCTACCGCATGGCAAGCAGTACCGGAGCGCCAAGTCGAGGTCCAAAGGGCTTCTTAACAGCTTCTACTCCCAAGCCATAAGACTCCTGAACAGCTAATCAAAGGGCTACCCAGACCTCTCTTTTACACCGCTACTACTCTCTGTTTATAATCTATGCATAATCTATGCATAGTCACTTTAACTCTACCTACATGTACATACAACCTAAATTACCTCGCCTGTCCAGTGCCCCTGCACATCGACTCTGTACTGGTACCCCCTGTATATACCCTCGCTTGTTATTTTACTGCTGCTGTTTCATTATTTGTTACTTTTATTTTCTACTTATCTATTTTATGCAAAACACCTTTTTTTCTTAACTTCTTAAAGCATTGTTGGTTAAGGGCTTATAAGTAAGCATTTCACTGTAAGGTCTACTACACCTGTTGTATTCCAAACACACCACCCGGGCAACGAAGGAGTGGCCTCTCAACCCCATAAAAATCTTTGGAGGGAGTTGAAAGTCTGTGTTGCCCAGCAACAGCTCCAAAACATCACTGCTCTAGAGGAGATCTGCATGGAGGAATGGGCCAAAATACCAGCAACAGTGTGTGAAAACCTTGTGAAGACTTACAGAAAACATTTGACCTCTGTCATTGCCAACAAAGGGTATATAACAAAGTATTGAGATAAACTTTTGTTATTGACCAAATACTTATTTTCCACCATAATTTGCAAATAAATTCATAAAAAATCCTACCATGGGATTTTCTGGATTTTATTTTCTTATTTTGTCTGTCATAGTTGAAGTGTACCTATGATGAAAATTACAGGCCTCTCTCATTTTTTTAAGTGGGAGAACTTGCACAATTGGTGGCTGACTAAATACTTTTTTGCCCCACTGTATATACATGTACATTAATCAGTGGTCAAATTCGAATAGCTTTTTACTTATAGGAAGAGTGCTTCGAACAGAGTGAGCTGAGCATTGAGTTCCTTCCATTCTCACAGCGTAGGTAGACCTCATTCATGCCCTGAGCCCCAGGAATCAGCAGTCTGATGCAGAACTTCTGACCAGCCACACTAATGTCTGGGACCACCTCACAGCCTGGGGAGCACAGCACTTTCTTATGGGACCAGTTTGGACTCATTTGGCTTGTTAATAAAGTCACCAGTGAAGAAACGTCATTATATCTAGAATGTCTTTTCTGATGCTCTAAGTACTACACATCTTCGTGTCAACTTGTGTGGTTGTGGTTCTATGTGAAAATGTGGTCTGAATGTAGAGTATGTGCACGTGGGTGGGCATTTTCACCACAGTGAATGTCAGTACATATGACCTTTGAGGTTCATCTGCTGAATGGGCTCCGTGAGGCTCTCCTCTTTACTCTTGTAGTAGGAGATGGATGTGTTGTTGAACGTGAACCAGAACTGCTGATAGCCCTTTAGTGTCAGTCTCTTTGGTCTAGGAGAGAGTGAGATGAAACAAACTAGAATGCTAAGGGTTTTCAGCAACATTGGAAAGGGTACGCAGTTGTATGTCTGTGTGAGTGAGCATGTCAATATAACCGTAGCTGCGGTTAGTGTGTGTGTGTGTGTGTGTGTGTGTGTGTGTCTATAAAAACTCATCCAGACTATCAGAGTCTCATATATCTTGTGTGATCGATATCCAATCTAAAATCCATGGCAGGAAAAGGTGGTCACCGGCAGAAAGATGGATGTGAGTCAGAGGGCGTTCAGCCAGCCAGCAGTGATGTATGTTCTCAACCCATCTTACCTGAAGATGTTCCAAGTAGTCATGCAGCTCTGGTGCTACCCTCATTGTTTCCTGTGAAGAGATAAAACCCTGTGTCTATTTTGTGTCATATGCGGTTGCAATTCAACTTTTTCCATGTCACTTGTTTTGCTTCCTTACAAACCAGCCCTGATCACCATTACAGACTGCTACAGTATGGTGGAGAATCAGAGGGACTAACCAGCATGTCTTCAGCGCTGCTCTCCTCTGCATCCATCTTCACCTCCAAACACTGCAGGGCGGAGTCAAGGTCATCCATGGCAGGACATGATGTCATCAGCCGGGGCTCTGACAGAGACACCTTTACCAATCTGGTCCTGAGGATAGCACACGCACAAATGTATAACAGTGTGAAAGATAAGGGAAGCAATGCGTCATAGACAGAGAATAACCTTTGGGGACAGTTGTTGTTTGTTTACCTGAAGGGCAGCAAAGAGCATCATCTCTTCCTCTGTGCAGCCAACATCCTCCAACAAGAAGGCCCAGTGAGCCTGCTCAAACATCTGGGTCAGACGGACTGCGTCATACTGGAGACGGAGACAAGGTAGATAAAGTGACCGATTATACACAGCACAATTCATGGCCACCATGAGGTAGAAGAAGGAAATAATCGATAGCCCCTCAGAAAGCATGTTGCAGGGCTACCTTGGGCTGCAGGTCATGGAAGCAGTAGTATTTGAAGTGTAGCAGCAGCCTGTCATGCTCTTGCACTCCCTGTTGGAGCAGAGAACGAGACGAATCCAGTCCACAATAAAACACATGTAATTCATTGAATTTACACTCCGTTATTTTTCACTGACAATACACAGAGTAACATATGCATACCTAAACATATCTATGTGTGTTGTGAACACACAGACACCTGCTGTGAACTTAGTCTCAGGAGCAGGTAGGCTGACAGACAACATCTTATACACAGCCTCAGTCTGGGGTGAGTCAGCAAAGTGCACAGGCATGCCATTGGACACGGTGTGAGCTGGACCTGTCGTTATTACACATGCAGTTGGGATATGTTACATGACATTTGGTATGTACTGTACAGCGAAAGCTATTGTACTTAATGTTGCCCATCCATTTTGAAATTTGATGTGTACCACCAATTCCACTGGACCTACCTGATGAGATACGAAGGCTTGTTAGATCATATACTACTACTTCCTCCTCCGTGTCTTTCTTCTTTTTCTTCTCCTCCACCGGCCGTAACAACGACCGCTCCTCTGGGTGACGCATGTCTGAGAATGAGCAGTGCGAGGGAATACTGATTAACACCTGCAACAATAAACCTCTAGTTAGAGAGCTCGGTATAGCCCAGATGCACTTCTTCGGGTACCTGCAGATTCGCAACTTTACAAAAAAAGATTTCCCCTCTTTCCCATCTCTCCCACCCACCAGCTGGCTTGATGAATGTTTGATCCTGGATCCGCATGTAAAGGGACATACAGTCTTTCTATGGTTTAAGACATTATTCAGAATATGATATGCCCCACTCTTGACCATGTAAAGCATTCATGGGAGGTGAGATTGGAGGTGAGATTTCTGAGTAAAGGGTCTGAATACTTATGTAAATAAGGTATTTCAGTTTTTTATTTTTAATACATTGCAAAAATTTCTGAAAGCCTGTTTTTGCTTTGTATTCATCTGGTATTGTGTGTAGATTGATAAGGGGGAAAAACATATTTAATCAATTTTAGAAAAAAACTGTAAACATAACAACATGTGGAAAAAAGTTGAGGGATCTGAATACTTTCCAAATGCACTGTATTCCTGTATTCCGGTAATGACTCAAAATTATTTCAATACCATGGACCAATATCGAATACATTTAGGTCATTTCCAGACCATGTATAAATTGTCCATAGCCCCTACAACAGTGCCAACATTTGTCAGACACAGAAGGTTGCATGAGTTTCAATTTCCTAGGGGTCAAATATTCTCTATACAGACATTTGAAATGGATACAATTATTCAAAACATAATTTTTTTCCAGATATGTTCCCATGTTTCAGAAGAAAGGTGGACACCTAAATAATTCTCCCAGCACAATTCTACACGTGGCATACACAAGATCTGGAGTGAGAAAGGATTTTATCAAATTGATTAGCTAAGTGACTATTGTACTTAACATTTCAGTTTTCCAATTCAGTAGACTTTGGAGATCTTCTCTCCCACATGTTTAGAAAAATGTGACCTTATTTGTAAGTAGAGTAGGAAGACCTTATTCGGAAAATGTAATTAATTTCTGATTTGTTCAAATGATCCCATATTGTTCTCATCAAATAAATTTGATTTTCCATTATTCAACAAACCCCAATTTTACCAAAGAGGGGCTTGGGATGAATGATTCCAACAAAGCTCAAAGTTGTATGTATGTATAATCTCACAGAAACATTTTAAAATGAGATTCTTTATTCCTTCCCAGTACTTTGGATTGTACCACAGGGCCCGAAGAGACAACGAACATTTGTTAATGTCAAAGACCTCTTGTTCTATGACCTTCCAAGGAGTGGGATTGTTGTTATAAGCCCATTTAAGAGGGTACCTTGCAATAAATAACAAATAGTTTTTTCTGAATATCAGGAAGGCCCAGGCCACCTCTATTTCTGTCCATTGATCATTTTGAATGGCTGACTCAAGGGGGTTTGTTTCTCTCGCCAGAGAAACTTCCTAAAAAAAGTAATTCACTTCTTGAACCATTCTCCCGAAAAGGGGAGAGGGATTACACTGAGGAGGTATGTTATAGCTGGGCTAGACAATCTGGACCCTCTCTTTCTAAAATTATCCACCGAAATTGTTGCAACCGTTATTACTGGTATAAGATTGAACATCTTTCGCATCGTCTGAGATCCCCAAAGATTGGAAAGCTGCCGTGGTCATCCCCTTCTTCAAAGGGGAGACACTCTAGACCCAAACTGTTGTAGACATATATCCATCCTGCCACGCCTTCCTAAAAATCTTTGAAAGCCAAGTTAACAAACAGATCACCGACCATTTCAAATCCCACCGCACATTCTCCACTATGCAATCTGGCTTCCGAGCTGGTCATTGGTACACCTCAGCCACGATCAAGGTCCTAAATGATATCATAACCGCCATCGATAAAAGACTGTACTGTGCAGCCGTTTTCAGCGACCTGGCTATGATATGGACAGGCATTTTACATTTTATCAATGGCAATTTGAATGCACAGAGATACCTTGACGAGATCCTGAGGCCCATTGTCGTGTCAATCATCTGCCGCCATCACCTCACGTTTCAGCATGATAATGCACGGCCCCATGTCATGAGAATCTGTGCACAATTCCTGGAAGCTGCAAATGGCCCAGTTTTTTCATGGCCTGCATACTCACCAGACATGTTATCCATTGATCATGTTTGGGATGCTCTGGATCGACGTGTACGGCAGCGTGTTCCTGTTCCCGCCAATATTCAGCAACTTCAAATCACATTTTATTTGTCACATACATATGGTTAGCAGATGTCAATGCAAGTGTAGAGAAATGCTTGTGCTTCTAGTTCCGACAATGCAGTAATAACAAACGAGTAATCTAACCTAACAATTCCACAACTACTACCTTATACACACAAGTGTAAAGGGATAAAGAATATGTACATAAAGATATATGAATGAGTGATGGTACAGAACGGCATAGGCAAGATGCAGTAGATGGTGTTCACAAAGCCATTGAAGACATTTTTTTAAAGGTATCAGTGACCATTAGATGCATATCTGTATTCCCAGAAATGTGAAATCCACACAGTAGATTAGGGCCTATTGAATTTATTTTAATGGACTGATTTGCTTATGTGAACTGTAACTCAGTAAAGTCTTTTAATTTGTTACACTTTACGTTTATATTTTTGTTCAGTGTATAAAAACATTTACCAGAATATTTGATTGTTTCATATATAACTAATTGGCCAATACATACGTAGCATCAGCAATCCAGGGTTTATATACATCATTGATTTCAACCACAATTTTTATGCCTTCTTGTTTTTAATTGGAAGTCCGATACCAAGCCATCACATGCTCACTGGGTTATGGAATGTTATGGCCCATCTCAAAGCTAAAGTATTTCACCCGTGACTCCACTCAACAGTTAGTTTTACAAGGTCTGGCAGCCATTCCTCGACTACTTGGAGAGCAACCTCTCTGCTGAGAACTTAATGTAGCCCCTGCACCCCCCCCTTGTCTTATTATATTTGGTTGTTTCTCTCCTTAATTTCCACCAGCGGTTCCATAGGATAGTACCCATGTAATCTTAATTGATGCGTCCAGGTGTAACAGGGGAATTTAGTTATTGTACCTGATGTTGTATCATGTTTGTTACTGTAGATAATGTTCTGCTTTTATGTGTTCCAATTACAATATCTGCAACAATAACTTCTTACTTTTATTTAGGTAGGAACTCCTCATACATGTACTTACTCAGCAGATGACAGACTCCCATAACAGTTTGGAAGACTGGACGAGAGAAGCAGGCCTGAAGCCTCAGAGTGGTCCCGTTGGGTAGGCCCAGTGTCAGGGACTTGTGCTGGGGGGGGGGCTCAGGCGAACATCGGCATGGATCTCATACTTCTCAAGGGTCCACGAGAGCTGGAGCAGCTACTGCTGCTTCTGCTCCCACAACAGGGCATGGTCTGACCAGTTTATCTCTGGGGTGGACAGAGGAGTCGGTGCTTTATATCAACACATTTATAGCGTGTCTCATAGACACTTTGAATCTTGTTTTGAAATCAATATTCATGTTCTGATTTACAGATTGTGGAGTACATCTATAATCACTTACTACACCCCTCGATTAAAAGATATCAACAACGCTGAGAAATGACAAAATAGATACTCATATGCAATCGAAAAATATATGTATCTTAAATATAGTCCCAAGATGGAAGTTGAAGTGTTTGTTGGTAGGGAACTCACGTGTCTTCTCCACAATTCTGAATACGACACCACCAATGTGCAGGTCTGAGGTCACGCTAACGTTGAAGGGTGTAGCCTCAAGGCCAAGCTCCTCCACTGTCACAGACAGATCCCAAGCAGTCATACTTACAGAGAGAAAACATAGCACTCATCTTTTATTATTGGTATTAATTGTGATAAGTGATGCTACATTATGGCTTTAACAATAAACTCTCGTTTGAAGACGCTGTATTACAATGTGGTAATACAACCATCGGGTTATGCTAGTAACACACATTAACACATTTTTTCAATTAAAGCAAAAAGTAAAGTAAAATGCTGAATTCTGATAGTGTACGGTTATTTATAAACAGACAAAACTGGGGAACATGGTAATGCCCTGAATCAAACTACAGGTCAAATTTTAGGCAACCCTAGTCTTGGCTATTCCCCACATGAAAATATATTGTAATAATGTACTCCACCAACACATTATAATAAGACAGAGCAAAATCATATTCCTTCCTGTAAATGAATGACCCCTTTCTTAGTCATCGGTTCACTTACCCCCATACCCCCTATCCAAGCGTTATATCTGCCCCTCCTTTTAGGACAAGGCCAATTGGACTGTTAGAATATTGAATCTGACAATTAATCATAATGGTTGTACAGTCGTCTCAAATAAAACTGTGAAGGACCTCAGCGTTACTCTGGAACCTGATCTCTCTTTTGAAGAACGTATCAAGACCATTTGAAGGACAGCTTTTTTCCCATCTACGTAACATTGCAAAAATCAGAAACTTTCTGTCCAAAAATGATGCAGAAAAAAGAATCCATGTTTTTGTCACTTCTAGGTTAGACTACTGCAATGCTCTACTTTCCGGCTACCCGGATAAAGCACTAAATAAACTTCAGTTAGTGCTAAATACGGCTGCTAGAATCCTGACTAGAACCAAAAAAATGTGATCATATTACTCCAGTGCTAGCCTCCCTACACTGGCTTCCTGTCAAAGCCAGGGCTGATTTCAAGGTTTTACTGCTAACCTACAAAGCATTACATGGGCTTGCTCCTACCTATCTCTCTGATTTGGTCCTGCCATACATACCTACACGTACGCTACGGTCACAAGACGCAGGCCTCCTAATTGTCCCTAGAATTTCTAAGCAAACAGCTGGAGGCAGGGCTTTCTCCTATAGAGCTCCATTTTTATGGAACGGTCTGCCTACCCATGTCAGAGACTCAAACTCGGTCTCAACCTTTAAGTCTTTACTGAAGACTCATCTCTTCAGTGGGTCATATGATTGAGTGTAGTCTGGCCCAGGAGTGGGAAGGTGAACGGAAAGGCTCTGGAGCAACGAACCCTTGCTGTCTCTGCCTGGCCGGTTCCCCTCTTTCCCCTGTGATTCTCTGCCTCTAACCCTATTACAGGGGCTGAGTCACTGGCTTACTGGGGCTCTCTCATACCGTCCCTGGGACGGGTGCGTCACCTGAGTAGGTTGAGTCACTGATGTGATCATCCTGTCTGCTGCTCCAGTTTCAACTGTTCTGCCTTATTATAATTGGACCATGCTGGTCATTTATGAACATTTGAACATCTTGGCCATGTTCTGTTATAATCTCCACCCGGCACAGCCAGAAGAGTACTGGCCACCCCACATAGCCTGGTTCCTCTCTAGGTTTCTTCCTAGGTTTTGGCCTTTCTAGGGAGTTTTTCCTAGCCACCATGCTTCTACACCTGCATTGCTTGCTGTTTGGGGTTTTAGGCTGGGTTTCTGTACAGCACTTTGAGATATCAGCTGATGTACGAAGGGCTATATAAATACATTTGATTTGATTATCATAAAACGTTACACCAGTAAGCCACTATTCAGTTTGGGCAATTCTATTACTGGCCTGTGCCTCAACATCACCCTGTCTGTCTCCATTTTCATAGAGTATCTCTATCAGTGTCTCTATAGTCTCTGCCCCGGGAGGACATTGTTGTTCCCTTACCTAGTTGTAGTCCCAAACCAAATGTTCTTTAGAGTCAAACACCAGGTGCCCTCAGTCTCTACCACTGTTGGGTGGTCATTGCGGCTTGTGAGATATCTCGGTCACTTCCTCCTGTCTATCTCCCTCTCGGTCTTAGTGGCTGCGGTCATATCCTGTGTAAAATGTCAAGAGATAGAGGACTGTTCCTCTTTCACATACCATCAGGGCTGTAGGTGGTTGTTTTAAAGGGGGAGTTATCAGATACTGTTGCTGAGCAACTATTGTTTTGACAAACATGCAATAATAATTTTCCATATGTGTAAACACATATTGGTATTGGGATAGTTATAAGAACAACTTGATTAATTGCCATCTAAAAAATATATATTCTACAATAAAAATTGGAGAGAAAAAAAATGGATAGTTAAAGATGCAATCCAGGATCTTAAGCGCTTATACATTTAAAATATTGTACGAATTGGAAATTGTAACATATTTTATGCAGGACGTAACATATCATACGAAATGAATGACGTAGCATACAATGTTCAGGGACACGTTTTTGACTCGAGCACTACTTACAAAACTACTGTAAAAAATGATAGTCTGTTAATGGGTCGGTGGAGTTTAGACACTCCTGAGGAAGACCCTCTAGTGGTCAATTACAGGTTAATCATGAGATGCAAGGTTTGTTTTCAGGGCATTAGGGAAATACTTTCCCGTACATTTACAAAGAACGGTAACTTTTTTTTTAACCAAGCAGTACGAAAAGCCATACTGATTAGCAAACGTGGAACATGCTTGATGAAGGGTTTTCCCAGTTTGGAAAGGAAGAAAATAGAAGCAGAAGGATGCATAACCACAGACACGGATCAATATAGAAATAAACGTCCTCTCACTGTCAACTGCGTTTATTTTAAGCAAACTTAACATGTGTAAATATTTGTATGAACATAAGATTCAACAACTGAGACATAAACAAAGGGGGGGGGGATCAAAATCAAAAGTAACAGTCAGTATCTGGTGTGGCCACCAGCTGCATTAACTACTGTAGTGTATCTCCTCATGGACTGCGCCAGATTTGCCCGTTCTTGCGATGAGATGTTACCCCACTCTTCCACCAAGGCACCTGCAAATTCCTGGATATTTCTGGGGGGAATGGCCCTAGCCCTCACCCTCCGATCCAACAGGCCCCAGATGTGCTTAATGGGATTGAGATCCGGGCTCTTCGTTGGCCATGGCAGAACACTGACATTCCGGTCTTGCAGGAAATCACGCACAGAACGAGCAGTATGGCTGGTGGCATTGTCATGCTGGAGGGTCATGTCAGGATGAGCCTGCAGGAAAGGTAACACGAGGGAGGATGTCTTCCCTGTAACGCACAGCGTTGAGATTGCCTGCAATGACACCAAGCTCAGTCCGGTGATGCTGTGACACACCGCCCCAGACCATGACGGACCCTTCACCTCCAAATCAATCGTGCTCCAGATTACAGGCCTCAGTGTAACAATCATTCCATCGATGATAAACAGGATACTTCCAAGATGGCGTAGCAGTAAGTGTCCTGTCGTATCGTCTCTCTGTAAATATCGTCTCTTTTTCGTTTTAGATATTTTTAGATATTTTTTTCTTCGCATATCTTTAAAAACATTTTGCTAAACCTAAGCTTCCAAATACTCTTCTGCAACCCGCCAATGTAGCTACTTTTCCTAAAGTAGTTATATTTACCTCGGAACCGGACCCCCTCAACGGACCCCCTCAACTGAAGCTAGCCAGCTAACTACCAGATATGCTAGCGGTCTTCGGCTAACTGGTCATCAACTAACCTTTAGCTCGGAAAGCTCTCGCCAGTTCAAACAACGCGACGCTAACCAGAGCATAACGGACCTATTTAATTTTTTTTACCCCCGGATTCCCACCACAAACGGAACATTCTTCAGCTGGATCTTCGCAACTAGCTATCGAGCTAAACAGCAACCCTGGTTGATTACTCCTGGCTAGCGTTTCCACCCACGTAGCTTGAAGCTAGCCCGGCCAGAGCTCCTAGCATACTCCTGGGCTACAATACCCTGACTACGACCGGTCTATCGATATCACCGCATGAAGAGGAATAAACAGACTCACCCCATCGCGACGTCCTCCAAAGGCTAACTCTCTAGCCCTCGCTATCTCCTTGCTTGCTAGTTCGGCATGCTAACTGCTAGCTTGTTTAGCCCAGGTCCGCTAACTACTACCTTGTTTACCCCGGCCTGCTAATCTGTTAGCTTGTTAGCACAGGCCTGCTAACCGTCTTCATCGCCGCGTCCCAAAAACGCAGTGGCCCATATGTACTCTATCTCTTCCCGATTTTTAAAAAATGTGTTCATACCTTCTGAAACCTGCCTCACCCAATGTGATACGGAATCGCTATTATCTTTATTTTTAGAACACACTCAAGAACCTCCAGAAGCTAACCAGCTAGCTAGCTACAAGCTATTTAGTCATTGTTAGTTTTCTTAACCTGGATAACACTCGCCAGCCCAGCCCCCCTGCCCCATCCACCGCTGCCCCCTGGACTCTGAACACTTGGCTACATAGCTGATGCACGCTGGACTGTCCATTAATCACGGTACTCCATTCTGCTTGTTTGTTTTATCTGTCGGCCGAGTTGCCTAGTCAATGCCATCTCACCTGCTGTTGTTATGCTAGCTGATTAGCTGTTGTCTCACCCACTGTTTTAGCTAGCTTTCCCAATTCAACACCTGTGTTTACTGTATGCCTCGCTGTATGTCTCTCTCAAATGTCAATATGCCTTGTATACTGTTGCTCAGGTTAGTTATCATTGTTTTAGTTCACAATGGAGCCCCTAGTCCCATTCCTCAGACCCCTGATACCTCCTTTGTCCCTCCTCCCACATATGCGGTGACCTCACCCATTACAACCAGCATGTCCAGAGATAAAACCTCTCCCAGTGCCTGGGCTTACCTCCGCTGTACCCGCACCCCACCATACCCCTGTCTGTGCATTATGCCCTGAATATATTCTACCATGCCCAGAAACCTGCTCCTCTTATTCTCTGTCCCCAACGCTCTAGGCGACCAGTTTTGATAGCCCTTAGCCGCACCCTCATACTACTCCTTCTCTGTTCCGCGGGTGATGTGGAGGTAAACCCAGGCCCTGCATGTCCCCAGGCACCTTCATTTGTTGACTTCTGTGATCGAAAAAGCCTTGGTTTCATGCATGTCAACATTAGAAGCCTCCTCCCTAAGTCTGTTTTACTCACTGCTTTAACACACTCTGCTAACCCTGATGTCCTTGCCGTGTCTGAATCCTGGCTCAGGAAGGCCACCAAAAATTCAGAGATTTCCATACCCAACTATAACATCTTCCGTCAAGACAGAACTGCCAAAGGGGCAGGAGTCGCAGTCTACTGCAGAGATAGCCTGCAAAGTAATGTCATACTTTCCAGGTCCATACCCAAACAGTTCGAACTACTAATTCTGAAAATTACTCTCTCCAGAAATAAGTCTCTCACTGTTGCCGCCTGCTACCGACCCCCCTCAGCTCCCAGCAGTGCCCTGGACACCATTTGTGAATTGATTGCCCCCCATCTAGCTTCTGAGTTTGTTCTGTTAGGTGACCTAAACTGGGATATGCTTAACACCCCGGCAGTCCTACAATCTAAGCTAGATGCCCTCAATCTCACACAAATCATCAAGGAACCCACCAGGTACAACCCTAACTCTGTAAGCAAGGGCACCCTCATAGACGTCATCCTGACCAACTGGCCCCCCAAATACACCTCCGCTGTCTTCAACCAGGATCTCAGCGACCACTGCCTCATTACCTGTATCCGCTACGGTGCTGCAGTCAAACGACCACCCCTCATCACTGTCAAACGCTCCCTAAAACACTTCTGTGAGCAGGCCTTTCTAATCGACCTGGCCCGGGTATCCTGGAAGGACATTGACCTCATCCCGTCAGTTGAGGATGCCTGGTCATTCTTTAAAAGTAACTTCCTCACCATTTTAGATAAGCATGCTCCATTCAAAAAATGCAGAACTAAGAACAGATATAGCCCTTGGTTCACTCCAGACCTGACTGCCCTCGACCAGCACAAAAACATCCTGTGGCGGACTGCAATAGCATCGAACAGTCCCCGCGATATGCAACTGTTCAGGGAAGTCAGGAACCAATACACGCAGTCAGCTTCTTCAGGCAGAAGTTTGCATCCTGTAGCTCCAACTCCAAAAAGTTCTGGGACACTGTGATGTCCATGGAGAACAAGAGCACCTCCTCCCAGCTGCCCACTGCACTGAGGCTAGGGAACACGGTCACCACCGACAAATCCATGATTATCGAAAACTTCAACAAGCATTTCTCAACGGCTGGCCATGCCTTCCGCCTGGCTACTCCTACCTCGGCCAACAGCTCCGGCCCCCCCGCAGCTCCTCGCCCAAGCCTCTCCAGGTTCTCCTTTACCCAAATCCAGATAGCAGATGTTCTGAAAGAGCTGCAAAACCTGGACCCGTATAAATCAGCTGGGCTTGACAATCTGGACCCTCTATTTCTGAAACTATCCAACGCCATTGTCGCAACCCCTATTACCAGCCTGTTCAACCTCTCTTTCATATCGTCTGAGATCCCCAAGGATTGGAAAGCTGCCGCAGTCATCCCCCTCTTCAAAGGGGAGACACCCTGGACCCAAACTGTTACAGACCTATATCCATTCTGCCCTGCCTATCTAAGGTCTTCGAAAGCCAAGTCAACAAACAGGTCACTGACCATCTCGAATCCCACCGTACCTTCTCCGCTATGCAATCTGGTTTCCGAGCCGGTCACGGGTGCACCTCAGCCACACTCAAGGTACTAAACGACATCATAACCGCCATCGATAAAAGACAGTACTGTGCAGCCGTCTTCATCGACCTTGCCAAGGATTTCGACTCTGTCAATCACCATATTCTTATCGGCAGACTCAGTAGCCTCGGTTTTTCGGATGACTGCCTTGCCTGGTTCACCAATTACTTTGCAGACAGAGTTCAGTGTGTCAAATCGGAGGGCATGTTGTCCGGTCCTCTGGCAGTCTCTATGGGGTGCCACAGGGTTCAATTCTCGGGCCGACTCTTTTCTCTGTGTATATCAATGATGTTGCTCTTGCTGCGGGCGATTCCCTGATCCACCTCTACGCAGACGACACCATTCTATACACTTTCGGCCCGTCATTGGACACTGTGCCATCTAACCTCCAATCGAGCTTCAATGCCATACAACACTCCTTCCGTGGCCTCCAACTGCTCTTAAACGCTAGTAAAACCAAATGCATGCTTTTCAACCGATCGCTGCCTGCACCCGCTTGCCCGACTAGCATCACCACACTGGATGGTTCCGACCTTGAATATGTGGACACCTATAAGTACCTAGGTGTCTGGCTAGACTGCAAACTCTCCTTCCAGACCCATATCAAACATCTCCAATCGAAAATCAAATGAAGAGTCGGCTTTCTATTCCGCAACAAAGCCTCCTTCACTCACGCTGCCAAGCTTACCCTAGTAAAACTAACTATCCTACCGATCTTCGACTTCGGCGATGTCATCTACAAAATTGCTTCCAACACTCTTCTCAGCAAACTGGATGCAGTTTATCACAGTGCCATCCGTTTTGTCACTAAAGCACCTTATACTACCCACCACTGCGACTTGTATGCTCTAGTCGGCTGGCCCTCGCTACATATTCGTCGCCAGATCCACTGGCTCCAGGTCATCTACAAGGCCATGCTAGGCAAAGCTCCGCCTTATCTCAGCTCACTGGTCACGATGGCAACACCCATCCGTAGCACGCGCTCCAGCAGGTGTATCTCATTGATCATCCCTAAAGCCAACACCTCATTCGTCGCCTTTCGTTCCAGTACTCTGCTGCCTGTGACTGGAACGAATTGCAAAAAATCGCTGAAGTTGGAGACTTTTATCTCCCTCACCAACTTCAAACATCAGCTATCTGAGCAGCTAACCGATCGCTGCAGCTGTACATAATCTATTGGTAAATAGCCCACCCATTTTCACCTACCTCATCCCCACAGTTTTTATTTATTTACTTTTCTGCTCTTTTGCACACCAATATCTCTACCTGTACATGATCATCTGATCATTTATCACTCCAGTGTTAATCTGCAATATTGTAATTATTCGCCTACCTCCTCATGCCTTTTGCACACATTGTATATAGACTCCCCTTTTTTTCTCTACTGTGTTATTGACTTGTTAATTGTTTACTCCATGTGTAACTCTGTGTTGTCTGTTCACACTGCTATGCTTTATCTTGGCCAGGTCGCAGTTGCAAATGAGAACCTGTTCTCAACTAGCCTACCTGGTTAAATAAAGGTGAAATAAAAAAATTTAAAATCTGATCATCACCCCCTGGTGAGACAAAACTGCGACACGTCAGTAGAGCACTTTTTGCCAGTCCTGTCTGGTCCAGCAACGGTGGGTTTGTGCTTTGTTGTTGCCTGTGATGTCTGCTTAGGACCTGAATTACAACAGGCATACAAGCCCTCAGTCCAGCCTCTCTCAGCCTATTGCAGACAGTCTGAGCACTGATGGACGGATTGTGCGTTCCTGATGTAACTTGGGCAGTTGTTGCCATCCTGTACCTGTCCCGCAGGTGTGATGTTCGGATGTACCGATCCTGTGCAGGTGTTGTTACACGTGGTCTGCCACGGCAAGGATGATCAGCTGTCTGTCCTGTCTTCCTGTAGCGCTGTCTTAGGCGTCCCACAGTACGGACATTGCAATTTATTGCTCTGGTCACATGCAGTCCTCATACCTCCTTGCAGCATGCCTAAGGCACATTCAAGCAGGGACCCTGGGCATCTTTCTTTTGGTGTTTTTCAGTCAGTAGAAAGGCCTCTTTATAGCATCCTAAGTTTTCATAACTGTGACCTTGACTACAGTCTGTCTGTAAGCTGTTAGTGTCTTAACAACCGTTCCACAGGTGCATGTTCATTAATTGTTTATGGTTCATTGAACAAGCATGGCAAACAGTGTTTAAACCCTTTACAATGAAGATCTGTGAAGTTAATTGGAATTTGACAAATTCTTTGAAAGACAGGGCCCTGAAAAAGGGACGTTTCTTTTTTTGCTGAGTTTACATTGAGATACATTTTCCATAACAGGATTAATTTCACGTGTACACCATGTGACTAACTTTGTGTGTGACTAACATCATGTGTGAGAGCGCCACTTCTGAGAATGGGCGAGTTGTGTAATCATAGGACTAAAATATGATAAACTCTCCCATATTTCTACTCTAGTTCAATTTAGTGGCATCCAGTGTCATGAACTCCAGCAGACCAATGGCTTTGGTGAGATGCTGAAATGAAAAAAAATAATAAAAGCTTGAAGGGAACAGTACATATATTTTAAACACAATCCTCCCCCCATTACTCTTTGAAACAAGACAAAACATCCATGGGTATGACATCGCAGACCTTCAGGAAACGGTGTCCTGCGGTTGTTGGCTGGCGGCCATTTTGTGCGCCATGTGAAGTAAAGAGCTTTTATACAAAACACCCAACTACAGAGGCTACTTTTCCCAGCTCTGTATTGTCAGTCAAAGGGGTTTAATAAAGGGAGAAGAGATTCAACGTTCAATCACCTTTAATCCAGTTTGAACACCTGATCCCAAGATCAGTACTTACAAGACCGAACAACATTTAATTCTAAAGATCTGGAAAGCACAGTAATGTGAGATTGTAAGCCCGTCTCTGTACACCGGTAGCAAAACTACATTGACCTCAAGTTATGAAAGATATCCTGGGGGGCCATCATAGTCAGGCGCCCTACATAGATATTGACTGGCTATCTGATCCAAGCAGGAACCAGCAGTTTTAAATACACAAAGGAAGTGAAAAACGAAGCAGTCATATTGCACCTTGACATTGTTCGAACACCCAACAGAGACCACAAAATAGAGCATAAATTATTTAGCTGAAGTATTTTTGTTATTAGCTGCAGTATCATCGTACCAAACAAAGCTCTAGCCTTGTCTTCAGCTACTTCAACAGGGCTTTGATACCTTTTCCTAATTCAATTATTTGTTTCAGAAAGTTCTCTGATGAGGAATAGATTAAGTACAATTTCATTAAAGGCCATAAGATGGACAAAGTAAAAATGAAACCCTTTGTTGGTTGAAGTTTCGGGAAGATGGCGTACAGTATAATTTTGAGGGTGGGAGGGAGAGGGGGGTGTTGTTATAACTGGAGGGAACGGAATCTTGATCCACTGTGGTCTTGCTGTTCTTCATGGGTCTGGGCCTCTCCTTACTCATCACCGGATGGCTATAAGTCCCACATCTATCAGTTTCTGGATCTTCTGAGCAATGCCTGGATTCTTAAGGTGACTGAGAGGGAGAAATAAGGGAGGGAAAACCAATTTAAAAAAGCCAATTAGTGTGTGATTAATGGTGCATGTGCTGTATACTGTGTAGTGAGTGTGTACATGTGCTTGTGATGATGCATAGAGCTGGCCCGCTTACTCGCTGAGTGCCTGTGGATCCTTCTGCATCTGCTCCAGGATCATGCGCATGGCTGGGTCACTCATGATCTGCTGCACTTCCGGGTCAGCCATGGCCCTCCTCTTCACATCCTCTGGACTGTCGTCGTTCCTCACGTGCTGGCTCATCAGGCAGCGCTGAATGCCCTCTGTGGCCTCCTGCACCCAGAATGGAGAGCCAGATAGTTCAACGGTTAGCCTCAGCTTGGTCAGTGACACCAACAACAAACAAAAAAAAGGTAGAAGAACTAAAAGCCATGGAGTCATATTTAATAGATATTTCTAGGGCTCTACTTTTGGCGTTAAGTCGGCGCAATTGTCAAACGCACGTTAGTTTGCCATTTTCAACCAGTTTCAACCAGTTAAAGCCAGCGCTCCTAATTTCAAACCCTAGTGCCAGGATTTGTTTTTACTTGTTTTATAATGAGCTCGCTTGCGCTGAAGTGGGAGGGGTGGAAATATCTACGGTGTGTCCTTAAAAATCATGCGCCAAAGTACCAATTTCAGCATGCACTGGTGGGGGTATTTAAGACCAACCGAAAGCTGGTCTTTGAGGTAAACGCATGGATTTTGACAACAGAAGCGCAGCCTATCCAGCCGCGACGCACATGGAATAGACAGGGATGTAAACTGCTGAGGGCCCAAAAAAGTGACACTTTTTTTTGCACTGAAACATGCAAAAAAGATCCCTGCTATGGGGATATGCAGGTTTTAACTAATTAAACAAAGAATATGATCTACATGATCAGTCTGTGTGTAAAATAAAAAGTGGTTAATGTGAACCCAACTCACAGCTAAAAAAATGCAAAGAAAACAACCCGATGTTATTTGTTTCATAGACTTTACTGCAAATGACACTCAAGTCTTGAGAAAAAAACAATACATTATTGCAGTTAGTCATGACAGCCTTTATAATAGAACGCTTGTGACCACACACACACACACATCTAAATATTGCACTTGGGAGAAAAACATTTAAAAGTAGAAATCGAATGAAACAAACAAGGCATTCTATTTTTGCTCTATTATAGTGGCCACTATTAGTAGACATCAATCAAGTTCACAAGGCTACATGTGCACAAAAATAAAGGTCACAGATTTACAAAATTATAACCCCCCCCCCACTCACACGTGTTACGGTCAAGTTCAACACAACAAAAACTATGTCTTTGGGCTACACTGCACATTATACACTTTCTGCCTGTGGACATCTGTTCTACTGTACAATGTCCCCCCAATGATACCCTTTGTCAGCATAATAGATCTCTTTCAGGCAGAGAGTACACCTGGCATACCCCTTTTACCACTGTATTGAAGAAGAGGGAAAGTGTGTGGTGTTCTTTTCAACTCTATAGTGGCATCCAGCTTAACCACATACTGTTGAGGGAAAACATTTAAGTGTCTTACATCAGCTGAAAGCTTAAATTCTTGTTAATATAACTGCACTGTCCAATTTACAGAAGCTTTTACTGCGAAAAAATGCCATGCTATTGTTTGAGGAGAGCTCCGAACATCAAAACACTTTTCCCACCGCGATAGGTTTGATAAATTCACCTCTGAAGGTGAAATGTGTACTTATATTCTGAAATCTTGCTCTGATTTATCCTCCAAAGGGTCCCAGAGATAACATGAAGTGTCGTTTTGTTAGATAAAATCATTTTTCATATCCTAAAAAAAGGTCCATATAGCATGCACGATCGATTTTGTATTTCCACTCGTTCAATTTGCAAAGAAAGGAATCGGTGAAAATCTAAACCTAAACGTTGTTTCAACCAGTCAAATCACATTCGTATGTATTCCTCAGAGATCCTAGTATGTAACCAGACTTCACTATATCATTAGGGGTGTAGTATATCCTATAGGACATCATATTTGGTCAGAGAGCGATGCCTTCATGGCACGCCGATGACGAGGGCGGTCTTCACTTGATCGACTCTAACTTTGTCAAATAAGCTCCAATCGGGGTCAAACAATGCGAGCTAGATAGCCAATGAGCTGGGCTTTACGGGAGTATCTGGAAAATGTAGCTGCTAACCATGTGCGACAGCATGCCTTTTCCTTTTGGACAAAAGTTAAGAATATTCAGAGTTATGAAAACTGGTTGTTTTGCAAAAGTTGAACTTATAATATGGCTACTAATACTGGAAAAGCCGAATCAAAGTCCAAGTTTACAGATTTGACGATATTCTTGCAGAATTGTTTTATATGAATGCAAATGTCTCCTTCACGATTTGCCCAAATGTACCTGGGTGACTTCACACTAAATGTCATGTAGTTCGCTCATACTTCAAGTTATCCGTCTGAAACCTTGCACACACTGCTGTCATCTTGTAGACACCATTGGAATTACAACCAGAGTGATGGTTAGAATAGGGACCTTTGTTGCATTTCAAAGATGGTGGTACCAGATCTATTGTGTTATATTCTCCTACATTCAATTCACATTTCCACAAACTTCAAAGTGTTTCTTTTCAAATGGTACCAATAATATGCATATCCTTGCTTCAGGGCCTGAGCTACATGCAGTTAGATTTGGGTATGTAATTTTTATGCGAAAATTGAAGAAAAAAAAGGGGGCTACCCCTTAACAGATAGTGGGTTAGTTCGTTAGCTAGTTTCACACAGATTGCCAGGGTCCAGTAAGCAACTAACGAGTTAGAACTTGAGGACCGGCAAGGAGTCGTATACCAGTTAATACTATAGCGAATTGGTTAGGTTACTAATGTTAGCTCATCTGACTTTATTAGCAAGCTAATTTCACACCATAAACTCAATTATTTGATCCGTTAAATTGGCTAATGTTGCTCAACATTATTCTGGCTAGCCAACGGATAATTCAATCCAGCTAGCAAGATACTTAACAATGCTAATACTTGTTCCACCATACTTTCTCCCTCACCTCAAACTTTCCAAATGCCAGTTGTTTTTCAGTTACAGCTCGTAACGTACGCTAACCCCATTCCGTACAAATGTGCGCAACCGCGACATTCAAACGAGGCTGCAAAAGAAAACGAATGGGACTGTAGCGACTGTGTTGACATCAAAATCTGGGGTGTGAACAAGGTTTCTATTCAAGCGTTGACTGACATGGTAATGGCTCTATAGTGTAGGAGAAAAGTTGAAAAAACTGACGCTGTAGGTTACATCGTAACATACAGCACGCATAAAGCAACTAATTCTGCTTACAGCCTCTCTCCACCAGGTGTAGCACTTCTCTCACCATTTAAAAACAAGAAGTGGACAGTGACGGGGGTAAGGTGGGATACCTAGTCATTTTTTGCGTCATCACTGCAAGCTATCATGACTCTCAAAAGCCACTGTTTACTTCTGAAGATCACTTTAGCACTGCCCTAAATACCCGATTCAAATTCGACACAAACCTTCAAATAGGTATGTAAACGACACATTATATAAACTCTTTATAGTGTTTTATTTACATTTTAGAGGCGATAAGGTGATAAGTTGGACAGATCGAGTGAAAAAAGGCCATTTTCCCACACGACATCTCTCCTTCTCACTATCACGCATTAGGTTTAGCTTCCCCACCCGCCATTTTTAAAAAGACCCGACGGAGCTCATTGCCTTCTTGAATCATGTAGAGATGGGCATCATGAAGGTCTCGTCATTGATTTTGTTGGAAAGGGGAGAAATTGTGCTTTACAATGGTATTGATATTACAGTTGATCTGGAAGTATTACGTTTTTTGGGCGCTAAAATGAAGGTCAATTGTACAGACCAGCGTGATATACAAAAGTGAGTTAGCGCGCACTTACGCTGTAACTAGTAAATTAGTAGTCTCTTTCTTCAGTCGGGTGCTGCTCTGCATTCTGTTGTTATGTGAACGATTGGCTGAGCCTTGGATACAGCCACTAGTATTGCTCCAAACGCGCATTACTTGTTCGCTTACAGCCAGTAGGGATCCCAACACTGGATGTTTTTTTATTTTAATTACTTGTTACTGTAGCCTATGCTATTAAATAAACTGTCATATCAGTCCACAGTGGACTAGGACGAGAAAAATTCCATGCCCCTAGCCGAATTGAAATTGATGACAACACAAAGCCCTCGTCACACCTACAACTTGTTTATTCATCAGAACCCAGCTCTTTCGCACCACCAACAGCAATTGTGCTCATAATAACGGCTGTGAAAACTACTAAAATATTTCTGACACACCCCCCCGGACCTATAACGCTACTGCCAGCACTTAGATTTACCGTTGCGTTATGTTTGTTAAAATAGAGTAAAGGAGATCCTGCTAGTGTACCAATATAAATCTGTCATACTGTACCTTGGAGGTAGAGTCAAGCTCCAGAGCCTTCTCGTAGGCAACCATCGCTTTAGTGAAATCTTTCATGGCCTCCAAAGCTGCTGCCTTCCGTGTGTATCCCTTTACTGTGGAGAGAGAAGTTAAGAGGTCTATGCTTTTAAAGGGCCCCCGTTCGATGCAGTTCAAAACAACTGCACGTCAGCATTCAAGTACTCAAGACACAGCCTATTGCTTTCAGTCTCCTGATGCCCAAAATCAAGTAAGAGCAAAATGTAAACAGGCCTGCTATTAGAAAAGCTATGGGACCTGTATGTGCAAAGTAAAAGAATGGTGGACCGACAGGAGTTTGAGTAAAATACTCCTTTAAAAAAGGAGGTATTATCAAGGTTTGAAATCAACTCAAAGTGAGAATAAATTAATATAACTATATGAAGGCATCCAAAGTTGAACGAATCACAAATTAACAGTTAGATATAGTAGACCTTGACAGTTAACGTCACTTATCTTTCAATGCATTGATCCGGAAACAAAGTAGCCCACTCAAAAAAATATGCTTTTTGGACCAGCAAATATATAGGCTACAGATGAGTTGGCATTTCAGCCTCAAATACATTAGAAGATAATTTCAACCCGATCAGAAGCATTGTGGTCACAATCTTGCTTCCTAAATGGTATCACTGACGTGTCTTGATGAATTTGGGTGCAAAGGATTTTGCTTACTTCCATCCATTTAGATAACCCGTTCGCAACACACATTTTTATTCACGCCATACATGCATTGGCTATAGAAGTGTTTCCCCCCCTTTATAGATTATAACATTGTGGCCTACCTTCCTGTAATGTCAATAACCCAAATCAATAATTGCATTTGTCCTTTGTGAGTTTATCAACACCAAACGGCTATCCAATGGTAGTCCAAAACACACTGCAGCTATCGATTACTCCAGCTGTCCATCATGTAGCCTAAGGCTTATCTACAATATATAGGCTACCGGACTTGCAGAGAGTAGGGTATTTGATGAAAACATAGAAGTAGCCTATAACTTTTCCAATGTAGCCTACAAAATTACATTATCACATTGACAACTCCCAGTCACCTCGCTCGTTCGCTGGCTAGTACCCTACATCAACCTAACCTGATGGAATCATGCCCAATGAGGATGCAAGGTTAAAGTTGGCCGAGTATGGGACCTTCCGGGTGGCGCAGGGGTTAAGGGCGCTGTACTGCAGCGCCAGCTGTGCCATCAGAGACCTTGGGTTCGCGCCCAGGCTGTCGCAACCGGCCGCGACCGGGAGGTCCGTGGGGCGACGCACAATTGGCCGAGCGTCGTCTGGGTTAGGGAGGGCTTAGCCGGTAGGGATATCCTTGTCTCATCGTGCACCAGCGACTCCTGTGGCGGGCTGGGCGCAGTGCACGCTAACCAAGGTTGCCAGGTGCACTGTGTTTCCTCTGACACATTGGTGCGGCTGGCTTCCGGGTTGGTGACGCGATGTGTTAAGAAGCGGTGCGGCTTGGTTGGGTTGTGTATCGGAGGACGAATGACTTTCAACCTTTCAACCGTACGGGAGTTGTAGCGATGAGACACGATAGTAGGTACTAAAACAATTGGATACCACGAAATCGGGGGGAGAAAAAAAAAGGGTCAAATAAAATGTTAAAATACATTTTAAAAAGTTGGCCGAGTATTGACCAATGAGGTTGTGGGGTGGGCCCAAAACATCTCATTGTGCACACACCAGCAGGGCTAGAGAGCCACAACGTGTTACACAAAATTCACAATTTTCAGAGACTCTTTTTGGGTCTTGAGTGGTACTTTCAAAACTACTGGCATAAAGTCGACAAAACCTTAATAACACATCTTTAACACAAATATAAAGCCGTTTCAAAGCTCAATACATACTGAAGGCAGGGTCAAGTTTGATACAGTCCTCGCAATCCTAAAAGATAGGAGAAAGGAAATATCAGTCAGTCCTTTTTGATTGATGAAGTACTACAGTGGATATAACATATAATACGATAATCAAGCTGGTGTTTATAAATGAGTAATGGCGAGGATGAAGCTCATACATGCATGGCACGACTGTAGTGAAGTGTGCTGTACCTTCAGGGCAAGCTGGAACTCCAGCAGCTTCGTGTAGCAGGCAGCTCTGTTGCTGAAGAGCTTGGCGTCATTGGGGTTCCTCTTGATGGCCTCTGAGTAATGTCTCATGGCTGAAGGGTAGTCTCCTGTAGAACAGAGAGGATAAACGCATCATGTCAGATATCCTCACACTACCAGGGAATATTTGGATCACACGCACAACTCAGGGCTGCCAACATTTGAAGAAAGTTCAGAGTGAGATTTGCTATGTGAATTTCATTAGCCCCTGGCACAACCCCTAGACCAGAATATTTTACTGTGTTAAAGCAAATTTCCTGCAATTCTATAGACCAGGGTGTGTAATATATATATATATATATATATATACACACACACACACACTGCTCAAAAAAATAAAGGGAACACTTAAACAACACAATGTAACTCTGTAAATCAAACTGTCCACTTAGGAAGCAACACTGATTGACAATAAATTTCACATGCTGTTGTGCAAATGGAATAGACAACAGGTGGAAATTATAGGCAATTAGCAAGACCCAATAAAGGAGTGGTTCTGTAGGTGGTGACAATAGACCACTTCTCAGTTCCTATGCTTCCTGGCTGATGTTTGTCACTTTTGAATGCTGGCGGTGCTTTCACTCTAGTGGTAGCATGAGACGGAGTCTACAACCCACACAAGTGGCTCAGGTAGTGCAGCTCATCCAGGATGGCACATCAATGCGAGCTGTGGCAAGAAGGTTTGCTGTGTCTGTCAGCGTAGTGTCCAGAGCATGGAGGCGCTACCAGGAGACAGGCCAGTACATCAGGAGACGTGGAGGAGGCCGTAGGAGGGCAACTACCCAGCAGCAGGACCGCTACCTCCGCCTTTGTGCAAGGAGGAGCACTGCCAGAGCCCTGCAAAATTACCTCCAGCAGGCCACAAATGTGCATGTGTCTGTTCAAACGGTCAGAAACAGACTCCATGAGGGTGGTATGAGGGCCCTACGTCCACAGGTGGAATTTGCCAGAGAACACCAAGATTGGCAAATTCGCCACTGGCGCCCTGTGCTCTTCACAGATGAAAGCAGGTTCACACTGAGCACGTGACAGAGTCTGGAGACGCTGTGGAGAACGTTCTGCTGCCTGCAACATCCTCCAGCATGACCGGTTTGGCGGTGGGTCAGTCATGGTATATATATAGAAACTTCATCAAATAACCACAGATCTTCATTGTAAAGGGTTTAAACACTGTTTCCCCATGCTTGTTCAATGAACCATAAACAATTAATGAACATGCACCTGTGGAACGGTGGTTAAGACAGTAACAGCTTACAGACGGTAGGCAATTAAGGTCACAGTTATGAAAACTTAGGACACTATAAAGAGGCCTTTCTACTGACTCTGGAAAAACACCAAAAGAAAGATGCCTAGGGTCCCTGCCTTAGGCATGCTGCAAGGAGGCATGGGGACTGCAGATGTGGCCAGGGCAATAAATTGCAATGTCCGTACTGTGACACGCATAAGACAGCGCTACAGGGAGACAGGGCGGACAGCTGATTGTCCTTGCAGTGGCAGACCACGTGTAACAACACCTGCACAGGATCGGTACATCCGAACAGCACACCTTCGGGACAAGTACAGGATGGCAAGAACAACTGCCCAAGTTACACCAGGAACGCACAATCCCTCCATCAGTGCTGAGACTGTCCACAATAGGCTGAGAGAGGCTGGACTGAGGGCTTGTAGGTCTGTTGTAAGGCAGGTCCTCACCAGACATCACTGGCAACAATGTCACCTGTGGGCACAAACCCACCGCTGGACCAGACAGGACTGGCACAAAGTGCTCTTCACTGATGAGTCACGGTTTTGTCTCATCAGGGGTGATGGTCAGATTCGCGTTTATCGTTACACCGAGGCCTGTACTCTGGAGCGGGATCGATTTGGAGGTGGAGGGTCCATCATGGTTTGGGGCGGTGCATCAAAGCATCATCGGACTGAGCTTGTTGTCATTGCAGGCAATCTCAACGCTGTGTGTTACAGGGAAGACATCCCCCTCCCTCATATGTGTTACCTTTCCTGCAGGCTCATCCTGCATGACAATGCCACCAGCCATATTGCTCGTTCTGTGTGTGATTTCCTGCAAGACAGGAATGTCAGTGTTCTGCCATGTCCTGTGAAGAGCCCGGAAATCGATCTCAATCCCATTGAGCACGTCTGGGACCTGTTGGATCAGAGGGTGAGGGCTAGGGCCATTCCCACCAGAAATATCCAGGAATTTGCAGGTGCCTTGGTGGAAGAGAGGGGTAACATCTCAGAGCAAGAACTGGCAAATCTGGTGCAGCCCATGAGGGGATACACTACAGTAGTTAATGCAGCTGGTGGCCACACCAGATACTGACTTACTTTTGCCCCCTCCTTTGTTCAGGGACACATTATTCCATTTATGTTAGTCACATGTCAAGTTTGTCTCAGTTGTTGAATCTTATGTTCATACAAATATTTACACGTCAAGTTTGCTGAAAAGAAATGCAGTTGACAATGAGAGGACGCGAGAGGAGAGGAGTTTATATTTTTAACCACAGGTCAGGTGTATTCAGAATACTTTGAACATTAAATGAACAAAAACGTTTGACAACCTTGTTACTTTTAGATTTTTGGTGGATAAATAAAATATATATATTTTTTTGGTGGTTTGACATTATATTCAGATAGTAATGAGAAGGGGGAGACCGGCAAATGCTAGAAAAAGTGGGAAATTTGGAAGCAGGAATTGATCCCCGTTCTCAGGTGGAAAATTGTATGTGACACGTCCCGGCAGTGTTACCACTGTTACAGGCTTTGGTTGGACATTTGTACTTGGAGCTCAACAATTGGTGTTACCTCGTTAGTCAGTAAGTGTTACACCTGTGCTGGTTTGTCATCTCGTTAGTGGGAATGTGTTTCACCTGGGCTGGCCCAGGGGATATTTAAGAGTGGCTGGCCAGTGCTCCAGTCTTGAGAGCTGTGGAGGATTAACACCTATAGTTGGCGCTCCCTATTTGATTTCTAGAAAAACAAATCCTTCATCTGATGTCTCCTGTTGCTTCCATTTCTCCTGTCTAAGTTTAGCGTGGATTTTTCTTTTGTTTGCCTCTTCTTGGGCAGATTTAGTGGGTGTCTTTTCAATCCCAGTTGTTGCTAGTCAGTTCAAAACCCGTGTTTTGAGAGACATTTGGTTTTCTTGCTGGAGAATGTAATACCACTACACTGAGGCTCTGCACAGGAAAATGGTTGATGGCAGTTGGTAACCAAATCATAGATTGCAGTCTCCTTGTCTGTAGACTGCCTTCAACACTTAGTCATTTGGCTGAACTCTTAAATTAAGGCTTCAAGAAAATCCTGCTAGCTCTCCAGGAGGGTTGGCCACCCTTGATTTGTTTCCCTAAGTGCTGGGTGTTTGAATACGTTTCTCAATCAGACCAACCTTTCTCAATCGCTCAACCCAACCTTGGTTGAGAGCTTCAAGTTCCTTGGTGTCCACATCACCAACAAAGTAGAATGGCCCAAACACACCAAGACAGTTGTGAAGAGGGCGCAACAAAGCTTAAACCCCCCCCCCCCCCCAAGTCTAGGACAAAGGCTTCAACAGTTTTTACCCCCAAGCCATAAGACTCCTGAACAGGTAATCAAATGGCTACCCAGATTATTTGCATTGTGTGTGCCCCCCCAACTATTTTACGCTGCTGCTACTCTTTATCATATGCATAGTCACTAACTATATATTCATCTACATACTACCTCAATTGGCCTGACCAACCAGTGCTCCCCGTACATTGGCTAACCAAGCTATCTGCATTGTCCCGCCACCCACCATACGGCATTTCACCGTTGTATTTGGCAAACGTGACAATTTTGATTTGATTCCAGAAAATATGGATAGCAATATTCAGGTGGTTGAGGCCTTTTAAGTTAGATCCTTGTCCTCATCTTATTCCACAGACAAAATATGATGCATGTATGAGTTGAGTCCCCTTGCCATCTCTGCCTAGCATGTGCACACCACTAAAATGTCATTCTATTTGATACCTGGAGCATTTGATATCCAATGCTAATTAGTATGACTTATTCAAAAGGGTCCAATGAATGGCTGCAATAATACCGCCTCAATTTTCAAAGGCAAGTAGGCATATCCGATTTCAAATGTGATTACACTGGCAAAATTGGGTAGTGGAATAATAAGACAAGTGTGGGGAAGTGTTCTTGCTGACAACAATAATTACCCTATATTTTAGCTACCCAGACAGCTGATGACACGAGTATTTGTTTGTAAAAATGCCCTGTTGTGGGGATGAAGTCATTCTGACTGGCTGGGCCTGGCTCCTCAGTAGGTGGGTTTGGCTGCGCCCCTGCCCAGTCATATGAAATCCATAGATTAGGGCCTAATGGATTTATTTCAATTGACTGATTTCCTTATGAACTTTAACTGAAATTGTTGCGTTCATGTTGTTGTTCAGTATAAATAAATCTCCTGAAGACCAGATTAATAATCTTCCCCTACACCTGACCAAAATATTTGTCCATTTATCCCTCTATAATCAGATTTACACTTTTGGGTTTGACAAAATTATTTTCATAGTTCCAAATCAGGTCACTCTGCCAAACTTCCCAGCTAAAACATACTGTAGGTCTGTTTGCTGCCTTTTCATTGTCACAGTCTAAAAGCCATTCTCGAAACGAGGGGACCAATGTAAATGAGAATTAAACAGGCTTTAGTACATGCTGTCAAAACGCTGCATTCTGCAATAGGGACGGGAATTACAGCAACCTCATTTTTTGTTAACAGTGTACATAAAACAGCGCTACCGTGCTGCCCTTTTTGCAGTTTTATAAACTCAGCAGAGAACGTTTATTTTCTCCATTAAACTCCACTCTAATCTTGAGGGGCGTTTCTTTTAAAACGTGCGCGTCCAATCCCAATGATCCCTTACACAACTAGACCGATCATATTATTCAATGTGCAGCGGTTCACAATGCGGTGGCAAGACGGGACAATGAGAGGATCCGCTCGTGATGTTAAATTGCAGGAACAGATGCAACGATTTAGAGCACAGTTGAAAAGTTAAACGCACTATATACAATGGACTAATTAGATAAATAAAAACGCAGTACATTCCAATGCGTGCGATAGAGGTGGCGTGAGAACGGCCAAACGTGTGTCACGGCCAATGCGTGAGAGTTCGCAGCTCTGCACAACTGCTCGTTGATAATCTAAAATGGTACGCAGACAACTAGAGAAACCATACCACTAAGCGCACCAATAGGAATGACATACTTTCAACCACTGTAGCTCAAAACACACCTTTCTGGAAGGACTCGTTGCCCTTGTTCTTCTCTTCCAAGGCCTGCTCTGGGTTGATGTAGGCCAGCTTCTCCTGCTCCTTCAATACCTTCTCCGCCTGCAGACACAACGCCGGGATAGTGAGACAGTGAGGGGCTAGTGAGCAACGATTGGTCGGATTGGTCATCTACCCCAGAACAATACATCCCGTCAACCCTCATTCAATACGGGCAACACGTTCTGTACCTGCTGGCACTTCTTAAGGACATCAGGAGTGCGATGCTCTGTCAGACTCTTGTTGTAAAATTGGACTGCTTCTTTGTATTTCTCCTGCTTGAAGTACGAGTTGCCAATCCTAGCCAAGGCCCTGAGAGAGGAGGATGGGGATAAAGAGACATTAAGCATTGAGTGTATGCACTTAAAATGAGAAAGCTGGATGACTCATGCTGACATTTACATTTCCCTGGTTTGTAGCAGAGCCCACCGTTACCCGGCAATGGTGAATACGACTTAATTGGCTGCTTATTCAGGAGACCTCATCTTCCCTCATCCCATGATTGTTTGTCCCCAGCAGACACCTAGCAGTTTATAACCTAGAGGGTGACTCGCATGTATAATTACTTTCAGTGAATTGAGAAGGAACTCACTTGGCAATCTGTCTGTAGTCCTCCCGGTTCTCTCTGCCCACCTCGATGGCCTTGTCACACAGCTCCCTACACTTCTCATACTCTGCCTTCTCAAAGAACACAGCTAGGATGGACACAGAAAGAGAGACACTTTAGAAACCAATGCAACTAGTTCATTATCAATCTGATTTTAAAGATTACAAAAACAATCATACTGCATTACATTGACTGTATGATGGTGCCATGGTAGGAAAAGCTCTCACTTGGAAAGTTATTGACTACTGTTTAGCCTTTTGACAATAATTATTCGTATAAACCAGACAACTATTCTGCAAAATCACTTGCTGAGGATCCACATAAAATTATTCAATGTTATGCTGCTTTATCTGCCCTTGATCACATGGAAATGCATTTACCCAGGATTAAGGGGTAGAAATGTTCACTCAGTTAATCACAATTCTGATTAAGCCAAATATTTCCACAGCTAATTAGTTATATCATGGATAAAATGACAACTATACAGACTTCAGAAATGCATCACTGTGGATAGTTAAAGTGGTAAGTACAGCAAGTCATGAAATATTAACGCCTCTCCTAAAACCATATGAGTCTATGGCGGCAGCTAGAGCGAGTTGTAGAAGATTCTAGAATTCACTCGCACACCATCGTCTCGGTCTGTGTAGTGATGATTCTATACCTGCTTGGTTTGAAATATACGTCATGTTGGTTGGGTCGTGCGTGAGGGCTTCTTCATAATGTTTCAGTGCAGTGGCAAAGTCTTTCTTCTTGTATGCCTCGTTCCCCAGGTCCTTCTCCTTCAGAGCCTGTGAAAGCAGAATGGACATTTAAGCTGTAAAAGACAGTGCTGAGAGGGCAATAAATACTACAAATCAGTCTGTGTGCAGAGAGGAGATGCATGCATGAATTACTATTTCCCCCAGACTGAAGGTCTATAGCCCTCAAACTCTGGACCCCGAAGCCAGTTCCACTAGATTTTTTTTTTTTTTTTACTCTAATCAGGGACTGCTTTAGACCTGGGACACCAGGTGTGTGCAATTAATTATTTGGTAGACCAGAAAAGCAGCAGGCTCCGGAACTTGTAGGGTAGAAGTTGAATACCCCTGTTCCATCTACTTACCTGTCTCTTGTTCTCAGGTAAGTCTTCCTCCTTGGGAGGAGGTGGCTGAGTCTCTTTGGGTTTGGGAGGAGGGGGTGGAGTGGGCTCGTCGTCTTCATCCATGCCTGCCAAGTCTAACCCCAGCAGGACTGACAGGGTGGTCATTACTCTCGGGTCCTGGAGCTTCCTACAGGAAGAGGGACAGAGGCAAAGAGTATTTGATTCAGATCACAGAAAAGTAATAGGAGCTACAAATGAATTTAGTGTTCTGGGGCATATTACTAGTCAGACCGTCTGGCATGATCTTTGTGCTGAATTAATTTTGCATTAGGAAGGGGACTGCATCAAAGTATGCAGTATATTTCTAAATGTACAGATGTAGTGCAACAAGACCAGTGGTATCCATGGGAACACTCACGAGCCAAGCTCAGACGGTTTATCCCTGAGCCGCTCCAGTAGCGCTCTGTACTCTGGATCTTTCATCAGGGCATGGGTTCGAGAGTCACTCTCCAGCTTCGCAAACATGTTGGGCATGGCAAAGGGGTTCATCATCTTTTTTTCTGGTGAGGCAAGATGAGGTGAAATTCACCACAGGCCAAATAAAGAATGGTGCGCAAACAAGATCCCATTGTGCTTTCGTTGTAATCATGTGAGGGAGTGTGACGTTCAAATGTTTCTACCTGCTAGCCGAGCTTCTATGTTCTGCAGTCCCTCCTTGAGCTGCTGATTAGTGGGTTCTTGTCTGAATCCCTCTTGGTAAGTTGCTTTAGCATCCTCAAACCTTCCAAGGAACTCCTGGGCTGCTGCTTTCCTCGAGTACCCCTGTGCAAGCAAAGATCATGGTAATGGAGGCATGTCACTTTTGACAACAGCTAGTGCAAATTTACGACGCCCTCTCTGGACAACTGCTGTGATGTCGTCTCACCTTTCCCCAGTCAGGTTTAATCTTGATGGTCTGGCAGGCGTCCTCCAGAGCGCTCTCGTAGTTACCATTCTTGGCATGGGCAGCCGAGCGATTGCTGAAAAGGACGTGGTTTGAGGGGTCGAGGGCCAATGCTTCGGTGTAGCAGCGTATGGCCTCGTCGATTTTCCCTGCACTCAGTGCCTTGTTGCCCTGATCTTTCAACTGTGACACCTGTGAGTGGAAAAGGGGAATTTGATAAATTCACTTTAGCAAAATTGTAAACATATTGCCTGGTATAGTACTTCTTTACTTGTCAGCTTAGTGAAAAAAAACGTAATCTAGTTTGGGCCTATCTGAGATCTGTAAACACCAATCTGATTCCTAAAGCAGACAAGGTCTGTAGGAACTAGCTGTAAGGTTTAACCCGTCCCAAGCCAGTCACCTGTTCCTGACACTTATATGCCATGACGATGAACGCAGAAACCTATCCTTTACCATGATGCAGATTAGCCATGTTTCAGCTAAACCATGTAGGTTAACGCACATTTGAAAGATGATTTCCTGAGGTGAACTGCTATTTGATAGCTAGCTAGTAAATGTGATTTCTGACTGTCTTGTAGTCCTGCGCAACGCGAACTGTTAGCTAGCTGGTTAATTTGTCAGCCATGTCCTCTTGCTCGCTAACCAGTACCCTAGCTAGCTTGATATATAGTCGTGATACCGTTAGTAAACTTGAATTAGCTAGCTACCTAGCTAGCAGTAATGTTAGCAATTTCAGAGCATGGTCATCGTGGCCGCACCGGAGCGACAGAACAGGCCTACGTTAGCTAGTTAACGTTATATTAGCTAGGTACATACATAGCTATCAGTAACGTTAGTTAGCTAACTATCTAATCGGCTGGCTAAACTGTCTGGTTATACTCACTGTAAATGACAAAACACATTTGCCGTCTAAATTAGATTCGATTGTAGATACAATTGAACTCGGTTGTATAGCCAGCTAATAATATAGAAACATTACCGGTTAGCTAGCTAACAATAGCACTTGAGTCCGCATAGTGAAATATCTAGCTACTGCTTTGTCAATCGTAAAATGAGTTAAACACCCCTTATTGATCACCAATATCGTTAAACGGTGCGACAATACTGTAAATCTCGCAGAGAAAATAGTTTGACCATAACGTTGACAATTGCTAGATACTCACTTTCTCCATGTTGTAACCATGAGGTTCCAGAAACTACTGTGAGACGACAGGATGAGAGCTCCACCCCCTGCAGAATATGAATCTTGGTTGCCAGATTCTATGCAAGATAATTTTTACTTGTTTAAATCCAACAGTCTCAGTTTCTTCTAATTGGTTTGTCTTATTTATATGGTATGTAGCTATGTATTAGAACATGTATCAATATTAAAGTGTTTATAAAGATGAGGTTGAGAACCAAACTGTGCTCATACACTAACCTTATGATCACTCTGGTATGCATTGTAACGCTATTGCTTTCCCATTGTTTCTGGAATATTGCGTTACGATGTGTGATTGGTTTAGTTGAGTGCATCGAGGAAATCTCAGCAAACCAGAGGCTAGTTCGCGTTGAGTGCGACGAGTAAAACAAGCGTCAAGTTACCTTGTTCTAGAAGGCTCTGTAGGTTTTTATTTTTATTTAACCAGGCAAGTCAGTTAAGAACTCATTTTTATTTACAATGACTGCTTACCCCGGCAAACCCGGATGACGCTGGGCCAATTGTGCACAAGTGTTAAAGTATTTACTAAAATAAACTAAAGTAAACAAATAATAACAATAGAAAAATCACATTAACGACTGTTTACTAGATGTTTTCTATTGATATTTTATTTAGGGATCTAGAACCTCTTCACTAGTTGTGCCGGATAGGAGGGAGGTGAAATAGGGCAGGGCACACGTTTGCTTTCTGGTGTTTTTTAATGTTCCCTAAACGGGTTAATATCCTATCATTTCTAGATAATTATATCTAAACGTATTGCTAAACACTGGTTGTTCTTATCAATCATCAGTTGAGTGTGATATGTTGTCAGTTGTCCTGATATGACAAATGGATAAAATAATTTAGAGCCAAATCTCTTAGAAAGCCCTGAGTATAAAATAAAGAATGGCATGTACATGTGATGCAGGAAAACTTCAATTCGTTTTATCTAATTTCTACGAGCATGTCACGTGCAACCAGAGGAAAAAAACTCTAGACCACCTTTACTTCACACACAGAGGCAAATCTGACCAGAATTCTATCCTGACTCCTGTTTACAAGGACAATCTAAAGCAGGAAGTACCAGTGTCTCGCTCAATACGGAAGTGGTCAGACTACAGGACTGTTTTGCTAGCACAGATTGGAATATGCAGTGGTGTAAAGTAAATCATTTCAAGTACTACTTATGTCGTTTTTTGGGGTATCTGTACTTTAATTTTTTGACCACTTTTAATTTTACTTCACTACATTCCTTGAAAATAATGTACTTTTTACTTCATACATTTTCCTTGACACCCAAAGTACTCGTTACATTTTGAATGCTTAACAGGACAGGATAATTGTAAAATGCATGCACTTATCAAGTGAACACGTGGTCAGCCACTGATCTGCTGGGCTCAATAAACACAAATGCATAATTTGTCTATGTTTGGGTGTGCCCCTCGCTATCCGTAAATTTTAAAAACAATAAATGGTGTCATCTGGTTTGCTTAACATAAGGAATTTGAAGTGATTTATACTTTTACATTTGATAATAAGTATATTTAGAACCAAATACTTAGACTTTTACTCAAGTAGTATTTTACTGGGTGACTTTCTATTAATTATGGGATCTATACTTTTACTTAAGTATCACAATTTGTTACGTTTCCCACCACTGGGAATATGTTCTGGGATTCTTCCGATGGCATTGAGGAGTATATCACATCAGTCACCTGCTTCCTCAATAAGTGCATCGACGACGTCATCCCCACAGTGACCATATGTACATATCCCAACCAGAAGCCAAGGATTACAGGCAACATCTGCACTGAGCTAAAGGCTAGAGCTGCCACTTTCAAGGAGTGGGACTCTAATCCGGACGCTTATAAGAAATCCTGCTATGCCCTCTGACGAACCATGCATAAGGGCACCACCTGATCTGGACGACTGTATTATCTCACACTCTGTAGCCGATGTTAATAATACCTATAAACAGGTCAACATTCACAAGGCTGCAGGGCCAGATGGATATCCAGGATGAGTACCTAGAACTTGCGCTGACCAACTGGCAAGGGAACAGTCAACATGAGACATGTTGACTGAAAATGGTGCTGACATAGGGCTGCCGTGCATATAGCCGTGCATATAGCTCTTAGGAAACTTGTTTTTATGTATTATTTCTTACATTATTAGTCCAGATTTTTTTTGTGCGTTATTACGTACAGCTGGGAAGAACTATTTGATATCAGAGCGGCGGTAACTCACCAGCACGACCAGGAATACGACTTTCTAGAATCGGATCCTTTGTTTGCAACCCCCAGGGTAATTGAACTGATTCCAGAAGCCTACTCAAAACACTGCCTGTGGAGGAGAGGTACTTGGAGGGGATTTCTAGTCCGACTTAGAGGCGTGCACACTACCCACCGCTTCCAAGTATAATACTCGCCAATGTTCAGTCTCTGTTTCATGGAAACATGGCTCTTTCGGGATATACTATCTGAGTCCGACCAGCCAGTTGGGTTCTCAGTTCATCTCGCAAACAGAAATAAATAGAAGGGTGGGCGTGTATGTTTCATGGTTAATGACTCATGGTGTTATTGTGATAGCATGCAGGAACTCAAGTCCTTTTGTTCACCCAACCTAGAATACCACACAATCTTATGCTGACCATATTATCTCCCAAGAGAATTCTCTTCGGTTAGTCACAGCCGTGTGGTATCGGCTTGAGGGGGGATATACAACGGCCCTTAAAGAACTTCACTGAAACCACATATCCTGAGGCGGCATTTATTGTAGCTGGGGATTTTAACAAAGCACATTTGAGAAAAAGTCTGCCGAAGTTCTATCAACACATTGACTGTAGTACTCACGCTCCTCCCCCACCCTCCTTTCTGGAAATCTGTCCACAACTCCATTTTGCTCCGCCCTTCCTATAGGCAGAAAGTCAAACAGGAAGTACCCGTGCTAAGTACTATTCCACGCTGGTCTGACCAATCGGAATCCACACTTCAAGATTATTTTGATAACGAGGACTGGGATATGTTCCGGGTAGCCTCTGATAATAATACTGTCGAATATACTGATACGGGGACTGAGTTTATCAGGAAATGTATAGGAGATGTTGTACCCACTGTGACTATTAAAACCTACCCTAACCAAAAACCGTGGATAGATAGCAGCATTCGTGCAAACTGAAAGCACGAACCACCGCATTTTACCATGGCAAGGTGACTGGGAATATGGCAGAGTACAAACAGTTATTCCCTCCGCAAGGCAATCAAACAGGCAAAATGTTAGTATAGAGACAAAGTGGAGTCGCAATTCAACAGCTCAGACACGGCTCAGAAGTATGTGGCAGGGTCTACAGACAATCATGGACTACAAAAGAAAAAACAGCCATGTCCCGGACACCGACGTCTTGCTTCCGGACAAGCTAAACACTTTCTTTGCCCGCTTTGAGGACAACACAGCGCCACCGACACGGCCCGCTACCAAGGACTGTGGGTTCTCCTCCATGGCTTACGTGAGTAAGACATTTAAGCGTGTTAACCCTCGCAAGGCTGCCGGCCCAGACGGCATCCCTAGCCACATCCTCAGAGCATGCGAAGACCAGATGTCTGGTGTGTTTACGAACATATTCAATTTCTCCTGCTGTCCCCACATGCTTCAAGGTGGCCACCATTGTTCCTATACCCAAGAAAGCAAAGGTAACTGAACTAAATGACTATTGCCCCATAGCACTCCTGTCATCATGAAGTGCTTTGAGAGACTAGTCAAGGATCATATCACCTCTACCTTACCTGTCTCCCTAGACCTACTTAAATTTGCTTACCGCCCCAACAGATCCACAGACGATACAATCGCCATCACACTGCACCCTGCTCTATCCCATCTGGACAAGAGGAATACCTATGTAAGAATGCTGTTCATTGACTACATCTCAGCATTTAACACCATAGTACCCTCAACTCCTCATTAAGCTCGAGTCCTTGGGTCTGAACCCTGCCCTGTGCAACTGGGTCCTGGACCCAGGTGGTGACGGTAGGAAACAACACCTCCACTTCTCTGATACTAAACACTGGGGCCCCACAAGGGTGCATGCTCAGCCCCCTCCTGTACTCCCTGTTCACCCATGATTACGTGGCCACGCAGGCCTCCAAATTAATCATCAAGTTTGCAGACGACACCACAGTAGTAGGCTTGATTACCAACAATGACGAGACGGCCTACAGGGAGGAGGTGAGGGCTCTGGGAGTGTGGTGCCAGGAAAATAACCTCTCTCTCAACATCAACAAAACAAAGGAGATGATCATGGACTTCAGGAAAAAGCTGCTGGAGCACTCCCCTATCCACATCGACGGGACTGCAGTGGAGAAGGTGGACAACTTAAAGTTCCTTGGCGTACACATCACTCACCAACTGAAATGGTCCACGCAGACAGGTGTGTGGTGAAGAAGGCGCAACAGCAACCTCAGGAGGCTGAAGAAATGTGGCTTGGCAACTAAAACCCTCACAAACCTTTACAGATGCACAATTGAGAGCGTCCTGTCGAGCTGTATCACCGCCTGATACGGCAACTGCACCACCCGCAACCACAGGGCTCTCCAGAGGGTGGTGCGGTCTACACAACGCATCACCGGGGACAAACTACCTGCCCTCCAGGACACCTACAGCACCCGATGTTACAGGATGTCCAGAAAGATCATCAAGGACAGCAACCACTCAAGCCACTGCCCATTCACCCTGCTATCATCCAGAAGGCGAGGTCAGTAAAGGTGCATCAAAGCTGGGACAGAGAGACAAAAAACAGCTTCTATCTCAAGGCCATCAGACTGTTAAATAGCCATCCCTAGCACATTAGAGGCTGCTGCCTATATACATAGACTTGAAATCACTGGTCACTTTAATAATGTTTACATATTTTGTGTTACTCATCTCATATGTATATACTGTATTCTATTCTACTGTATCTTTGTCTATGCCGCTCTGACATTGCTCATCCATATATTTATATATACTTAATTCCATTCCATTACTTAGATTTGTGTGTATTGGGTATATGTTGTGAAATTGTTAGATATTACTTGTTAGATATTACTGCACAGTCGGAGTTAGAAAACACAAGCATTTCGCTAAACCCACAATAACATCTGCTAAACCTGTATGTGACCAATAAAATGTGATTTGAAGTGTCTTCACTGACAGTTTCAACATTTTCAATGTTTCAAGCAGACCACCATAGTCCCAGTGCCCAACAACAAGGTAACCTGGCTAAATGACTATCGCCCCGTAGCACACATATTTGTAGCCATGAAGGCTGGTCATGGCTCACATCAACACCATCATCCCAGAAACCCTAGACCCATTACAATTCACAATGAAGCCATCTCTATTGCACACCGCATTGCCCTTTCCCACCTGGACAAAAGGAACAACTACGTGAGAATGCTGTTCGTTGACTACAGCTCAGCGTTCAACACAATAGTGCCCTCAAAGCTCATCACTAAGCTAAGGACCCTGGGACTAAACACCTCCCTCTGCAACTGGATCCTGGACTTCTTGACAGGCCGTCCCCAGGTGGTAAGGGTAGGTAGGCAACAACATATGCCACGCTGATCCTCAACACGGGGGCCCTTCAGCGGTGCATGCTTAGTCCCCTCCAGTACTCCCTGGTCACCCACGACTGCGTGGCCAAGCATGACTCCAACGCCATCATTACGTTTGCAGACAACACAACGTTGGTAGGCTTGATCACAGACAACGATGAGACAGCCTATAGGGAGGAGGTCAGAGACCTGGCAGTGTGGTGCCAGGACAACCTCTCCCTCAACGATCGTGGATTACAGGAGAAGGAGGGGCAGACACCCACATTCACATTGACGGGGCTGTAGTGGAACGGGTCGAGAGCTTCAAGTTCCTTTGTGTCCACATCACAAACAAACTATCATGTTCCAAACACACCAAGACCGTGGTGGTAACCTGCCTAAATGACTACCGACCCGTAGCTCTCACATCTGTAGCCACAAAGCGCTTTGAAAGGGTGGTCATGGCTCACAACACCATCATCACATAAACCCTAGACCCACTTCAATTTGCACACTCTCCCAACAGATCCACAGATGGCACAATCTCTATTGCACTCAAAACTGCCCTTTCCCACCTGGACAAAAGGAACATCAACACTGTCATTACGTTTTCCGACGACACAACGGTGGTCTGTCTGATCACCGACAACGATGAGACAGCTTATAGGGAGGAGGGCCGTGACCTGGCAGTGTGGTGCCAGGACAACAACCTCTCCCTCAACGTAATCAAGACACAGGAGATGATCGTGGAATACAGGAAAAGGAGGGCCGAGCACCACCCCCATTCTCATCGACGGGGCTGTAGTAGAGTTGAGAGCTTCAAGTTCCTTGGTGTCCACATCACCAACAAACTAAAATGGTCCAAGCACAACAAAACAGTCGTGAAGAGGGCACAACCACGCCTATTCCCACTCAGGAGACCGAAAAGATTTGGCATGGGTCCTCAAATCTTCAAAAAGTTATACAGCTGCACCATCGAGAGCATCCTGACCAGTTGCATCACCACCTGGTATGGCAACTGCTCGGCCTCCGATCACAAGTCGCTACAGAGGGTAGTGCATACAGCCCAGTACATCACTGGGGCCAAGCTTCCTGCCATCCAGGACCTCCATACCAGGCGGTGTCAGAGGAAGGCTCTAAAAATTGCCAAAGACTCCAACCACCCTAGTCATAGACTGTCATCTTTGCTACCGCACGGCAAGCGGTACCAGAGCACCAAGTTGAAGTCCAAAAGACTTCTTAACAGCTTCTACTCCCAAGCCATAAGACTGCTGAACAGCTAATCAAATGGCTACCAGGACTATTTGCATTGACCCCCCCCCCCCCCTTTTTTTTTACGCTCCTGCTACTCGCTGTTTATAATCTATGCATAGTCACTTTACCCCTACCTACATGTACATATTACCTCGACTAACCTGTACCTGCACATTCACTCGGTACCGGTACCCCCTGTATATAGCCTAATTATTGTTGCTCTTTAATTTTTTTACCATATTTAGTCATTTTTCTTAACTGCATTGTTGGTTAAGGGCTTGTAAATAAGCATTTCACGGTGTTGTATTCGGCGCATGTGACAAATACAATTTGATTTGAAGAGTGCACGGCAACGCCTATTCCCCCTCGGACTGATTTGGCATGGGTCCTCAGATCCTCAAATAAGTTCTACTGCTGCACCATCGAGCATCCTGACTTGTTGCATCACTGCTTGGTATGGCAACTGCTCGGCATCCGACACCAAGGCACTACAAAAGGTTGTGCATAAGCTTCCTGCCATCCACAACCACCATACCAGGCGGTGTCAGTGTACGGCCCTAAAAATGTTCAAATTCTTCAGCCATAGACTATTCTTCCTGCTACCGCACGACAAGCGGTACCGGCGCGCCAGGTCTATGTCCAAAAGGCTCCTTAACAGCTTCTACCCCCAAGCTAAACAGTTAATCAAATGGCTACCCTATTTGCATTGAACCCCTTTTTTTTTACGCTGCTGCTACTAGCTGTTTATTACGTATGCATAGTCATTTTACTCCTACCTACATGTACATATTACCTGGACTAACCTGTACCCACGCACATTGACTCGGTACTGCTATCCCCTGTATATAGCCTCGTTATTGTTATTTTGAGTTACTTTTTTTTAAAGAGGCAATTCTTTTCTTACTTTTTGAAAAACTCTGCGTTGTTGGCCAAGGGCTTGTAAAATAAGCATGTCACGGTAACATCTACACTTGTTGTATTTGGCTCATGTGACATTAATATTTGATTCCTTTCCTATTGATGTAACTAAATACATTCATTAATAGCAATGAACATGAGAATATTGTGGTACCGATAAACTATTTTAGAATAGTGCTATAAATATTCTAGTGTTATAAAACATTAAAGTTGTTAAATTTCATTAATTAATCTGAATGTATACTTAGAATAGCATTATTACAAATCTATTAATATTATCATACTATCTTCAATATTTCTGATGGGTGTACAGTATATCCTATTTACACTAGATATGAAATCCACAGTGACATGGAACTCAGTGTATTCAACTTGAACTCCAAGGGGTAAGGATTTTGTATTTTTGGTGTCACATAGACATAATAGGTAAACAAGTAGCCTACATCAATATTTAATGTAACATGCTGACCACACTGCTTGGGTCGCGTGCACGAGCTTTGCAAATGAATTGTACGCATAAATGTTATTCAATCATTGCACCCACACTTCTAGCGCATAAACAAGCGTCTGCATAGCCATAAATGTTTAATGCTTTTCGACCTGTACCCAAATTCATATAGTTGGGTCAGTTGGCTTTGATATTTCAACCTGGGTGTTCTGATCGCTTCTGGCGTGGGTGGACAAAATCAACATGGGCACGGTTGCGCACGCACCCGAGGGGTCTAGCCAGCTTGTAAGGGTTTTATTAAGGTGCTCTTCCCGTTACTAAACTTAACCCTGTAATGGTCATATCCTGAGTCCTCTTCCATATTATTGTGATTACCCTTATAGGAGACCACTGCAGCACCAGCGCTGCCTGATTGAGCTGCAGCATTTCTCATACTGCTTACTGGCAACACAGGCCTTTAATTTCACCTGAGCCAATCAATACTATAGGCAGTGGCTCCTTACGTGGAACCTATTCTGCTTGAATCAGACTCCTCTCCAGGAGTTTCGGGACAAAATGCTGATGAGCACATTTTAAAATAATGTTGCTATGTCTTATTTCACTAAATGTTTTGAATGTGTATGTTTTGGGAGGTTATCATCTGATCATAATACCTTAATTTATATGCTTGCTATCAATGTTCAGTGGAGCAACATGGCTGATTTTATACAGCACCTGTTGCTGGGCTGCAACCTGGACTCGGGACTAGACGATGCACTTTAATTAGTATGGTATGTCACATTTTGTATGGTATTTATTGATTTGTGGATGTCCATCATCCATTTTTGTATGATATGTTATGAATTATAATTCGTATGATATGTTCTTATTTAAAAAATTGCAATCATACAATGTTCTATGAATTTGCTAAACGTATGATGTGTTATGAATTCCAATGTGTTGTTGTTAATGTTAGCTAGGTGGCTAACATTAGATAGGGTTAGGGGTAAGGCTAGCTATCGTGCTAAGTTGCAAAGTATCTAAAAAGTAGTAAGTAGTTGCTAATTAGCTATAATGCAAAAAATTGTGCATGGTGAGATTCCAACACGCAACCTTTGGGTTGCTAGACGTTTGTGTTATACACCCACCTATCCACCCCAACCAACCGAAGTAACCTTCTGTCTTATGTAACTATACCAAACGTAACATATCATACTAATTTAAGTGTCTCAGATTTCCATTTACTATGGTATGTCTAGTCTGAGACCAGGCTGGTCCTGATCAAGGATCTTTGATCCTTTGCAATGCCTTGCTGCTGAGTTGCAGTTACCCCTGTATGTCAGCAGATGGCAGCAAGAGCTCAGCATACACACTGCCTTGCTGAATTAATTAATGATGGCCAAAAGAGGTGTGTGTGTCTGTGCGAAGTTAAAGCGAGGGGGACATAAACCATGAACGAGGCTGTCTAATGCTGCTATACGTCAGTCTAAATGATCCCATCCTAAATGTATTGTTGTGTCATTCCAAGCACTTTCAAAAACCCACTGAATAGCTTGTCAGAAAAAATAAATGACAATGGCAATAACAGAACTGCAGAGATGAAGAATACAGACAGGGTATTGGGTTTGGCTCTGCATGAGATGAACATTGTTAAAAAAATACAAACTCACTGCATATTCATCAAAATGTCATATGTCCCATCACTTCGATGCCCCAAATACTGCTGAATCAACCTTCAGAACTGCACTTGCAGGGAGGTAACGTTTAGTTTCAAAATGTTTTCCCATAAACCTTATTCAGTCACCTTTTGAATCACAATATTTGTATGCGATAGTCGATGAATTTGTAGAGCATACTGTACGCGTGTGAGTGTCAGCATAAAAGTGTGTCTATATATATATATAATACATATTCCTGTATGTGTTCGCACGTGCGCATATTGATGTGCGTGTGTTTGTGAGTGATGGAGAGTGAGGGAGAGTCTTTCACAGCTCACTGCACAGCTAGATTGCCTGCAGAAGAGGTGACAGCAATGAGAGAAAAATGAGAGAGGCAGAGCCAGAAGAGAAGAGGGCAACACCCTAAGAAGGGGTAAGTATGGGAGGAAAGATATGTGATATGTATACCTCGTTTTAGACAGAGACACAGTATGTGTTAGAAAAACACAACAGCAATTGTGAAATTACATGGCATTTGATGTGGTGCTATCTAATGACATGAAGCAAACACATGAATCACTGAGAGAGGAGGACGGAGGGTGAATAGAGGATTTTGAAAGGGTGGCGCTTTCAGGGTAGGGGGAGGGACTCTAAAGACTAATGACAAAGGGGTAGAGGGGAGGTCAGCCTGAGAGCTGGGGAGAGGAACAACAACATGGTAGGTTGTGGGTAGAGGACAGGGGTGGGGGGGCAGTTTGTGTGGCGGAGGCATCGATTGATTTATTCCGGTTGTATCGATCAACCGACAGCCCTGTCCCGCGAAGGAAAGCATGAGGATTAAGGCACTGGCTTGTGTAATGAATGAGGTTCCTGGAGTGGGGAGAGAGGGGCTGGCACTAAATCAGTGTGGTGTTGAGCATCCACATGGGCCCAAGACACATGAACGAGGTACAACAAGGTGTGTGTGTGTGTGTGTTCTTAGGCAGTAGCAATGAGCTGTCTAAATCAGTGTGCAGTCAGAGCAGGCAACAACAGTTGCTTCCCAATGAGTCAGTCCCCATGCAGAGACTGCCTGCTTGTGCCGGGTGGCCTTAACCCACAATAGAGACAAAGACAGAGCTGTTTGCATGCTTATTATGACAATCACATTTGATGCGGTTGAGAACTTGTGCCTGCGCTTCATTTCTCCTAACTGGACTTCTTTACACCTAATTGGCTGCATTGTATCTAAGAATCAAACAGAATTACACATTTTAATTCAATCCACAATGACTATCGTAATATGATTTGGAATGTAATTAGTCGGCGGGTTCCGTTACTTTTCCAGGGCTATGGCTCGAAGTCGAGTCCATTGGGCTTTGAGCAGAATGAAATTGGATTGACTGATTGATTTATGTATGTCAAATGAAGGACACACGGACAGAGAAGTTCCACGCAGAGCAAGAGAGGGAAAGAGGAGGGGAATCACGGATGGATGGACGGATGAAGCAGAGGCAGTGGATTAGGGTGGTGGGGTATAGAAAGAGACAGAGACAAATGGAGTGTGAGAGACACGAGGGAAAGAAACTCCGACTCATGCCTGCTGACCTCACCTCTCTCAGATAATCAATACAGGGGGGATTGGTGGTGTGGGGGGGGCTGTTTGTGTCACTCCCAATAAAGATCGTAAATACAGTGACATTGTGCTCGCCCGTCTCACCCCCCCCTCCAACCTTGTGACATGTTTCTATTTAACATGGTATCCTAGTAATCCTATGAAAGACAAGAGCCCTGGAGCACTTAGTCTGTCCTCTAGAGGATGGGGGACAAATGATTGTTTCCCCGGGCCAACACGTCTGTTTCCTTCCTTTCCAGTCAAGTGTGTTCATCAAAATGGACTAAATCTACAGGAATGCATACAGTATATGCCAGCGTACATCTCTGCCTGAGATGATAAAATACAAAATGGTTACTTCCTCCTTCGGACAGCTAAGCACAGAACCGAGAGGAAAGAGGCATTTATTTTCTGAGCTAAATTAGTTCCTTGGAAGGTGCCTACTGTTCTTAGCAGCTTGTCCCAGCAGACTAATTCAACTGTTCTGCCTGCGGCTATGGAATCTTGACCTGTTCACCGGACGTGCTACCTGTCCCAGACCTGCTGTTTTCAACTCTCTAGAGACAGCAGGAGTGGTAGGGATACTCTTAATGATCGGCTATGAAAAGCCAACTGACATTTACTCCTGAGGTGCTGACTTGCTGCACCCTCGACAACTACTGTGATTATTATTATTTGACCATGCTGGTCATTTATGAACATTTGAACATCTTGGCCATGTTCTGTTATAATCTCCACCCGGCAGAGCCAGAAGAGGACTGGCCACCCCTCATAGCCTGGTTCCTCTCTAGGTTTTGGCCTTTCTAGGGAGTTTTTCCTAGCCACCATGCTTCTACACCTGCATTGCTTGCTGTTTGGGGTTTTAGGCTGGGTTTCTGTACAGCACTGATGTACGAAGGGCTACATAATTACATTTGATTTGATTCCCTTGTTTGTCACGTTCTTATAGTCAGCAGAATTGCTGTGATAATGTCCCTTCAGTATTAGGGAGTCCAGTAGCATGAGACAGTTTAAAAATGCTCATAAACAGGCCAGAGAGAACAGGTTAACGTCTGTTCTAGTAGCTGCGTGTGTTTGAACAGAGGAAATCAAGAACGGAGGACCATGAGTAATGGTAATCATTGTGGGTCTATCAGCTGTGTGTGTGTGTGTGTGTTGTATTTGCCTGTGGGATATGAGGGGGCAGAAGCAGTGGAAATCAAAACATCTATACCACAGCTAACAGCTGCTTGGCTTCTGTTGAGAACAACTGTGTTAGGTAGACAACTTTAATGAGGAACACACACACACACACAAACACACACACACACAAACAAAAACCGGGCTCTGGACTCCACAAGGCTTTGCACGTCTCCTTTATTCACATAGAAAAGAGACATCTTTATACAAAATAGTTAATTGTTCCTCAGTATAACACAGAGTCCAACAAAGGAGGATGTTTTCAAAAGCAGCAACCTACAAAAAGTACACAGGGAAAATAATGGAAGGGCAGACCAAAAGAAAAGAACAGAACGCACACTACCGATAACAGTCAAATAATTCCTTGCTCGGATTCTTAAACCATCAAACCACGGACCCTTGTGTTTTGTTGGCGCATGAAACCTGGATCAACTCAGCATACCAAAGGCTATCCACCTCCTGTGTGGGTTGGGTGATGGGCACTCCACGAAGGGAAGGGGCATGAAGAGGGCGCGCTGAATGTGGATTTAAATGTGCAATAAAAGGATGATAATGATGATCATGATGAGAGCACCATTTCACCCGGAAAGCTTTAAAAAAGTGTGCTGGGTGACGACTCCCAAGCTGACCCCGTTTGCGCTCTCTGTTATTGTGCGGTTCGCATCGGTCTGAGCATCGACAGCAGAAGTATATTCTCTTGACAGAAACACCGACTCGGCAAACAAGGTGAGGAGACGTCTGTGTTAATGGGCTGCAGGTGGAACAACTGCTCCTCTGATTCTTCAGGAGCCACACGATCTGACACACACACACACATACAGTACACACACACACGCATACAGTGTACACACACACACACATACAGTGTACACACACACACACACACACACCAACTGCTGGTCCAGTCAGCAGGAACAGTAAAATATGCAGATGGTCAAAATAACTAAACAAAATGACCGCAAGTGCTGCCTGCTCTTACGGCGATGCACACAATCTGCATACCTACTAAGGTTCTGTGTAGCTCAGTTGGTAGAGCATGGTGCTTGCAACACCATGGTTGTGGGTTTGATTCCCACAGGGGACCAATATGAAAATGTATAAAAGTGTCGGCTAAAATGGAAGTGGTACTTTCTCTCTCTCTCTCAATTTTGCCCAAACATACACATCTAGGCATGCAAGCTCAACTAGGAACAATACTTGCACACCAAAGAAATGCAATGTTTTTTATAGGAGAGTGGTGGAGTAATAGAGGCGACGAGGAATGAACAGTGAAATATGCCTGGTTTCTGTATGTAAACTGTGATATGATTCTTCCCCTCACTAATAACCCAATGTGTGGCTACTTTCAGATCAGGAAAACAATATTTTTACAGTTCTTTGTACTCTTGCATGAGGTGAAATGGCGACGTTGTTGCTGTAATGTGATCGATTTATACTTTAATTGTGACCCCTCTGTAAGAATGGATCTCTAAGCAGGTGTACACTTAACAGGGACACTACCACAAAAAAATTGTACACTTTTTTTAAAAGGCTCAGTATTGAACTTTTTCCTGTAGAGACAGGTGTGGATGATATCTCAAAGTGGAACTGAGTGATTGTCATGTTAACAGCATAAAATGAATAACATTAAATTGCTCTAATTTCTATCAACATTTTCCAAAATATAAACCTGCCACCAACAGTGTTGGTTGTTCCAGTTTCACATTTTGTATTTAAAATAAAATGAACACTCTTCAGACATATTGTCTGACAGTCGGCCTACTATGAAATCCTATCAGACAGAACAGCCAAGGAAGCACGATTAGTTTCCACCTTGGAAACCGTAAAGTGATTAACAAGCAATGGAAAATATTACAGCAATGTAGAGTAGCAGGCTATGACAAATAGGTTTATGCACGGATGAAGTCCGTCGTTCCAGAGGCATCATTTCTGTGCCGTCTTCTGCATCTGAATCTGTCCCTCACCTTTCCTCTGTCTCTCAAGGTCTATTTTTCTTCCCTCCTCCCTCCCTGTTATGTCGCTGTAAGTGCTGATTCATTTACATTTGTAGTGCTACTTGGAAGGAGAAGTGGACTATCACTAGTGCCCACAAAAAGTAAAATAGAACTCACCCCACTGTTCGTCTCACCTCCACCTCAGATCCTCCACCTCCCTCACCCCCTCCCACAGTGCAGGTCCACAGTGTTACGGTTTTGATCATCTACCTGATATATCTCACTGTTTACACACTCATTTTCCCGTTTACATGAATGCTGTGTCTGTCCACAGGATGCTCCACAGAAGTCCTCTGTCCTGTTGGGAATCGGGCCCACTGGGGAACAACACAGAATGCCATCTAGTGAGGGAGGCTCCCCTTCTCACCCGAATACCACCACCTTCTAAGGTAACTGGATAAGTACACAGGCACAAGAGGGAGAATGGAGGTTGGACTCTTATGTCTCAAAGGAGTGATTTGTCAGTCTTGGGGGGGCTCTTATTAACCAACTTCTGCATTGTAATCGGACAATGTCTCTTTTGCTGCAGATAGTTTCATTAAAAAGGTGTACATAAACATTCAAGCTGGTGCAGTCAAGAAAATGTTAACCATCAGTTGGACCTCAAGAGTTGTTTTGTATCTTCTTCTTGTTCAAAAAAAGAAAGAAGGAGTAACTTCCCAATCACAAAAGTCCAGGTCCAGTGTGAGCCCCCCAAAATCCCCAAAAACAAAACCAATAAATAAGGGTAGCAGTGAGGGACTGATCAAAGAAACACGCAGGGAACAATGACTTCTCCAAACACAGTCCAGTGGATGTCTATCTAAGTAAAGTGTCTACAAGCAATTGAATTCAATGCATTGTTCCGTTAACTTGCGAAAGTCATCAGGGATATCATCAAGGACCCTCGCCCCTGACAAGACCCTCGCCCCTGACAAGACCCTCGCCTCTGACAAGACCCTCGCCCCTGAGAAGACCCTCGCCCCTGACAAGACCCTCACCCCTGACAAGACCCTCGCCCGTTGGAACCACTGGACCAGGCCACAACTAGTCTGCTTTAAGACAAGCGGTTATGTGGGCTGTTTGAAAGAACTATTCACAGCTTTTACAGAGCCCTGTCTTCAGGTAACTGATAGGACACACTGGGCGCCACAGGATAGTTGAGGCATTTTAAACGGACGAGACAAGAGGGCAAAATATGGCCAGTGGGCAAGTGATGCGTATCTAAGAGGTTTGTCTCTCTGACCCTTTTCAGTACTTTTGAACCTTCTATCCTGGTGTGGCTTGCCAAACGTAAGACCTGGAATGGAACTGTACTGTAAGTGACAATATCCTGCAGTCTCAACACAGAGGGCACATTCTTCTCACTTGTGTCACTGAGAGAGGGAGCAGTGAGGGAAAACATTCACTGATCATTACTAAGTGTGTGAAGAAGCAGTCCGTGTGAACACCTGGAATGGGCCGTTCGTTCGCTCCTGCTGCTTGTGTACCAGCTAGCTGTTTCCTGCAGGCCCGCCAGCCAATTATTCAAATAGTGTCAGTGCAGTGAACCGCTGGCTTAGTTGGAATGGGAGACTAGAAGAGGAAGGCACGAAGTGGCTCTTCAGAAGAACCCATGCGGACAAAATACAGTATCCATACAGTACATCTAGAACAGTGTGGAACGGGCCAGGTCGATCACGTGTAACAGTAGTCTATATCTGGGATCCCTCTTTCTCTATAGCCACGGTTGGTGCCATACCCTGCATTGGACACTTGGTGGGCACCTTTGTAGAGGCCGGTGCCATTGGAGGGGAATATAGTGTGGATGATGTAATCCTCCCGGAGGGGCTTGGGCGGCTGGTGGGTAACCATGGGCGTCATCTGGAACCCTGGGCCTCGGATCTCCAGGATGGTGGTGTCCTTCTTTGTGCCTGACTCAATGTAGTCATCGTAGTGCTTGCTCTTCCTGGAGCTGCCACGGCTGTATTGATCACGAGAAGACAGGCGTCCGGCCCGATGCCCGTACCAGCAGAAGATGGCGAATATGAGGGCCAGAGAAACGATGACAGTAGCTCCTCCAATGATCCCAGCCAGAGGCAGAGTAGCCATGTGTTCCGGGTCCTGGTTGTCCTCCTGGCCCACATCTGGCTGACCGGGGTCTGACGTCTCAGCTTTAGCGCACACTGGAGCTTCATCTGAGTCAGTGTCTCCGCCTGCCATGGCTCCTTTACCCCCGGAGCTGGCCGCCAGGGGCACCATGCAGATGATGTAGCTGGAGCGGGGTTGCAGGGAGGTGAGCAGGTACTCTCTGCGGTCTCCTCTCACCAGGGTCTCTGTGATGGAGCCCATGGCAGCGCTGGTGCCCAGCCGCAGCCAGCTGAGTCTGAAGGAGGAGGTGGGCTGGGCCACGCTCCAGGTGACACGAATGCTGTCGTGGGCCAGGGGCTTGACATTCAGGGCCAGGCTCTTACCCACTCCACTGCTACCCAGGGTGTAGTCTAGACCAGAGTCTGGTAGCCCCAGGCCGGGCCGCTTGGAGCGCAGGGTGAAGAGGGAGCCCTGTGGAGGGGAAAGGGTGGTGGAGCTAGCGGCAACTCCTCCTACTCCACCCACTCTGTCTCTGGTCCCACTGCCTGTGGCTCCAGCCCCGGCTCCGGCAGGCACTACCCCTGTGACTTCACACTCCTCCATCTGGCTGGTCAGGTCCTTGAGGGTCATGTCTCTAACCTTTTCGGGCGCCTGGCAGGTGAGGCCCCTCACCGTGATGGAGTTACCCCTAGCGTGCAGCCAGTCATGTAGCCAGCGCAGGTTACAGCCACAGTGCCAGGGATTCCCCCGCGCCAGCAGTTGTCCCAGGCTGTCCAGGTCTTTGAACAGGCCCCGAGGCAGGGTGGTCAGGTTGTTGCCAGACAGGTCTAGTCTTTGGAGCCTCCTCATGCCGTCCAAGGAGCCACGGGGCATGTGGATCAGAGCATTGTCCTGCAGGGAGAGACGTTGCAAGTGGGCGCTGGGCAGGTTGAGTGGCGGTGTCAGGAGGGAGTTACGCACCAGCGAAAGCTCCGTCAGGTTGGAGAGGCGGGAGAAGGTGTCGTCTGCGATGCGCTGATTGGCCAGGAGGTTTCCGTCCAGGACGAGGCGTCGCAGGGAGGAGAGGCCGCGGAAGGCGTGGGTGGGGATGGTGGAGATGCGGTTGTCGTCCAACCTCAGCTCCTCCAGGGAGGCCGGGAGCCCAGAGGGGATGCTGGACAGGTGGTTACGAGACAGGAAGAGCAGACGCAGCCGCGGGTTGTCAACGAAGGCCTTGTCTTCGATGCTGACGGTGGAGACAGAGTTGTCGTCCAGGTGCAGCTTCTCCAGTAGAGGCATGCGGGCCAGGGTGGCGCGGGGAAGCGTACGGATGTTGTTGTCCTGCAGGTGCAGCTCCCGGAGGGAAGGGGGCAGGTGCATGGGGAAGTCATCCAGCTCGTTATCGTACAGGTAGACCACTCGGACGGTTAGGTGTCGCTCCAGGGAGGTGGGAAGCCCGGCGTTGTCTATGTGGTTGTTCTGAAGGTAGAGCACAGTGGCAGAGGGGGGCAGAGGGGGGATAGAGCTCAGGCCACGGTCGTTGCAGTAGATGAAGTCCTCATCACATCGGCACACTGAGGGGCACACCAAGTCTTCCTCCTCCTCGTACCCTGTGGCTGCAGCAACCTCCAGCACCTCAGCCAACAGAGTCAGGCAGAGCATCAGGAGGAACAGCCAATCACGCAGCTCGGCCACTCCCTCCGGCGCCATGGTGCTGATGATCGACTTCCCTTCCTCTCGGTCTCAACGTCTTAGCTCCTTGAATCCTAATGATGAGCTCAAATCAGGCCAGCTCCTTCAGCCCTGGAAAGAATGAAAAGGAGACAGGTTTTAGTTAACAATCCGCTCAAGTGACCAGATTACTAAGAAGGTTTCATTGAAATTCCAAAATCACTTCAAATTGCCAGGATATAACAAGCTTGACAATGTACCCTTATTTAATTCTGCCTAAACCATATCCAACAAATGATTCATGGTCACATGGAAATTGAACTGCTACAGTATTATAATCCCTTTTAATATCTCGACTTCAATCCCCTTGTCATGGTGAAGTGGCAGTATTGTAATCTGCTTCCAGCAGGAGTTGGAGAGTATTTTTTTTTCAGTAAAAGAAACAATGAAATATATCAAATATATCAAATCATTTTGAGAAATTGAGTCTGACAGTAAAGGGAAATTACAACACAATCCATACAATTTTGTGATCTGTCTACTGAAAGAACCGGGCCTGGTTAAATCCAATAACTAGGGCCTGTTATTGCTGGTCTGACCACATGTTCAGGGACATCTCCTGGCCCTATAACATACACACTAGTGTATTTGTTTGAATTCTTCCAGAGCACACTGGCCAAGCAGATTGTGTAAACAGAACATCCCACAATTTTTACATGAACTATTCCGTGTGTGTGTGTGTGTGTGTGTGAGTGTGTGTGTGTATGTGTGTAAGCATGAGTGTACAGTATGTGTTTGTGTGTGTAAGCATGAGTGTACAGTATGTGTGTGTGTAAGCATGAGTGTACAGTATGTGTTTGTGTGTGTGTAAGCATGAGTGTACAGTATGTGTTTGTGGCAGTGTAGAGCGAGTCGCTGTGTGTATTTTTGAGTCTGAGCAGCTGTGCAAATAAGAGTGTATTTGGGTCAGTCCCTTTAAAGGCAAGATTGATTGATGTGGCAGAGAGAGTGGGAGGGATTAGAGGAACATATTGAGTTGTGATTGGGTGGATTAAGCAGGCGTCAGAAAGAATGGCACATAGTTTATCTATATTAAGCACTTCCTACTGTTACATTAGTTTGTTCATTCCATGGTTACTCATTTGGCTTATGCTTTCAGGGCTGGTCCAATCCACAGAAAATTACCTAATTTACAGCTACGGTGCAGATGCATTAAGGTTGTGAGAGACTGTGTGTGTCTGTGTATAATTGTAGGGGTACACGCTGTGTGGCAGTGTACAGTCACAGATGTCTATAGACGTGTGTGAGCATGAGCCAAGCTGTACACGGCACGTACTGCATGTGTCCCCACACGTTGCTGCAGTCAAAGTTACAGTCATCTGTATTCGGGAGACGTCAGGCAATGTGGGGCTGCGTGAAGGGAATGGGGAGGGTGTTTGTGTGGAAATGGGCTGGCCAGACAGGCAGTCGCCTAAGGCAGGGTACAGTACACAAAACAGCCCTACATTTTCCAATACTGGAACTGGAGCAAGATGGAGAGGACAGCCGGATCAATTTACATAGAGAGGAGAGAGAGAGAGACAGAGAGGAGAGAGACAGAGAGGAGAGAGACAGAGAGGAGAGAGAGAGAGAGAGAGAGAGAGAGAGACGGAAGGAGAGAGAGACGGACGGAAGGAGAGAGAGACGGACGGAAGGAGAGAGAGAGACGGACGGAAGGAGAGAGAGAGACGGACGGAAGGAGAGAGAGAGCGAGAGAGACAGAAAAAGGAGAGACAGAGGAGAGAGAGAGACAGACACACATAGGAGAGAGAGAGAGACCGAAAGAGAGAGGGAGAGAGAGAGACATAGGAGGGAGAGAGGAAGGAGAGAGAGAGCAGTTCTAGAATGAGCGCATTGACTGTTGCTATCTTCACCATGATATCCACCACAGAAACCATATCTAGCAGCACTCACATCCACATATTCATGATAAGGAAAATCTGGGAATGATAACCAAAGACGATGGCAGTGTATCGGGAAATCCCCTCGATTGATGGCAGAGTGGAGATAATACTGTGGCACGAAGCTTATCTTACATGCCCATGTCCTTGAATCTAATTTCAAATTTAGGGATTGGTGCAGAGGAAGGCGTGATGCAAACAAGAGATGGCCAAGGTGATGAAGGAAATAAATAAATCAAAGGATGGTCAAAACAGAGGAGGCTGAGAAGAAAAAAACATTCCCCATATACTTTTGCTATGCTACAATACGGCCCGATTCAGTCATCCTTGTACTATCAACTCCCCAAAATCGAATGCCCGTAGATTATTGTTTGTATGCATCTCAATATAGGATGAATGAACCATTCTGCAAGGCCTTGTCTTTGGCAGTAATGTACGGTGTATATAGTATTTTCTGTGAGAGAGAAACTAGTAGAACCCCATTCATTGTGCTTGAGTCAGCAGAGTCCAATCAGTGAGCCTCGTTGCTTGTCTGGAAAAGACCCTGGGCCTCTTCAGAGTCATTAGTTCTGAACTGATGCTACTGCTAGTAAATCTGAATCAGCTGCCTTCAAAATGTCCTGTAGTCTACAAATGAACGTGACTCTACAAAAACACATGATTGTATTAAATACATAAAAAAATATATCACTATTAATGGCTTGAAATATGCACACATCAATTTATAAATAACTACATGAACGTACCTAAATCCACTCAATTTATAAATAACTACATGAACGTACCTAAATCCACTCAATTTATAAACTCAGAGCAGATGCTTAAAATCAAAGTAACGTGCAGACGGTACTGTTACCATGTCTTACCTTTCATCTGAATACTGTCCCTTTTAGCGCCAAATCCAAACATGAGATACGCACATTCAACTCTTAAGTCAAATCTCCCAGTGACAGTACGACATGATTTCTGTGAATGTTTCAGTAACAGCCGTGAATGTCAGATTAGAATGTTACCCATGAGCCATTGAGGATAAGTGCCTTGATGTGAGCACTACACCACTATGCATGTTCCACCTGGGATCTGAGACAGCATCCATCTTGTGGCCATTTTTCCCGACTCGCTGCTGTTACTACTGTCTCTGCTGCTGCTGTTACTACTGTCTCTGCTGCTGCTGTTACTACTGTCTCTGCTGCTGCGGTTACTACTGTCTCTGCTGCTGCGGTTACTACTGTCTCTGCTGCTGCTGTTACTACTGTCACTGCTGCTGCTGTTACTACTGTCTCTGCTGCTGCTGTTACTACTGTCGCTGCTGCTGCTGTTACTACTGTCTCTTCTGCTGCTGTTACTACTGTCACTGCTGCTGCTGTTACTACTGTCTCTGCTGCTGCTGTTACTACTGTCTCTGCTGCTGTTACTACTGTCTCTTCTGCTGCTGTTACTACTGTCTCTGCTGCTGCTGTTACTACTGTCTCTTCTGCTGCTGTTACTACTGTCTCTGCTGCTGCTGTTACTACTGTCACTGCTGCTGCTGTTACTACTGTCTCTGCTGCTGCTGTTACTACTGTCTCTGCTGCTGTTACTACTGTCTCTGCTGCTGTTACTACTGTCTCTGCTGCTGCTGTTACTACTGTCGCTGCTGCTGCTATTACTACTGTCTCTGCTGCTGTTACTACTGTCTCTGCTGCTGCTGTTACTACTGTCGCTGCTGCTGCTGTTACTACTGTCTCTGCTGCTGTTACTACTGTCTCTGCTGCTGTTACTACTGTCTCTTCTGCTGCTGTTACTTCTGTCTCTGCTGCTGCTGTTACTACTGTCACTGCTGCTGCTGTTACTACTGTCACTGCTGCTGCTGTTACTACTGTCTCTGCTGCTGCTGTTACTACTGTCTCTGCTGCTGCTGTTACTACTGTCTCTTCTGCTGCTGTTACTACTGTCTCTGCTGCTGCTGTTACTACTGTCGCTGCTGCTGCTGTTACTACTGTCTCTGCTGCTGTTACTACTGTCACTGCTGCTGCTGTTACTACTGTCACTGCTGCTGTTACTACTGTCTCTTCTGCTGCTGTTACTACTGTCACTGCTGCTGTTACTACTGTCACTGCTGCTGTTACTACTGTCTCTTCTGCTGCTGTTACTACTGTCTCTGCTGCTGCTGTTACTACTGTCTCTGCTGCTGCTGTTACTACTGTCACTGCTGCTGCTGTTACTACTGTCACTGCTGCTGTTACTACTGTCACTGCTGCTGTTACTACTGTCTCTTCTGCTGCTGTTACTACTGTCTCTGCTGCTGCTGTTACTACTGTCGCTGCTGCTGCTGTTACTACTGTCTCTGCTGCTGCTGTTACTACTGTCTCTGCTGCTGCTGTTACTACTGTCTCTGCCGCTGCTGTTACTACTGTCTCTTCTGCTGCTGTTACTACTGTCTCTGCTGCTGCTGTTACTACTGTCTCTGCTGCTGTTACTACTGTCTCTGCTGCTGTTACTACTGTCTCTGCTGCTGCTGTTACTACTGTCTCTGCTGCTGCTGTTACTACTGTCTCTGCTGCTGTTACTACTGTCTCTGCTGCTGTTACTACTGTCTCTTCTGCTGCTGTTACTACTGTCTCTGCTGCTGCTGTTACTACTGTCTCTGCTGCTGCTGTTACTACTGTCTCTGCTGCTGTTACTACTGTCTCTGCTGCTGTTACTACTGTCTCTGCTGCTGTTACTACTGTCTCTGCTGCTGCTGTTACTACTGTCTCTGCTGCTGCTGTTACTACTGTCTCTGCTGCTGCTGTTACTACTGTCTCTGCTGCTGTTACTACTGTCTCTTCTGCTGCTGTTACTACTGTCTCTGCTGCTGCTGTTACTACTGTCTCTGCTGCTGCTGTTACTACTGTCTCTGCTGCTTCTGTTACTACTGTCACTGCTGCTGCTGTTACTACTGTCTCTGCTGCTGCTGTTACTACTGTCTCTTCTGCTGCTGTTACTACTGTCTCTGCTGCTGCTGTTACTACTGTATCTGCTGCTGCTGTTACTACTGTCTCTGCTGCTTCTGTTACTACTGTCACTGCTGCTGCTGTTACTACTCTCTGCTGCTGCTGTTACTACTGTCTCTGCCTCTGCTGTTACTACTGTCTCTGCTGCTGCTGTTACTACTGTCTCTGCCTCTGCTGTTACTACGGTCACTGCTGCTCTATGAAGTCATTTGGCTCCATGTCTCTACCCCAGGAACCCCAGATTAAAAGCAAATCCTGTAAGCATTAACAGAGGAGTCGTTGCCCCCCCCCTGCAGCACAATGCTTCCGCATGGAGTGGAGGGCCACTCTGACACATGAGTAGAGGCGAATACCAAATACATCAGATGATATAAAATAGGAATATATGAATATGAAATGGTGCATGTGATTTCTGGTGCTGACGAATTCCTGACTGTGATATGTCCAGGTTGGCTGTTCGATCTGAATTGAAAGAGGTGCTCCATCATCATGGACGTTTTGCCATGTTGGCACTTCACTCTCTCTGTTATTGCATTTCCCAGCCAGACTAGAAGTACTGTAGTGGACACACACACAACCTGCTATAGATTCCACTAGCTTATAAGGCAATACTGCACAAACACGGGTTTTTAGAAAACTCAATATCTATGCATGAACTTTCTTTTATCCACTTATGTTATTTGGCAATTACAGGAAAGACACTAGATTTAAAACTCTCAATTTCTCTTCCTCTCTCTCTCTGACTCTATCTCTCTTTCCGTCTCACATACTTATATTCCGGGAGTACATCCGGGAGTCCATTTTTTATTAGTTGAGTTGGCAACACTTTTAACCAAAGTAGAAATTAAAAGCAGAGAAAACCCATTAATAAATCAAATCCACTATTTAGATTTCAGGACAGGACAGGAGGGGGGGGGGGGGGGTGTTAGCTAACACTGAGTAATGGTCGGATGGGGGCAGAATATATCTTTTAGATGGATTACTGTACATGAAATCGTTTTTTGCTGCCGTCACTCTGGCCCTGCTTCTCAGTTTGAGCATGGTGGTGGTTTGGAGCGGTTGAACTGGACGTGCAGAGGCCAGGCAGAACCTGAGACAGCCTGTATCATCTGTATCACCTGCTCATCCTCCCTCCCCAGCTCTGTTGGCATACACTACACTGCCCAGTGTAGAGATAAAATAGACATACAAAATACACAGGAAATGACCTGTGTGTGTATGTCAGAGGCTGGTGGGAGGAAATATAGCAGGACGGGCTCATTGGTAATGGCTGGAATGGACTCAACGGAACGGTATCAAACACATCAAACATATGGAAACCACGTGTTTTACTCCATTCCATTAATTCCACTCCAGCCATTTACAATGAGCCCGTCCTCCTATAAGTCCTCCTGCAAGCCTCCACTGTATGTGTGTCTACTACTGCATGCACATATTTGCCGTTGTTTATGCATGTGTGGGGAGGATTCAAGCCAATGTTCTAATGTGCAATATAAAGAGAGAGGTTTGTGTAACATGTCTAATTGAAGACACCGTCTCTCTCTCTCTCTTTCCTTTCCTCCCTCTGCCTTCCTTGTCACACTCCTCTCCTGCACGTGCCCTGCGTGAGCAATGAGGTGGCTGATTGAGTCACAATTTCTCCCTGGTTCTCTCTCTCTCTCTCTCTCTCTCTGTTTCACCATGCTGCCCTGTTTCACAACCTCTTCCCTCTCTCCTCTACTCTTGCTATTCACAAAGTTCCTTCTTCTTCTCCCTGCACCTCTAGGTATTTATATCAAAACATGTCTTAATCCTTCATTCTCTCTGTTTGATGAGTAAGTGGCTCTTTTTATCGCCTACTCCTCGTCTCCCTTTGATTCTCCCATTCCATCCGTTCCTCTTCCTCTCCCTCTCTCTGCAAATTTCTATGCATCCTTTGGTGTGTGACCAGTGCACTACTCGCTCCTCTCTTCCCATACCTCTCTCTCGCTCTTTTTTTTCTTCTCTCCCTCTCGTTCTGTCTCTCTCTCTCTCTCTGGTCTACGGTGGTGCTTCTTTAATCCAGTCTTGCTGTCCCTTTCTCCTTCAGATGATGAATACCTAAAAGAGAAGAAGCACGGAAACCCTCTCTCTGACAAACCCTCCTAATAAACAAACACTGGATAAGAACATTCAGCATCTCTTCCAGTCCCGTACACTAATTACTATTGCACCGATCAGGAAACCACAACACAATTCATCAATCTGTTAGTCTATTACAGGCTGATGTGCTATCTAAATGTGTTACTTTGAATAAAAAAGGCCCCTTTGTGTTGTAAATTATACAGATTTGTGGTAGCGAGAAAGTGCTAATTAAATCCATGGCTAATTGTTAGTGGAGATGATGCGAACACAGCTCTCTCACCTCGTCTTGTCCAAGCTGGAGCTGTGAGTCTGTCTCCCCTGGAGCCTGTGGGTCCTGGTGCAGTGGATAAATAGATCCAGTCCACCGCCAGGATTCAGACTACTCCCAGGCAGCCCTACTGTACACTTGCCTTAGGCCTTGGTGTGGGCTTGGATTTTCCCAAGAAAAAAATCCTTCAGAGAAAATGCTGCTGGCTGTGGGAGTAACCGGGTGCGCTCTATCTCAGTAGAGCCCTCGCTTCGATTCCCGGAATGTCTGATCTCAAAGCCATATCCCAATCGGAGTGGAGTCCACATCATCTTATCTGTTTCCCTCTCAGAGCTGGGCAGAATGGGGATGGAATATACTAAGGAGACTGAATATTTAGACGGATCTAAAAATATTAAAAGTAGGTTTAGCCTAAGATCCTGTTGCCCTATTCTGTTCTATTCTATTCTATTCTATTCTATTCTATGCCTCAGTTCCTTTACCAAAACGGAATCCCCACAAATATATTAGTCTTCTAGGAGACAGAAAAGTGTTCTTGAACTAACAACATTGCGAGCATTAAACCATGTCAACCATTATTAGGCTTTGGTATTTGAAAACAAATGAACTGAGGCCAATCATAAGACATGATACTCAGTCCCATTCAAAGACTTGATATCGTCAGCCTTGCTTGTTTGAGGGTAGCGTTCTTGAAACTTTTGAAAATCTTTTTTTTTAGGTCGACCTGTCCTGACGGCAGTAGAGACAGATTCCTCTCTGTTGTTGATCAGAGGGGATGAAATGCCTCTTCAGTCACACCTGTCGTTTGATGCTCCACTGTGGCCTCAGCCTTTCACAGTGACTCTCTGTGAAGAAAACAGAAAAAGCCATGCGTGAGGGCGCGGCACAACCATATGCTACAGACACAGAAACAATGACGCACAGTCGTGTTCAATAATCCTTGAACTTGACGAAAGGGTCACCGGCTATAATGTGTACCGTGACAACTTGATGTGTTGCTATGATTAACGAATGACGAAAAAAGCAGAACAAGATACCGCATCAATCTGAATAAGTACCATGGAATCATTTGACCATCTATCCATCCATTCATGAATCAATATGCACAGTACCTATCGGTTGTAATTTAAAGCAGGGTTGGGGTCAATTTGAAATGTCAGTCAAGTAAACTAAAACTCCAATTTGAATAATTGAAGAAGAAAAAAAAGAAATGTATTGTCAGTGGTGTCTCAATAACCTGAAAAGGAGAAGCTATTCGTTTAAAACTATTGAAGTTTTACGTTCACTTCAGAGTCGAGTGTTTTTGATTTGGAATTGACCCCAACCCTGATTTACAGTGTAAACTCTCCAGGTGTCCGTTCTAACACCCTGTAATAATACCACACACGGAGCTCTGGGGGAAGCCATTGATGTGAGAGCAGAAGAAGCCGGGATACAGCAACAATCCGAATCTCATCACATAGGTATTGTCCTTTTATGCTTCAGGGATTTTAGTATCGCCCTTCATACACCTCTTTTATACGCTCAACAGCATTTAGCCTACGCACCTATGGGGAATGGGGTCATGCTGGGTGAGGAACGATGAGCACGTTGGAGGATTAACATTCAAATGGATGCAAAAACGTAGACCCCCGCGTCGCACATTGGACTGTCGTGATGTGTGAGGGAAAACAGCTGTGATAACACCCTTCCTAAGCAGTGGGAAGTATGAGAGAGACCTTGCTGAAGTGTGAATAACATTCACATATGGGTGTGTGAAATCTCTGTGTGAATAATACTACATTTATGTAGGTTTATAGCTGTGTGAGAGTATGTGTGTGTGTGTGTACGGCTCAGTGTGTTCCTCCCTCTAGCTCTTCAACTATTCTGTACACACCATCCCCTCATCTCTGCCTCTCAATTTATCATTTAGTGAGGGATGGGGGAAATGGAGGTGGGAAGGGAGAGGGTGAGGGAGATGACAGGGAAGAGAGGAGGGGAGGGGTCATGAACTCATTGGAGGATAGGTTGGAAGCAGGAATTACTGTCAGCCTGAGCAACGGTTCAATTAGGCTCAACTCAACGAGTGACAGGGAAGGGACACTGGTCAATCATAAGGCAAAACACAAGCATGCCCAATCCCTCGCTAACGTGTGTGTGTGTGTTATGAATGTGATTTTGAGGATTATTGCTTTTGTATTTGGTGTGTGTGTGTGTGTGTGTGTGCTTGGAATGTGTGATCAGATGCTGTGTACGCTTGCATCTTTTCTTCCCACGTGGGTCTTCTGCAGCTTCATGTGATTGTGAATACATGAATGTGATAATGTTGTGATCGGCTGAATTAGGCCATCTGTCAGTATATGAATTATGGGTATGATGTGTGGGTACTGGATGCAGAACAGCCACCAAGAGACTGCCAACAGTCCCCCAGTCAGCAGTAAAATGTAAAGATGAGCCGGTTGTATTGCTCTGTGTTTATTAGCTTATTCTATTATTAAAATTGAATTGAAGCATCACAGCTCTTTTCCCTTCTGCCTGCCTTCCTCTTCCTCTCTCTCCATTTTGCCTTTTATCGTTCCCAAAGGCATTAGAGAAAGGAAAATCCTATACTGTTTTGGCAAAGAGGTGTTCGAGTACATAAACGGAGAATACAATACAGTGTGTGTCCGTTTGTTAGTCACTCTGATTTCATGTGAATCAGTCATTGGAGACAGCGGAGACGCAGTAACCTGAAATGATTGGACACACACATACTCTCTCGCACAGACACGGTGCGATGTGACTGGACTTTTAACACGGTGCTGCACATAACATCTATTCACTGGCAGTGGAGAGAGAAGGAGAGAGAGAGAGAGAGAGAGAGAGAGAGAGAGCAGCGGAGTGGGAGAATAACAGCAATTATAAATACAGAGCGAAGAGAGAAAGTATGTGAGATTAACTCACATTATCAGATGGCCCCAAACTTTTCTTCTTTCACACCTAGGACAACATTTACAGTAAACTCATCCTTATTCCCTGTCTCTGTGTCTCTGAGGCTGGGCTCGGCGGGCAGCTGAAAGAGAGTGTTTTCTCTTCCTCCCTCCACTGTAGAGCATCAGTCCTAATAAGAAAGCTTTTAGCACAGTTAATTAAGAGACCCATATGCAGCATGTGATGCTCAATTTACCCTCTCTCATCCTCTCTGTCTCTCTCATCCTCTCTGTCTCTCTCATCCTCTCTGTCTCTCTCATCCTCTCGGTCTCTGTCTCTCTCATCCTCTCGGTCTCTGTCTCTCTCATCCTCTCGGTCTCTCTCATCTTCTCGGTCTCTCTCATCCTCTCGGTCTCTCTCATCCTCTCGGTCTCTCTCATCCTCTCGGTCTCTCTCATCCTCTCGGTCTCTCTCATCCTCTCTGTCTCTCTCATCCTCTCGGTCTCTCTCATCCTCTCTGTCTCTCTCATCCTCTCTGTCTCTCTCATCCTCTCTGTCTCTCTCATCCTCTCGGTCTCTCTCATCCTCTCGGTTTCTCTCATTCTCTCGGTCTCTCTCATTCTCTCGGTCTCTCTCATTCAATTGGCCTCTCTCATTCTCTTTGTCTCTCTCATCCTCTCTGTCTCTCTCATTCTGTGTCTCTCATTCTCTCTGTCTCTCTCATTCTCTGTCTCCCATTCTCTCTCATTCTCTCGGTCTCTCTCATTCTCTCTGTCTCTCTCATTTGCTCTCTCTCCCCAGCTCTGCCTCCCTCTAATCTCATTCAAAATCGTTCTCTGTGACTCCCTTTCTCCTCATTTGCGGATTTCTCTCCATAAATCTCTCCCTCCATCCCTCTTCTCTGTCTGCAGTCTGGCCTTTCTGTTTCATCTACCCTTTTGTGCCGGTGCCATTTTGAGCCCTTCAGACAGTTCTCTATTCTGCGATCAGCCGTCTCTCTAAATGCTTAACTAGATGAGATTGGACGCGCCTTATTCAGGCGGAGGAGAGAGGGTGAAGAAGAAAGTGGTTGCAGGGGAAATGTGGGAAAAAGAATGAAAAGGCGAAGGGGAAATATTAAGTGACGAGATACCGTCAGGTCTTCGTCGGAAATACAAATATTGGTGCGGACTGAGCCAAATAGAGTAGCAAGTGAGACTAATGTCAAGGGGGGGATGTGGGTGTGTAGGAGCAAGAAGGACAGGCGGGCCATGTTTTAAAGGATATGAGAGAGGAAGGTAGGAAATGAGAAAGGTGACATAGATAGGAGGGTAGAGAATCAGAGGGGGTGATGGAGGGAGAGATTTTGAAACGTTCATCCTTGTGCCGGAGCTCTAATTAATAACATTCTCAGATTCATGATCAGATGATTCATTATTTCACTGGTCATAAAAGGGCTGTGTGAGCCATCCCTGGGGGACGAGGACCGGTCACTAAACACACACACACACACACACACACACACACACACACACACACACACACACACACACACACACACACCTGTCCATGTGCCACACGCTAATATAGCACACAGAGGTGAGCGTACCAGTCAGATTTGTGGTTGAAGAGACCACCTCCCTATTATAAGGATCAGTGTGGGAAAGCTTTGCTCCAAGTGCTCAAGTTGCCACGTCTACTTGTTTTTATTTGCTCATTTGGATCCATTCGCTTTTGCAGAAGCAGCTGCTACTCTTATTCTCATCAAATGAGATCTTTTCCCTCCATTTTACAGGATTGGCTGTTCACTAGTTCAGTGTTTCCCAAACGCGGTCCTGCACTCAGCAACGTAATTCAAGAGTATCCGTTAACAATCCCTAGATGACGGGTTCAGCTCTCCCTGTCACAGAATGTGACTAAAAAGAATCGCCATTCCCTTTACGTACAGTTGTTTTTCTACCTGTGTAGTGCCACTGTGACAACACTATAGTAACAACAACTATCGTCAACACGGTCTGACATAACCAGATATGTAGCTAAAGTACCTGGGAGAAAAGGACATCACCAGTCTAACATGTGAGGCTGTAAGAAGGCATATGGAACAGTCCCCATTTGTCCCTCTCTTATGATGTGTAAGTGGGAGACAGATTGCAGAGTTGCAGGCAGAAACGGCTTGTGCCCTCAGCTGAGTTTGATCAATTCTGTCTGCTGAGCTCCACTAATCACTGGAGCCTGTCCCAGGCACAGACACGCCCCTTTCTCCCCCGAGAGGAAAGGTTCTGCTGCCGATCCACATACTGGCACCCCTTCAACATACACACACACACACACACATACACTGTGTGCGTCAGTGCACTGACCACCTAACCACATCATCCCTCTATACCCCCTCTTGCACATGGTATAATATCCTCTCCATGTCTCCCTGTAACAAAACAAATATAGACCACATCTCTCTTCTCTATCCTCCTTGTGTTCTTTCTGGATAACACACTCAGATACAAACATGTCCATGACACACTCACTCACACACTCTCTCTGCCCTTTCTCTCTCCTGCTCTCTGTATCAGTGTAATTGATGCATTGACTGGAAATAAACAGGCAATTTAAGTGCTGGACACCTCACTGCTCTCTCTCTCTCTACATCCTCTCTGCTCCCCCCCTCTCTCTCTCTCTACCTCCTCTCTGCTCCCCCTCTCTCTCTCTACATCCTCTCTAATCCCCCCCTCTCTCTCTCTCTCTACCTCCTCTCTGCTCCCCCTCTCTCTCTCTACATCCTCTCTGCCCCCCTCTCTCTCTCTACCTCCTCTCTGCTCCCCCTCTCTCTCTCTACATCCTCTCTGCTCCCCCTCTCTCTCTCTACCTCCTCTCTGCTCCCCCTCTCTCTCTCTACCTCCTCTCTGATCCCCCTCTCTCTCTCTCTCTCCCTCCTCTCTGCTCCCCCTCTCTCTCTCCCTCTCCCCCTCCTCTCTGCTCCCTCCCTCTCTCTCTACCTTCTCTCTGCTCCCCCCCTCTCTCTCTCTCCCCCTCCTCTCTGCCCCCTCTCTCCCCCTCCTCTCTGCTCCCTCTCTCTCTCCCCCTCCTCTCTGCTCCCCCCCTCTCTCTCCCCTCCTCTCTCTCCCCCTCCTCTCTCTCCCCCTCCTCTCTGCTCCCCTCCCTCTCTCTCCCCCTCCTCTCTGCTCCCCCTCCTCTCTGCTCTACATCTCTCCCCCTCCTCTCTGCTCCCCCTCTCTCCCCCTCCTCTCTGCTCCCCCTCTCTCGCTGCTCCCCCTCTCTCCCCCTCCTCTCTGCCCCCCCTCTCTCTGCTCCCCCTCTCTCTCGCTCCCTCCTCTCTGCTCCCCCTCTCTCTCGCTCCCTCCTCTCTGCTCCCCTCGCTCTACCTCCTCTCTGCTCCCCTCTCTCTACCTCCTCTGCTCCCCTCTCTCTACCTCCTCTCTGCTCCACCTCTCTCCCTCCTCTGCTCCCCCTCTCTCTCCCTCCTCTCTGCTCCCCTCTCTCTACCTCCTCTGCTCCCCCTCTCTCTACCTCCTCTCTGCTCCACCTCTCTCTCTCCTCTGCTTCCCCTCTCTCTACCTCCTCTCTGCTCCACCTCTCTGCTCGCCCTCCTCTCTGCTCCCGCTCTCTCTACCTCCTCTCTGCTCCCCTCTCTCTACCTCCTTTCTGCTCCCCCTCCTCTCTGCCTATATGCTTCCTCTCTACCTCCATTATCTAATGCAGAAGTCCCACAGTCACACACAAGTGGAGTAAGGGGGGACAAGGTAGATGCACAGAGAAAGTGGAGAGGGGGAGAGGGACAGAGGGCGATCAGAGAACACAGGCTAATCTCATCTGTGACTCATATTTGGATGACACCTTTAAATGACATCTTTAAACCCTCAGGAGGGCAACAGGGTGTCATCCACTAAACCATTATCGCCACCTCTGTTCCCAGGTTGTTTGATCAATATAGACTCTGTTTTTGGTCAATTCCACATTTGGGAGGGTGTGAAAAATGACATGGCAGCTTTGATTGATGGTGCAGCAAGGTAGAGCGGGAGGAGAGCTGAGTGAGCAGCACTCGGTCTGTGACTTCCATTTAAAAAGTCTCCGCAGTTTGAATGATGGGTCACCCTGTCCTAACCACTCAGCCCAATGAACTGTGCTAGCCTCCAACCTCTGAAAGCCTGCAGGCAGCTAGCTCTGACAACAAAGGCACAAACAACCACCCAGTCTGAGCTAACCAGCCACATCAACCCCACCAACCTCCGAATGCTGAGTCGATGGAGGATGCTCTTCAAGTGTGTGTGTGTGTGTGTGTGTGTGTTTCTCTCATCCCAGTTCCCCCTGTTAGTATCACTTCTGTTCAGTCAGACTGCATGAATATTAAAAGGTTGCAGCCCCAGTTATGTGTGCTTCTGAGTTAATAATAAATAGACTCTAATGATTTAATGGGTTCGCATGTTGACACATCCCATAGGCTTTGGGCCACTTGAGCCACCATACTCTACATACACGCGCTAATGGAGAAAGAGAATGAGGGATCGAAAGAGACAGCAGAGAGAGACAACTGGAAGGAGACGGCAGTAAAGAGGGAAGAGGGGGACATTGGCAGAGTTCCCATTTAATTCTCGAGGTCTTGATCCTCTCTCTCTTTGACTGAACATCTCTAATGTCGTTTCTTCTACATCGCAGTCTCCACATTCCCACTTGATTTAGAATTTGTCACTCTCCCTCGGTCTCTTCTCTTGTTCCCTTGGCTTTTCCTATTTCTCTCTCAATTGCTTTTCTTCCTGCGGTCCACTCCGCCAATCCCCGCTCTACCTCAGCAGCCACACAGATGCACGCACACTCTCTCTGTGTCAACTTTCATCTTGTGGGTCCTTTCCCAAACGGACCACAAGGCAATATTCCATTAGCTATATTGCCTTTTTTTTACAATTGAAAGTGAGTGCAGCTTCCATTGTCTCCCCTTAGCCCTTCAAAAGCTGCTCGTCATAAACCCACTCCCTTAATAACACCGCCACAAAGGGCAATAACTTCCCTTCCGCGTTGAGACAACTTCCTGTGTTTGCCAAGCCAGTATTTCTCGAAAATTCCCTCCTCGCCCCTCCTTTCTTTCCAGACGGCGTGTACGCAGGGACAAATCCACACCCGTATGGTTCCCTATGAGTGTCCTCCTCTGAAGCCTTCTAGTTGTCAGACACTTTGCAAAATTGCACATCAAGGTTTCAAGGCGCCACTCTCTCAATGCTTCTGTATTATTTCAGGAGAAAAAAGACGCCTGTTACTCAGACACCGCCCCCTCCCCTTCCCAGCTAGATGAGTCGCACAGTGACAGGGGGGTACAATGCACTCTCATAGATGTTCTTTTGATCCACGTTGGGTTTTGCCAATGCGTCACCTGAACCCGACTACACACTGGAACCTTTGTGTTTGAGTGTGAACTCTCTTCACGGTCTCTGAACGCAACAGGGAAGGCAGCAGCCAGACGACCGTAGAAACGCAACAGACTGAGGTAGAAATGATTAGTGGTTAGACGTTTCATTCCGAAGCCTTGTTAAAATTGCACTCTGGCTATACAAGGACAGAGAGAAGAAGAAGACAAAAACAGCCGGGAGACTCTATTTGAACCCCGGGAACAACTGATGATCGTAGTTCATTTCACAAATGAGATGACAGAGCCGGAACCACAGAGAGGACTTCTCAGTGGCAGGAGGCAACTAGGGAGGGAGGGATGAACCTGTCCAAGCTGCTGGAGAGACAGGTCTGTGTGCACATGGGCCTGTTTGTACTCGCCACACACACACACACACACACACACCCCACACACATACACACACACACACACACACACCACACACACACACCACACACCACACACACCACACACACACCACACACACACACACCACACACACACACCACACACACCTCCCAGTGCAGCTTTCTGGAAGGCCATCCACCTGCACCTGATCCAGTCTCATCTTTACAACAAACCGTATGTGTGTTTAAATGGGACGTATTTAATTCAAGCCTTCCTCTGTTGTTGTGAATGCGGTCTGCTAATGTAATCCAATTAGGTGCGGTCCTCTGCCTTATCTCATTACGTTAAGATCCCCGTGACGGCTCGTCTGTCGCTTAACGCACATCATCCACTAAGACATGATTGATCGAGGGGTTGAATTGAAGGATTGATTGATTGGTCGGTTGATAGAGAAAATGTCCCCATATGGCTAGTAAAACACAAGTATGGGTTTAAATTCTTTAGAGGTCAGGTGAAGGGCAATCATTTGAGGTAATCCACACACAGACGTCTCAGGGGCGCTATAAAACAGCTGGGACTGGCTGTGGGCTCAGTTACCTCTGAATATCTCTTTAGTCTACACTCAGTCTCCTGTCAATTCCTCAAACTGTGGCTCAGAATGGGTCTCTGGAAAATGGTAGAGAAATAACCAGCTATATAGGGTAACCGGTACAGAGGTGGCACCACAGGTTCAAAAGTGTTGTGGCAAAATTCGGAAGTGTCTTTTCTGCGGCCTGGAGTTTTTCCTGATCTCGTGACCTGGTAAGGTAAAACTCTGGGTCCTATTCGTAGGCTATGACAAAATATTATTAGTATAGATGGCTTCCCTTTTCATCTGTGCTGTGACTATAGGGCTGAGGTTTTTCTTGTCGGGTGAATTGGAAACACCCCTGACCTAACGTGGATCAAGGCCTTTCAAACTACCACAAACCTTGTTAATATTCATTCTGAATCTGATATATATATATATATATATATATATATATATAAGCCAAAGACAACTTCAATAGAGAACCTATACTCTGTAGTTTTGTGAACTACTATAGCAGAGCTGAGCAATATGCAAAGAATGTCTTTAAAGGCACAGTGCACTCAAAAACATGAATTTCTGTGTTTTATATATACAGTATTTACATACTATGAGGTTGGAACAATAGTGTGAAATTATGAAAAGTATGATAATGCCCTTTTAGTGTAGGAGCTGTTTGAAAAGACTGCCTGAAATTTCAGTCTGTTTTGGTGGGATGGGGTTTTGGCCAGCCTGGTGCCACCACAAATTAGTTAATAGACCAATAATAAAGAGAGTTACAACCCATTGGGCAAAAACTGGTTTAATCCATGTTGTTTCCATGTCATGTGACGTGTGAATCAATGTGGAAAACTGATAGCATTTGAAAAAAAGTCCTCAATGTAAAGGGAATTTCCTCATTTTTTTCACCCAACTTTTAACTTAAATCCAAAGACATGGTGAAATGTTTTGTTGATTTCACCTTGAATTCACGTTAGTTGACAACTCAACCAAATGTAAATCAAAACTACCTTGAACTGACAAATTCTGTCTCACCACACATTTTCCCGGCGGCTCTGAACTGTTGAAATCCAAGAAACAATTGTGCTACATTTGCTCACCTGGTTTATTTTCGAAAAATGTACTTTGTGATTGGATTAATGCATGCTTCTTTCCCAGACACTTTATAACCAGGCACAGGGGAATAAATGATTGATCTACCATTTCCTTCGAAAGAAAACAAAAAATACTCAGTAAATGAGTTTTATGAACATATCCTTTAAGTTTTGACCTGCCAGAGCTGTAATCACACAGCATTTGATCTACATGTTCAACCCAAAGACCTGTAGTTCCCTCAAGGAGTAGAGGAACTGGAAGCCCTCACGGGAGAAATCCATGATGCAACTCACAGCATCAGAAAACCAACCAAGCCAAATTAGAGCAAACATGCCAGCTCGCCTGTCATTCATTCATGTTGATGATTAAAATAGCGGTCACAAAGAAATCCACCTGATAGGATGGCGGGAAGGCATGCAAACTGTCACACACTTCCACAGAGCCCTGACAGATGCTTCTCCCTCTCTCTCTCTCTCACACACACACACACACACACACACACACACACACACACACACACACACACACACACACACACACACACACACACAACAAGTCTTCCTCCCCCTCTATTCATTATTGTATCCACGCTCTCGTCCCTGTGTTTTCATCTTCAGCTTGATCCTGTCTGTCTACTTCATTTTCTTTCTATTTCTACCTCCCTCTAATCTGCTACTGCATTGTGTGTGGCTTTAATATGAAGTGTTGGACAAGCACTGCCCGTAATAATCCCGGATTACACATAGCCATTGAATGCATGTGTGTTACGTGTGCGTTTTATACGTGGAAACTCACGTAGATGTGTTTCCGGGCACAACTGTAAAAATGTGTAGGGGTGTTAATATGTGTGCGAGAAAGTGTGTGTGTGTGAGACCATGCATGGTCCTAATCTTGTACTATAATCTTGTCTGCGGCCGCTCTGTATTTCCATAATCTCATGTGTTTGCAATGGCTGGCATCTGTACTTTCATAATCTGGTGGAGAGGTCTGTAAACCCAGCCCTCCAGAAAGCCCAGAGTGATCAGATCAACGTTTCTTTTTAAACCTCCAGCCCCCTCACAAACATCAAACCAACCCAAATGTCATGTCCCATTTGCGGAAGAGGGCTCGAAACTATCTCTGGGAATTTGAAATCAACAGTCTGTCAGAATTTTGATATGAAAACTTTGCCACAAAGTGTTGAAATATCATTATCAGAACCAGAAAGAGTCTGTGGAGACCTTTCCTTGACAATACCTTTACAGAGTTGTCTGCAGGTTTGATCAAAGAAACCTAACCATATTTTATGATCTGAAATAAAAGATCCCAGACATTTTCTATACACATAAAAATATTATTTCTTAAAATGTTTGAGCACAAATTTGTTTACATCCCAGAGCTGTTGTAAAAAAAATGAAATGTTCATTTCTCTACCATAAGCCGCCTCCAGTCATTTTACTGAATTTGGCAGTGCGTCCAACCGGCCACACAACCATGTGTAACCACGCCATCCCAGGACCTCCACATCTGGCTTCTTCACCTGCTGGATCATCTGAGACCAGCCACCCAGACAGCTGATGAAAATGTGGGTTTGCACAACCATATAATGTCTGCACAAACTGTCAAAAATCATCTCAGGGAAGCTCATCTGCGTGCTCATCGTCCTCACCGCGGTCTTGACCTGACTGCGGTTTGGTGTCGTAACCGACTTCAGTGGGCAAATTTTCACCTTCTATGGTCACTGGAATGCTGGAGAAGTGTGCTTTTCACGGATGAATCCCAGTTTCAACTGTACTGAGGAAAGATGGGGTCATGTGGGCTAGCAGTTTGCTGATGTCAATTTTGTGAACAGAATGCCCCATGTTGGCGGTGGGGTAAGGGTATGGGCAGGCATAAGCTACAGACAACTAACACAATTGCATTTTAATCGATGGCAATTTGAATGCACAAAGATACCGTGAAGAGATCCTGAGGCCCATCATCGCGCCATTCATTCGCCGCCATCACCTCATGTTTCAGCATGATAATGCACGGCCCCATGTCGTAAGGATCTGTAGACAATTGCTGGAAGCTGAAAATGTCCCCGTTCTTCCATGGCCTGCATACTCACCAGACATGTCACCCATTGATCATGTTTGGTATGATCTGGATCAATATGTATGACAGTGTGTTCCAGTTCCAGACAATATCCAGCAACTTCTCACAGCCATTGAGGAGTATTGGGACAGCATTCCACAGGTCACAATCAACAGCCTGATAAACTCTATGCGAAGGAGATATGTCGCAATGCATGAGGCAAATAGTGGTCACGCTAGATACTGACCGGTTTTCTGATCCACGCCCCAGTCATGTGAAATCCATAGATTAGGACCTAATGAATGTATTTAAATTGACTGATTTCCTTATATAAACTGTGACTCAGTAACATATTAGAAATTGTTGGATGTTGTGTTTAAACATCTCATTGTGCTTTTCTTCTTGGTTTTTGTGTGAGTTTGTGTGAGTTTTTTTTAGTAAAGGTCTGATTCTGAATGTATTACAGTACCAGTCGAAAGTTTGGACACACCTACTCATTCAAAGGTTTTTCTTAAATTGTACTATTTTCTACACCGTAGAATAATAGTGAAGACATCAAAACTATGAAACAACACATATTTCTATCTGGCTTCTTCATGCAGGAACCAAAAAGGTGTTAAACAAATAAAATATATTTTATATATTTGATATTCTTCAAAGTAGCCACCCTTTGCATTGAAGACCGCGTTGCACACTCTTGGCATTCTCTCAACCAGCTTCATGAGGTAGTCACCTGGAATGCATTTCAATTAACAGGAGTGCCTTGTTAAAAGTTAATTTGTGAACATTTCATTTCTTTCCTTCTTAATGCGTTTGAGCCAATCAGTTGTGTTGTGACAAGGACCTATTTGGTAAAAGGCCAAGTCCATATTATGGCAAGAACAGTTCAACTAATCAAAGAGAAATGCCAGACCATCATTACTTTAAGACATGAAGGTCAGTTAATCCGGAAAATTTCAAGAACCGCAGTCGCAAAAACCATCAAGTGCTATGATGAAACTGGCTCTCACGAGGACCACCACAGGAAAGGAAGACCCAGAGTTACCTCTGCTGCAGAGGATAAGTTCATTAGAGTTACCAGCCTAAGATATTGCAGCCCAAATAAATGCTTCACAGAGTTCAAGTAACAGACACATCTCAACATCAACTGTTCAGAGGAGATTGTGTGAATCAGGCCTTCATGGTCAAATTGTTGCAAAGAAACCACTACAAAAGGACACCAATAAGAACAAGAGACTTTCTTGGGAAGAAACATGAGCAATGGACATTAGGCTGGTGGAAATCTGTCCTTTGGTCTGATGAGTCCAAATTTCCGATTTATGGTTCCAACTGCTGTGTCTTTGTGAGACGCAGAGTAGGTTAACGGATGATCGCCGCATGTGTAGTTCCCACCGTGAAGCATAGAGGAGGAGGTGTGATGATGTGGAGGTGCTTTGCTGGTGACACTGTCGTGATTTATTTAGAATTCAAGGCAGATAACCAGCATGACTACCACAGCATTCTGCAGCAATATGCCATCCCATCTGGTTTGCGCTTAGTGGGACGATAATTTGTTTTTCAACAGGACAATGACCCAAAAACACACCTCCAGGCTGTGTAAGGGCTATTTGACCAAGAAGTAGAGTGATGGAGTGCTGCATCAGATGACCTGGCATCCACAATCACCTGACCTCGACCCAAATGAGGTGGTTTTGGATGAGTTGGAGCGCAGAGTGAAGGAAAAGCAGCCAACAAGTGCTCCGCTAATGTGGGAACTCCTTCAAGACTGTTGGAAAAGCACTCCAGATGAAGCTGGTTGAGAGAATGCCAAGAGTGCACAAAGCGGTCATCAAGGCAAAGGGTGGCTACTTTGAAGAATATAAAATCTAAATATACTTTTTTTTGATTACTACATGATTCCATTTGTGTTATTTCATAGTTCTGATGTCTTCACTATTATTCTACAATGTAGAAAATAGTACAAATAAAGAAAAACCCTTGAAATAGTAGTTGAGTCCAAACTTTTGACTGGTTCTGTTTGTTGCTGTGTTTTATCAAGAAATGCCTTCTCACTTTTTGTTTTCATTTCGGGAGCATCTAAAATCGTATCCCATTTTGTATGCAAGTCTCGAAACACTTGAGGGTTTCAGAGTCAAAATGCCTTAAGTGCTGAATTACCATTTCAGGCCAACATGCACCACTGATATGCATTTAGGCTAATTATGGAAATATATTCTCACCTCCTCAGCAGCAGTGATGGTTTGGTAATTGTCATCCACCGAAAACAAAACCCCACTCATTTTCATTGGCAACACTATTTCCCAAAAGTCTTCTTAAAACCAGTGCAGAGGTTTGAAGAATTGTGACTGTAAGTGTGACACACCAATTAAAAATAAACAACCAACAGCAGGTTATTTTTTTAATCCGACACTTAATCAAAAGTTATTGTGCATTCTTCAAAAGCCGGACTTTCCAGGACCAATTAACCAGGATGGCTGTGGAATAACCTAAAAAGAACTGTGCTGTTGGACTTCAAGGACCCGAGACACTACATGATGTGCAGAATGGCCGGTAGCATGCTAAAGTGATAGGAGCACGTGTTCCTTGTGTAAATTGTTGAATTAAATGGGGTCAATGCTCTAAAGGACTAGACCAGGAGAGCAATGTACACTCTGTCAGGGATTTAGGAGGAAGGGGACGCTCAGCTCAGCTAGTGTGGTCTTAATACACTGACTGCATTTTTATCAACAATTAGAGTACACTGAATCCTGTTAATATAATCCAGTTTCTCAATATGGTGCAGCATATTGACTCTGGGCTTTGCGTAATATGTATATGTACGCTCCATTGAGTGTGTACGGTATGTGTGTGTGAGGAAAAAGGGAGAGTGAGTGTGAGAGAGAGAGCTGTGTGTGAATTAGTCATGTTCTATATGTATGTCTCTGTGAGTTGGCAAATGTCTGCACTTGTGCTGGCATGTCCACTGTGCCCTACTGGCTGCCAGCTGTCACTGAGTGAGAGAGGAGGATGGAGGAGAAGAGAGGAATCGAGGGAGGGGTGTCAATGTGAGGACACAAACCCTAAGGCTCTCGTTCTCTCTTTGCCTCTTATTTTTTCCCCTTCCTGATGACATAGGCAACATGGCTGCTCAGAGGCAGATACACCAGAGCCTGTCCTTTCCAATGGGAGTAAATTAATCATAGTGGGCAGAGCCAAGCACAAACTAGTGAGATCCTATTGGTGCATTCTAGCATTTATTTGTATAATTCAGTTAGGGAACACCTACTCTGTGAAGTGCGCGTGTGCAATAACTAAATTTGCCCTTGCACTCTTAAACAATGCACTTATAAACAACTTCGGCAAAGGATAATGTCTACAAAACGCAGTCCACCCTGTTTGTTACAGATTCTAGTTTTGGAAAGAGAAAACTGTATGGAGATCAAATCTTTCATCAATGAAAAAATGTGCAGAATGTCGGCCAAAATCCATCTCTCTCCATGTTCTCCCACTGCCAACCACTGTGCTTCATCTCATCACCATACAGTACTTGGTAGTGAGTGGGAACGCCAACCGGATGCTTCGGATGGGCAAAGAATGGTTTGACAGAAAGTTGCAACTGCCTATTGCTAATGCTAACCATACTGAAAAGGAAAGGGGGATACCTAGTCAGTTGTACAACTGAATGCCTTCAACTAAAATGTGTCTTCCACATTTAACCCAACTCCTCTGAATCAGAGTGGCGCGGGGGGCTGCCTTAATCGTCATCCATGTCTTCAGCGCCCAGGGAACAGTGGGTTAACTGCCTTGCTCAGGGGCAGAACGACAGATTTTGACCATGTCAGCTCGGGGATTCGATCCAGCAACCTTCCGGTTACTAGCCTATCGCTCTAACTACTACACTGAGTAGTAATGTAATTAGCATATCATAGTACTGGTAAATGCATATGCTAATGACAACAGTACTGAACATTGAGTAGTAATGTAATTAGGGTGGCTGGTAAATGCATATGCTGATTATACTGTGCGTTCATGTTTGCAGAGGCCCTCAGTAAAGATAATAACAATATACTATCATTATGCAAACATTTTCATCACTGTGTTTGCAGAGGAAGTACGTGTTCAACCTCTCTCCGTTAATGTGCCCATGTCATATTCAAATGACTTCACTGAGTAATAAGGATAAACTGCCCAAGAATAAATTTGGCTTCGTTCGCTGTATAAATAGAAAAGCCCAGGATTCTTAAAAAAAGGTTTTGCCTCAAACGACATCAGGAAAACTCTGCCATAATAACCCCGTTTTAAATGGGAGGAATTTATACTGAACAAAAAATACAACATGCAACAATATCAAAATTACAGTTCATAAGGAAATCAGTCAATTGAAATACATTTATTAGGCCCTAATCTATGGATTTCACATGACTGGGAATAAAGATATGCATCTCTTGGTCACAGATACCTTTAAAAAAGGTAGGGGCGTGGATCAGAAAACCAGTCAGTATCTGGTGTGACCACCATTTTCCTCATGCAGCGCGACACATAGAGTTGATCAGGCTGTTGATTGTGGCCTTTGGAATGTTGTCCCACTCCTCTTCAATGGCTGTGCAAAGTTGCTGGATATTGGTGGGGACTGGAACACGCTGTCGTACACGTCGATCCAGAGCATCCCAAACATGCTCAATGGGTGACATGTCTGGTGAGTATGCAGGCCATGGAAGAAGTGGGACATTTTCAGATTCCAGGAATCATATACAGATCCTTGCAAAATGGGGCCATGCATTATCATGCTGAAACATGAGGTGATGGCGGGGGGGGATGAATGACACGACTTGTCACAGTATCTCTGTGCATTCAAAATAGGCCATTGATAAAAATGAAATTGTGTTCGTTGTCCGTAGCTTATGCCTTCCCATACCATAACCCCACCGCCACCATGATGCACTCTGTTCACAACGCTGACATCAGCAAACCGCTCGCCCACATGCTGTTTGCCATCTCCCAGGTACAGTTGAAACTGGGATTCATCCGTGAAGAGCACACTTCTCCAGCCTGCCAGTAGTCATCGAAGGTGAGCATTTGCCCACTGAAGTCGGTTAGGACGCCTAATTGCAGTCAGAGCAAGACCCTGGTGAGGACGATGAGCACGCAGATGAGCTTTCCTGAGACGGTTTCTGACCGTTTGTGACAAAATTCTTTGGTTGTGCAAAACCCAAAGTTTCATCAGCTGGTCTCAGATCATCCCGCAAGTGAAAACAAAACGGATGTGGAGGTCCTGGGATGGCGTGGTTACACGTGGTCTGCAGTTGTGAGGCTGGTTGGACGTACTGACAAATTCTCTCAAACGATGTTGGCTTATAGTAGAGAAATGAACATTCAATTCTCTGGCAACCGCTCTGAATGACATTCCTGCAGTCAGCATGCTAATTGCACGCTCCCTCAAAACTTGAGACATCTGTGGCATTGCGTTGTGCGACAAAACTGCACATTTTAGAGTGGCACAAGTTGAACATTTGAGAGAAACAACCTTTTTTTGTGCGTATGTCTTGGATCATTTATCTCAGCTCATGATACATGGGACCAACACAGTTGCGTTTATATTTTTGCTCAGTGCATATTCTGAGTCAGAGAGTTAAGCAAGGTATATATTAGCATGAAGAAATCAAGACCCATTCCCAAATGATTCATTCGTTTCTGAGTGCCTCCAACCAGATCCTTGTATACTCCATTTAGGTAAGGAAGGAAGAAAAGAGTGTGATTGATCACTCATAATGGTGCCCGCTGTTCTGCCCCTCAATGGATGAGGCGCTATACTTCTGTCTTAAGTCATTGTCAATACCTGGGGAGTTTTTCTCTGACTTTTTAAGACCATCCTCCAACAGCCATAAATGATGCATGTGCTCATCGACAGAGAAAAAGACAGAGGTAAAGAGAGAGAGGAGAGAGGAAAGGAGGTAGAGCAAATGAGAAAGAGCGAAATGGAGAGGGTAGGCTGATGGGTCCAGTAGAGAGAGGGGGCTCAGGGGGGAACTCAGCCTCTAAAAGGATAGATAAATCATTACACTGCAACTTTAATACATCTACAGGCATTTAGAGCTGCTCTGTTGTGATGGAAAACCTAAGAAGCGCCTAAGCTCGCGCCACATGCGACGTAAAAATGTCAAGGAAAAGCAATCTCACAAAGAATGAGTTCCTCGTTGGGCTGTATCCCTGTTTTCTAAAGCTAAACCGGTGGAGTCCGTGTCAGTCAATCTCCCTGATGTGTTGTGCCAAGTCGAGGAAATAGCACAAACGTCTGATTAAGGGGTGGGACTGACTGAGCAGATGAGATATTGTGTGAGGTTGAAATACAGAGACGGTAATCTTCAAACCGCAAGTGAGCCTAGGGAATCCATCGGATAGGCCTAGTCGCTAAAGAGCTTATTGGTATTTGTCATAATTTACACATTGATATTTTAGTTAGTTGGTTTTAGTCAGGTAATTGTTATCGGTATATTTGGGGGTTTTCTGGCCAGAACATGTGTAAGTGGCATATTGTAAAGGTACTATGTGGACCCACTTCATTGAGCCTTTCAACCTTTACTGGCACCCCCGTATAGCCAGTATAGCCAACCCAAAGGGCCTGATATCACACCTGTCATAGAGGGGAGAATGCCAGAAAAAGAGAATACACAGCAGTATCACTGAAAATTAGTGCCACAACCAAATACATGTTATCCATAGGCTATAGCACCCTGGTTGACTGTCTTATCTGCTGATGTTCTGCATTGATAGCGACACGCACACTGGCACACGCACGCAAACACAGCCACACAAGCAGAATTTGTCACGCACCGGTAACCTACACGGGAAGTAACCACTCTCCCGACCTGTTAGCTCTGCCATTAGCACCTGAATAGGCTAAATGCACGAAATGTCGCCTAATTATAACGTTCTATGATTCAAGTGTGCAGTAACTTGCTATTGAAAGTGCATCCATCAATTGGTCCTCTGGTAGGCTATGTTCCTTTAGTACGCTATTCATATGAAAGAATCGCTTGATTTTGGGGGAATGCAAAACCGAGAAGCTAACCACATTTACAACCTTTTTTTTTACCTTCCACGTAATTTTTTGTTGTGGATGTTTACCTTCCAAACAAGTTTTGTGCATTTAGTAGGCCTACTTTAGACAACACTGTAGTTTTGACTTGTTAGACGATCTGCACGCAAGCCTCACCCAAACTAATCCACAATGAAGTACCAAGCTAGACTACTGACAATCCTCCCCTGGCGAAACGATCAACATTCACCTTACCTCTATAGCAGTCGTCCTTTGCTCCGTTTTCTTTCTTCCGAGCCTGATAAAAGGCGCCACTTGGAGCATTGTTCGGGCAATTTGCAGGTTCCTCCCGATGCCTTCCAGAAGCAGACGAAAATACAATATCGCCCTTGCTGAATTGTAGTTCCAAATTAAAGTCGCCAGCGCAATTTGAATGCGTGGATCAGTCACTCACTCAGCATCATTATAATAATGTGCTGCCAAGGCTATCTCCCTCTCTCTCAGCAGCCTACCCCCCTCTGCCTTTTTCAATATCCTCCCGCTGCGACATAGCTAGTCTACAGTAAATGTGCAATTAACCCGAAATAAATTAAATATGCCGACAGCTGGACCGCTGACGAACTTGTGCGTTAGGTTATAATAATTAGTGATTCCTCCTTTTGCTTCTTTACTGACTATGTTATTTTCTTCTATGTTCTCATCATCCTCTATTTTTCGAAGGAATAAATTGCGCTGAAACGTGATTTATTTCCCCAAATTGCTCGTCATCTCTCTGCGCTGACGCTCGCTGGTAAGCGTTTCGGGAATGTAGGGGACAGAGAGAGAATAGGATGGGAAGTGGTGCTGAAGGAAAGCAAAAGCGGCTCTGCTGTCGCGAGGAGAGGGGGACTCAAAGGAGAGAGGTGACTTCTCAGCATGCCTTCGAGGGAGAGTGAAGAGTGCTTTTGACAAAGCCCATGTTCTGTGCCTGAAAACAGATGTGACTATCGCACACACACACACGAAAAGACATGCAAAATGTCGTGAATCATATCCATGTCTCTAGTTTTCTTTCACATAGACGCAGATGAATAAAGCGCAAGGTAGCACAAACCTCTGGCCCACACGCGTTTGTACTTGAATAAAGTTTCCATCTGCTATTTTCAGATGGAAATGACAAAAAATTTAAAAAGCTGAAAACATGCACACCATAATATCTTGTTATTTCTAACCACAGCAATGCCTTATTTTTTCCTTGATAATAAAGCACAAAGTTCACATTGTAAACTAGCTTTCACATATCTACAGAGGAAGGAAGAAAGGAAAGGTGCAGTTTGAGAGCATTGAAACAGGACAGGTCCCTTGTGGATGATGAATGTGGATGATAGATTCACCACCATGGCGGTCAGTCAGAGCTTGAAGAGGGTGTTTTTGAGGTTAATAGAGAGGTTGGACATATTTTGCAGCCCTCTGATTGGGTTGGACCTCAGAACACCGAAGACTCTGTTTGGCTCACCAGGTGGGCTGAGCTTTCGAGTAAAGTGTATGTTGTGAACCCCACAGGTGGCAGCATGCTCACACAGCAATTTTATTGAATTTTTGTTGCAGTTGAGTGAACGCTTAAATACCTGATACATTGCCAGCGGTAGATGTGTGCCATATTTTTATTCGCACGGTGCCACTGCTATCAGAATCCTTGTGGAATCCCTCTTTCCCCATTGGGAATCAAACATAATCCCATTAGACCCTATGGGATTCTTGCAATCCTATAGAATTTGTGTCAACTCTATCAGAATCCCATTGAACTACTTTTTTCCTATTGTAAATCAAAAGTAATCCGATTGGAAAACTGGAAACAGACATTTTATGAGACTCCTCGTTTCCACAAATCTAGGATAAAGACAGTATCACCAACCTTAAGATAAGGTTGGTCGACAATTCTCTGTGCTACACCAAACAGTACCTGTCAGTACTCCCAGTACTGATACCAAACCTATTTAGTTAAATCACATTATCTGGTGTAAAAATCTGTAGCTAGATTCAACATCATTGTGACTTTGTTGCTGTGGTATCTATTGACGACCATCCAGCCCAGACAGTGTGACTGCATGTTCCTGCTTTCAACTTGAGACGGGGCAGTTTTGATGCAATTTGTCTGGAAATAGGATACGTAGCGTTCCTAAAATGTCCTTAGGGCATATTGTATACATACTGTTACTGCTGGAGACTATGACTAATTTCCTGTAATAGAACGTCATCAGATATATTCATGAATAATTACAGAGCTGACCATTATTATGCAACATTGAAATGCAATAATTCATATTCAGTTTAATTCAGTTTAAGGGATTTAATATGCATATAATTACAGTTAGTAGGATTGAATGCTCTGGTTCTTATATACAATTGAAACGAAGTATGAGCAACTTTGGTTTCAACATGGTTTTAACCCTTTATGCCATAGTAGAGTCACGATGGGACACTGTATAGAGACGTTCAGATACATCAGCCTGTTTGCCTGAGTGATTATATAAATGCATTTGTCTCTTCTCCTCCCTCTTTCTTTCTCTCACTGTTTGCTTGTTTCTCTCTGCAGTAGGAATGCATACGGGAGGAAAAGAAAAGATTCGCTGTGGCACCGTTTTATTTCTTCTTCCTCCTGTTATGTCAGAACTTAAAGAGTGGACTTGACAATGCAAGCAATTAAGCTGAGAGCGGTAGCAGCAGCAGCTGCAGAGGGAGGAGGAAAAGATGGATGGAAGAACGGAGGCTAGGACTTATAAATATTACATCACAGGAACATTTTGGTAATAGTCTCAATGGGCATGTAAAAAAGGGAGAGAAAGAACGAGAGAGACAGACAGACACACACACACACACACACACACACACACACACACACACACACACACACACACACACACACAGAGAGAGAGGGAGAGAGAAATTGACACAAGGGCCTGAACAACAAGACCCAATATAATTGTCTTACGTAAAGCTAAGTGTAAATAAAGACAGTCCCATGGTTTAGCTATGCTTTCCTTTATTCATTTCTGAAACAGGAAACTGAAAATGGTAAATCTGCACACTGTGGAGTACATTCAGACCCTCAGTCCATGCTGTGAGATGGTGTTCCATGTCCAGAGTAATAGCAGCATCTTATGTCATCATCTTCCTCTCTCCCTCTTACTCAGTCTGTACTTTTGCCCTCTGTCTCCGTCTTTGTCGCTCCTTTCATTCATTTCAACCATATTTTTTAACCACTTGTCAGTATTGCTGTGACAGAGTGAAAGGGGGAAAAGAGAGGTGCCACCAGAGACAGATACATCTCCATCCTCTCCATAATTAACTTGGTTTCAGTGGCTATCCTTTAGGCCTCGCCGTTGCCATAGCTACCCCATCCCCAATTTTTTTCATCTGTGTGTCTGACTGTGTATGTGCTTGGATAATCCCTGTCTCTATCACCCCCCCCCCCCCCCCCCCTCTCTATTTTGATTCCTGTCACACAGACACAGAAAACTCACTTGCACATACACACCAACATACTTGTAGCCGCCAATCATTTTAATAAGGATTCAGAACACATCAAACCCAAGCCTAGTCTTTGGACTCATGTAGTTTTGAATCTCTGCAAAGCTCCAGTAGGTCAGTGTCTACCTCAGCCTATTATACACTAGGTCGTGTTTGTCTGCACATGGGCTTTTGAACTACACTAGAGCAAAGTACAATATACAAATGATCGTGATAGTATTGCCCATTGATGTCATTTGTTTGTACGAATCTGTGTATACAATCTCACTATCTTCTCTCTGGTGTCTAGGTTACATAATGTTGTGTATTTCCATACAAAGGGTCCATAGTGGCCACGGTGGCTATGCAACAAAATGACATCAAAAGGACGACACTAGATAGAGGATGATGTCAGTCCATTTGATTTCCATCTCTTTCATGTACCCAACTCTACATCTCATCTGTGGTTTTGTTAAAGGAAGTGTTCACCAGGGGGGTGGAGGGTTACAGAGGCTGGGAATCCAATCAGAGCACCAGATACACAGCTGTTGAACTAGTCGCTGATTGGCTGGCAAAGGTACAGCAATTATGTGGATGGCTAGATTGGGAAGTAAACCAGGGGGTCTTGATTACGGCAACACCCTTCCTCCCTGTCAAGGGACCTTTAATGACCACAGTTAGGACATCTGAACGACATTTCTAAAGGACATGCTGTACAGCCAGTAGGGCTGATAGTGAGTATCAAACTCTGCACGAGTTTAGTGTATATTAAAGTGTATATTAAAGCAAGTGTGGTCAATGATCCATGTGCTACACTACATGACCAAAAGTATGTGGACACCTGCTCGTCGAACATCTCATTCCAAAATGATGGGTATTAATATGGACTTGGTCCCTCGTTTGCTGCTATAATAGCCTCCACTCTTCTGGGAAGGCTTTCCACTAGATACTGGAACACTGCTACAGGATTGCTTCCATTCAGCCACAAGAGTATTAATGCATGGACCTCGCTTTGTACACAGGGGTATTGTCATGCTGAAACAGGAAAGGGCCTTCCCCAAACTGTTGCAACATATGTTGGAAGCACAGAATTGTCCAGAATGTCATTGCTGTAGAGTTAAGATTTCCATTCACTGGAACTAAGGGGCCTAGCTCGAACCATAACATTTTTTTTGTTGCCCCAGACCATTATTCCTTCTCCACCAAATGTTACAGTTGGCACTATACACTGATGCAGGTAGCGTTCTCCTGGCATCCTCCAAAACCCAGATTCGTCTGTCAGACTGCCAGATGGTGGCAAGCTTTACACCACTCCAGCCGACACTTGGCATTGCGCATGGTGATCTTAAGCTTGTGTGTGGCTGCTCAGTCATGGAAACCCATTTCATGAAGCTCCCAACGAACAGTTCTTGTACTGGCGTTGCTTCCAGAGGAAATTTGGAACTCGGTAGTGGATGTTGCAATCATTGTTGCACCTAGACATTTCCACTTCACAATAACAGCACTTACACTTGACCGGGGCAGCTCTAGCTCTTCAATAAGGCCATTCTACTGCCAATGTTTCCCTATGGAGATTGCATGGCTTTGTGCTCGATTTTATGCACCTGGTCAGCAATGGGTGTGGCTGAATAACCTGAATCCACTAATTTGAAGGGGTGTCCACATACTTTTGTATACATAGTGTATCTGTACTTCTATGTATGTCACAGTTACTATGTGGCTCGCTCTGCTCTCTCCCCTCTTCATTGTATTCTGTTCCTTTAGCATGCGTACTGGTAGGTTCTACACATGGCTTTGCCTGAGGTGCAAGGATGATGGTGTGTCTGATATGGCAAAGCCAGGTGCCTAGCTATATAAATGTGCATTAGCAATGAATGAACACATATCATGGGAGTAGACAAGCTTTCAACAAGCGCTCTATTTGTACCTGTGGGTTTTATGTGTGTGGGTTTAGAGTATTTGTAGGTTTGAAAGAGAGAGAGGGAGACAGAGGATGTGTGATGCATCTGTGCAGCAGCGACTTCTTTTGTGTGTCATGTAAGTGTAATTTATGGGTGTAGCGCACCGCTGTGTAAATATTAATTAATAGTGGAGTGTTGACTCAGTACTCTTTGGGGTGTTGTGTGTGTGTGTGTGTGTGTGTGTGTGTGTGTGGGGGGGGGGGGTTAAGTGCCTTGCTGTGTGCTAATCAATAAAATAAAATGTTATTGGTCGCGTACACGTTTATATCAGTGATAAATCTGCGCTGCTAATTCCTACTCATCAAAACCCATCCCTCTCCTCCTCCTCCACCACCTCCTTTGCTTCTGCCTCTCATTGACCTTCTCACTTATATTCATCTTAGCCTGTCAACTTAGTTTTGCCAATAGAGCAACAAACTATGTCCAAAAAAATATTGAGAAATTCCTCTAGACAAAGTATGTTCTCCACTTCATCATGTCGAAACTCTCATTTGGTAAATTGGTGAAGGGAAGCTATGTTTATTGGACTTGTCTTACATCCTGGCATGTTTGGCTACTGCAGAGATGCTGTTGCAATGGCAGATGCATTTGGATTTATTTTGCTGCGGGGAGTTTGTCTTTGGAGCCCAGTGGTGGGAACAGTGAACACTGGCGTGGTAAGACAGTGAGTCAACTCCTTGAAGAGGCATCCAAGAGCACACTGCTCTCTTTCAGGACTGATATCTGGGAGGCAGGTCCTATGCGATTTGGCACTGCAGGCTTTTTGAACACAGTGCGTTGACACTATTTGTGTCTATGTTTGCGATGGTCATTGTCAGTAACTGTGACCACATGTTTCAAAGCGAGCTCTGTTTCAGTTCCTGGCGTCACTGTGGCCTATTGTATAGATTTCTGTTTCCATTTGTGACTCAGACTCTTGTTGTGCCTCAGAGGTTTTGTGATCAAGTCACATTTACAGACCGTATGGGCTTTCTAGTTAGACGTCGTACTAAAAGCCCATACACATTCCATTCTTCCCATATATCTATGCAAGCAAACTCACTGACGGAGACCGTATGAGTATTCTCTGTTCAGAGAGGAAAAGATCAGCATTTGAACTGACGTTTCTATTGATGGAACATGTACTTTATCAACAACACTAGTTTCAGTAATGCCTTGATGGTTACTGGTCATGTACCTGGAGACAGAGTGAAAAGTACATCATCCCTACATCCCTCGCTCTCTTTCTCATGTCATCCTGGGTTTTGCTGAGAGCAGACAAGCGTAGAACCTTGGTGTTAATTATTGAGGGACAGAGAGAGAAGAGAGGAGATCATTTCTAAGGGATACAGTATGCCTGATGAAGCGAGAGAGAGGGGATGGGGAGTGAAAGGTAGAGTGGGAGGAAAGAGAGCTAGTCTGTGAGAGAGACAGAGTGGAGTTGTGATAAAACATCAGGAAAAGTCAGCAAGACATGTTGGCACCGACAGCCAAACTATTCAGACAATAGCAATGTAGAAAATATGCAGAATATATATATACATGCCAGGTTTCTAAATAAGGTCTCACAACTGGTTGCAGGCTCCAGGCCTTGTTGGCTACTTAGTGCTTGGCCTATTTGCACCTGCTAATGAGCCTGTGTGTATGGGTTTATATATATATATGTGTGTGTGTGTGTGTGTGTGTGTGTGTGTGTGTGTGTGTGTGTGTGTGTGTGTGTGTGTGTGTGTGTGTGTGTGTGTGTGCTCATTGTGCCTATGTGAATTGGAGGTGTAGGATGTGTGTGAAACAGAGAAGCCCATGATCCCCAAGACCACCGCTGCTCTCGCACTGACTCACTGAGAGCCACACTGCACAGCCCCTCAATCAACTCTAACATGTCTGCTCTCTCTTCCTTTCTCTCCCTACGTCCTCTACACCCCACAGGTCCCTCGCTCGCTGTTTCCCCCTAGATAATCTCTCTCTTCCATTTTATAAACGTTTTTTTAACATGACCAGTTGTATTTGTTGCTCTCGTCCAGTTATGTTGTCTTTCTTCTTGCTCTTACTGCAGTGTTGATGTTTCCTCATCATGTTTATACCCCTGGGGTTTTGTTCACATACACTGGTTCTTAAAATGGCTCTTTCTCAGCTCTTATTAAGGTTCTTTGGAGAACTCTTGCCCGATAAATAACCTTTTGAGTTAAGTGTGGGGTCCTTGACGTTGCATCTACGGTTCTTCAGAATTCTAAAAGGTTCTTGAAATTTGTGGAAGCCTGCAAATGTGTCCCTTTCATAGCACACAGCAAATTGGCCAGTGTTAACTAGTGTTGATTTCTCAGCGAAACATTTCTAGCATTGATTCGGTAGTTAAATTAACACTGTGGTGTAAAAGAACCCCAGTTTTGGCGTTAATAACCAAAGTTGAACTAAAACCACGCCCATCATTATCATATTTTCCAGCATGCAGGTTGATTTTGTATGTACATTGATTGATTGATTGATTAATCTTACGCTACTCAGATATACATAACATACCTTTTTCTAAACTATTCCTATCTGTTACTTGTACTTAATGCACCCATTACTGAAATGGTTGTTCAAGTTTATATGTTTAAGGTAGTCTCATATCTTAGTCTTCCCAATCCGGCAGTCATTCTGAATGCAGGTTTCAGGTGAATAAAAATCCAAAATGTTGAATATCCTCACTCTGGCTGGAATCCAATAGGAATTATACATCACTTTGCAAACCAGCATAATGTGACTTGCAGGCCTGGTGTGGCCTGTAAACTGTGAGTTTCATGCCACTGCATTAAGGTATAACTAGGCCCTTAAATGAAGGCTCTATTAAATATGTATAGTGTTGTCTTTAGTGATGGGAAGTTCAACTATTTTTACTGACTTGGATCTTTCCAACTCGTTCAGTACAAAATGGCAAATTATTTATAAAAGTGTGCATCAAACAATACAATTTTGTGATTGCTAGGCATTCAAATAAGATTAGTTCTTGATACCTTTGAAACAAGGTATATTTGCGGCCGCAGCCGGACTAGATTGTTGAACAATTTTTGTCAGAATGCAATTGCTTGACTGCGGTGAGGGAGATTAGCACAATAACGTTTGCGAACTGCAGAAGCCCCGCAAAATGAATGATTCGCTATGGAGTTCGAGCTTGTTAAACAGTCAGGCTGTAGGTTTTGGTTCTACAAAGCTTTGTCCGTCGATAACGTTAAATAATCAATTAATTACATTAATTCTTGCACCATGCGATCAATTAATGTATATGATCATATATTTTTTATTCTCTATGCTGCCTGCATGATCCATTTTTATTTCCTTATATATGTTAGTCTGGAGCTGCTGAGCTGGTGATTTAAATGAATGAGTCACTAGAAAACAAAAACATGACTCCAGGGGTAAATAAAAATAGTCGTGAATCGTTCGCGAACTGCACATTATTAATTGTCTTAATTTTTTACGACGCCGTATTCACTTATGATCTCACTTGTGAAGGCTACAGGACTGGAAATGAATGAACGCAACAATCATGTCTCTGTCACTAGCAAACATGGTCATGGGTTGTACTGGTAACTGTAAAATAGACTCGAAAGGCACCCTGGGAAACATGCAAGTAACATGCTGACCAAACCACACACGCAAGTTGTTTGTTCACCCACACCAGGTTGAAACACACAGGTTGAACCAATTATATTAATTTGGGTTCAGGTCAAAAAGCATGAAACATTTATAGCAATGTAGCTGGCTAGCTAATTTGTCATTTTACCTGAAATGCACAAGATCCTCTACTCCGACATTGAATCCACAGATAAAACGGTAAACCGAATTCTCCTCCTTCCTTCAGGCTTCTTTTTCTTCTTTGGACTTTATATGGCAGTTGGCAACCAATTTTACAACATTACTACACTGGCCAATTTGCTGGGGCAGCAGGTAGCCTAGTGGTTAGGGCATTGGGCCAGTAACTGAAAGACTGCTAGATCAAATCCCTGAGCTGACAAAGTTAAATCTGTCGTTCTACCCCTGAACAAGGCAGTTAACCCACTGTTCCTAGGCCGTCATTGTAAATAAGAATTTGTTCTTAACTGACTTGCCTAGTTAAATAAACTGACCAGAGTGTGGACCTGAGTTAATCTTTCAATCACCCATGTGGGTATATGCTCCTAAAAAACAATGAGGAGATGGGAGAGGCTGGACTTGCAGTGGTGTTGAGTGTCACAAATAAAACCAATTTCTATTTTAGCGCCTGTACACAGATTGAATGTCTACATTTATTTTGCACGCGACACGAGTGGTGTGGTCAGCGTGAAAGGCTTAAAACCATACAGCCGTGCTATTCAAATCCGGTCCTGGACGGCCAAAACATTTCTGGTTTGGGATTTTCTTATGGTTCCTTAAAGAACCATCCCATTTATGGTTGGTTCTTCAGAGACCCTAAAATGGTTTCCCTATGACATAGCTCTCAATAACCTTATTTGGCTCTAGCTTGCACCTCTATTTTTAAGAGTGTACCACATCAACTCGTCCTCATCTTATCTCTCCCTCAAGTCTTCGTGGTGTCTGCCCCTTTAGTCAGCCTGATGGAACTATATCCTATTTGATTGGCTGTCATCATTATCCTTGACATGAATAATCCTCTCTTTGATTACTGATTGAGCATGCTCAAGCCCGTTGGTTCCTGCCTGATTATATCAAACTATGATTCTACCTGCAGGGCAGCAAAGATCAATTGCCCCCCCCCCCCACCACCACAAAAAAAAATGTGCCTGGCCAATCACAGTAAAAAGAAACACATCATAAATGTTACACTTTAAAAAAAATATATATATTTCACCTTTATTTAACCAGGTAGGCCAGGTGAGAACAAGTTGTCATTTAGAACTGCGACCTGGCCAAGATAAAGCAAAGCAGTGCGACAACAAACAACAACACAGAGTTGCACATGGAATAAACAAACGTACAGTCAATAACACAATAGAAAAAAATCTATATACAGTGTGTGCAAATGAGGTAAGATTTGGGAGGTAAGGCAATAAATAGGCAGTAGTGGCGAAGTAATTACAATTTAGCAATTAAACACTGGAGTGAATAGATGTGCAGAAGATGAATGTGCAAGTAGAGATACTGAGGTGCAAAGGAGCAAAATAAAAATAAAAAACAATATGGGGATGAGGTAGTTGGATGGGCTATTTACAGATGGGCTATGTACAGGTGCAGTGATCTGTGAGCTGCTCTGACAGCTGATGCTTAAAGTTACTTGACATGGGGCTCAGTTTCCTCTCTTTGGATCCCATGAATGTCTGGCTAAACCTACACAATGCAGTAGCCCTCTTTTCCATAAGCAGTGAGGACACAGCTGTTGTTAATGTGTGTAATATTGATATCATGAATCTGTGCCTTTTGATTATGACCTCAAAATTATTCAGCTCTCGTTTACACTCAACAACAAGATAAACAAAGTTAGTGAATAAATCTACTATCCAATCCCCACTCACGAGGCCCGAGTCAGTTCCCCCTTCATGTTCTTCCCCCACTGCCCTCTCTTTCCCTCCTATCCTATTTATTCCCTCATCCCTCTCTCTCTCTCCTCTGTCTCTCAGTGGGAGTGTGCAGTAATTACACAGTCAGACTGTGTTTACAGATGAAAAAGCTATTTAATTTATTCCAACAGTTAGCAGTAATTCCCCACTTTAATTTATAGCTCCCCCACCCCAGGGAGAGAGAGGGAGAGGGAGATGGAGAGAGAGGGAGATGGAGAGAGCATACACTGAGTGTACAAAACATTATGAACACCTGCTCTTTCCATGACATAGACTGACCAGGTGAATCCAGGTAAAAGCTATGATCCCTTATTGATGTCGCCTGTTAAATCCACTTCAATCAGTGGAGCTGAAGGGGAGGAGACGGGTTAAAGAAGGATTTTTAAGCCTAAAAGACAATTGAGACATGGGTTGGTATGTGTGCCATTCAGAGGGTGAATGGGCAAGACAAAAGATTGAAGTACCTTTGAAAAGGGTATGGTAGTAGGTGCCAGGCGCACTGGTTTGTGTCAAGAACTGCAACGCTCCTGGGTTTTTCTGGTGCCAGAAGTCAACATGGGCCAGGATCCCTGTGGAACACTTTCGACACCTTGTAGAGTCCATGCCCCGACAAATTGAGGCTGTTCTGAGGACAAAGGGGGTTTGCAACTCAATATTAGGAAGGTGTTCTTAATGTTTTTCACACTCAATGTATATTAAAGTATCAACCCTACACTCTGCACACTACTATACTTTAAGAGATCTAACAATCTGTTTCAGATTTTTAGGCCTTTTCCTTTGAATGTTTCAGTTCTATTGAAAGATTTCAACCCACGGGACATTTTAAGGGACTTTCCTCCGTTGAAACCAATTTCCGTTGAAACCAATTGGAATCAGTGGTGTAGGACGCACCCCTATAGCCGGCCACTGAGCTTTAGTGGAAAGGAAAACAACCCAAATGATCTACTTTAACATGACCCATAAATCTGTCCATTCATTCATGTCCCTGGAAAGTATGTGGTGTTTGTGTGCTGACTGCTGTGCAGTGGTGGGAAAAGTACCCAATTGTCATACTTGAGTGAAAGTGAAGAAACAATAGAAAATGACTCAGTAAAATACCACTTGAGTAAAAGTAAAACAGTATTTGGTTTTGAATTGACTGTACTTAAGTATCAAAAGTAAACGCAATTGTAAATGCTGTGAATCATTTCAAATTCTTTATATTAAGCGAACCAGACAGAACGATTTTTATAAATCTGTTTATATTTATGGAGGGCAGGAGCACACTCCAACACTCATGATTGACAAACAAAGTATGTGTGTTTAGTGAGTCACCAGATCAGATACAGTAGCGATGACCACGCGTTATCTTGATAAGTGTGTGAATTTTTAAAAATTCCTGACTCGCTAAGCATTCAAAACGTATGGAGTAAAAAGTAGATATCTTCTTTAGGAACGTAGTGGAGTAAAAGTAGTCAAAAATATGATTAGTAAAGTAGAGATTGCCCCAAAAATCAACTTTTAGCAGTACTTCAAGGTATTTTTACCTAGTTACTTCACACCACTCCTCTTAGGCTTCATTATCACCGGTTAGCAACATCTCCAGTGTGACGAGCTGGACGGCATGCAATGACATTTCAGACACTGTGTTCGATGACGTCAAACGCCACGTTTAGCTACAGACAGATCAATAACGGGCGTGGGATGAGCGCAATGTCTGGTCATTATTCATCTCTCCACTTAAAACCCATGCAAACACCTTTCACTCTGAACAACGCTTTGGCCAAACATTTATATTCAAGGCATTATTGCTTGCTTTAAAAAAAATACCTTCCTCTGCGTATTTTTTTTTACAGAAAGCAATAATGGAGTTAAAGATGAGTTATAAATAACATGTCGTGTTCTATTAATGTGATTCCAAAACAATCAATGACTTTGTGGCCATTAGCATTGTGGTTAATGGTAGTCTTGCTGTGGGAGTTAGTACTTCATACACTCAATATTGACAGTCAGAGGACCCCACATCCACCACGGAGGCCAGAGCGAACAGCACGAGAGAGAGGCACTCTGTCTGGGCATTAAGTGGTGTCGTCAGTCCAGCCTTTTAGTGTTTGGACTTCATATCTACAGAGAGCCTCTGTCCCCAGGGGGAAAGCGAGAGTGTTATGTACTCATGTTGTGTGTTTTCCATGGGCTCCCAGAGTGTTTGTGTCTAATAGACTTTTGAGTGGGAGATGCATGGTGTATCGCTAGACTGGGGATAACCATCTTTTACTTTAAGGAAGAAGGAGAAGGTAGATTCTCCATTCAGGAAGGATACTTTTTAGTCGAAGAGTAAGCTTAATCTGGGTCGAGAGAACTGGTCCCCAGATATCCTGTGTCAGACATGGACGTGACATGTAGAGTAGGTGTTCTCTATTCTGGTGTCAGCATGGATAGAGCTTGGGCTGAGCATGGGGAGAGGGAGGGTTGTCAGTCTGTTAGCAGGCCTGGTGGCCCCTGGAGGGTGTTGTTTCACTGCTGGGTCGCAGCATGGGGCTGCTCCTAGTGAGGGACAGGGGCGGTGGGAGGGTAGCAGGAGGGGTACTGTATGTGCAGCAGGGAGACATTGTAGTTTAGAGTTGAAAGGCAGTAAAAGACAGGAGGGGCCTGGTCTTGTGTTTATTACTTTTTGGGTGTTCATGGTGATAGGAGTCCCTGAACCAACCTGTGTACCACCGGAAGGCTCACCCCAGTGGAGCAGGGAGAGACGGAGAGAGAAACAAACAGCATTCATTATCAAGGGGACCTGGAGTCTGGTCTCTCTACCGTCTGTGTAATTAACATCAGTGAATGCCCCCGTGGCCTAACACAAACATATCCCCAAGGTTCTTTTTTCCCTCTTTCTCTCTCTCTCTCTCTCTCTCTACACACACACACTACCGTTCAAAAGTTTGGGGTCAGTTAGAAATGTCCTTGTTTTTGACTTCATTAAATAGTACCTGCTTCTTTAATCAGGAATCAGTTTTCAACATAATTGCAAAAGGGTTTTCTAATGATCAATTAGCCTTTTCAAATGATAAACCTGGATTAGCTAACACAACGTGCCATTGGAACACAGGAGTGATGGTTTCTGAAAGTGTGCCTCTGTACGCCTATGTAGATATTCCATAAAAAAATCAGCCGTTTCCAGCTACAGTAGTCATATACAACATTAACAATTTCTATATTGTATTTCTGATCAATTTAATGTTATTTTAATGGACAATTTTTTTTGCTTTTCTTTCAAAAACAAGGACACCCCAAACCTTTGAATGTTAGTGTATATAGATAATGCTTTTCCAACAGTCTTGAAGGAGTTCCCACATATGCTGAGCACTTGATGGTTGCTTTTCCTTCACTTTGCGGTCCAACTCATCCCAAACCATCTCAATTGGTTTGAGGTCAGGTGATTGTGGAGGCCAGGTCATCTGATGCAGCACTCCATCACTCTTATTCTTGGTCAAATAGCCCTTACACTGTCTGGATGTGTGTTGGGTTATTATCCTGTTGAAAAACAAATGATAGTCCCATTAAGCGCAACCAGATGGGATGGCGTATCGCTGCTGTGGTAGCCATGCTGTTTAAGTGTGCCTGGAATTCTAAATAGATCACAGACAGTGTCACCAGCAAAGCACCATCACACCTCCTCCTCCATGCTTCACGGTGGGTACAACACATGTGGAGATCATCCGTTCACCTACTCTGCGTCTCACAAAGGAACAGCAGTTGGAACCAAAAATGTATTGTTCGTGTTTTTTGGCCCAAGCAAGTCTCTTCTTATTATTGGTGTCCTTTAGTAGTGGTTTCTTTGCAGCAATTCAACCATGAAGGCCTGATTCACACATTTATTTGGGCTGCAATCTAATGTGCAGTTAATAATGAACTTATCCTCTGCAGCAGATGTAACTCTGGGTCTTCCTCATGAGAGCCAGTGTCATTATAGTGCTTGATGGTTTTTGCGACTGCACTTGAAGAAACTTTTAAAGTTCCTTACATTTTCTGAATTGACTGACCTTCATGTCTTAAAGTAATGATGGACTAACGTTTCTCTTTGCCTATTTGAGCTGTTCTTGCCATAATATAGGCTGGGTCTTTTACCAAATAGAGCTGTCTTCTGTATACCACCCCTACCTTGTCACAACGGATTGTCTCAAACACATTAAGAACTTTTAACAAGGGAGACCTGTCAATTGAAATGCATTCCAGGTGACTACCTCATGAAGCTGGTTGAGAGACTGTCAAGAGAATGTCAAGAGTGTGCAAAGCTGCATCAAGGCAGCTACTTTCTCAAATATCAAATATATTTTAATTTGTTTAACACTTTTTTGGTTACTACATGAATCCATATGTGTTATTTTATAGTTTTGATGTCTTCACTATTATCCTACAATGTAGAAAATAGAAAAAATAAAGAAAAACCCTGGAATGAGTAGGTGTGTCCAAACGTTTGACTGGGACTGTATGTATAAATTTTTTTCAATGCCTCCCGCTATGACACTTAACTATATACCTATCTCGAATGAAACCCCTTCTAAAGCAGAGAATATCAATGATGTTACACATTTAAATGTTGTTAAGAGTTAGTTCTGAAGGGGTGTGGCGACAAATACAGATTTAGGATCTTAATTTGACACCGTTTGCTACAGCTGGAAAATAATCCTGCAGTATATGTGAATTATTATGTGGATTATAATTCATGGACATTTTTGCAGGGGTTGATACATTTTTCTTAAGTCTGAAATATCCAAAGTGGAAATAACAAATTTCAGAAGCCGTTTTAAACCTCAAATACACTACAAGTATAAAATGTCCTGCATTGCAGGAAAGTTCTCCTGCAACAGAGTGATCAAACTAAGGTCCTACACCTATAATGTCATTCATGAAATGCAGATTAGAGCTGTGGTATTGTTATTGTGTTGTCTGTCATGTCACACTGTTGTATTGTTACAATGAGTTATGTGAACTGTGCTCCTCCTGTTAGTCTGTAGCTTCTTCCATCAACCCAGGCATCTTCATCTGTCCACCTCAGTGTTTTTTTTAACAGTTACTTCTCATTCCCTTCATCTACTTTAATCTGTTTTAAAAAGCAATGTTCCAGTGGTGAAACAATCAACATACCAACCTGAATAAAACATTTTAAAAAAATCAAATATACAATATGTACCTACAGTATATCACAAAAGTGAGTACACCCCTCACACTTGTGTAAATATTTGAGTATATCTTTTCATGTGACAACACGGAAGAAATGACACTTTGCTCCAATGTAAAGTAGTGAGTGTACAGCTTGTATAACCGTGTAAATGCGCTGTCCCCTCAAAATAACTCAACACATGTCTAAACCGCTAGCAACAAAAGTGAGTACACCCCTAAGTGAAAATGTCCAAATTGGGCCCAATTAGCCATTTTCCCTCCCTGGTGTCATGTGACTCGTTAGTGTTACAAGGTCTCAGGTGTGAATGGGGAGCAGGTATGTCAAATTTGGTGTCATCACTCTCACACTCCCTCATACTGACTGGTCACTGGAAGTTCAACATGGCACCTCATGGCAAAGAACTCTCTGAGGATCTGAAAAAAAGAATTGTTGCTCTACATAAAGATGGCCTGGGCTATAAGAAGATTGCCAAGAACCTGAAACTGAGCTGCAGCACGGTGGCCAAGACCATACAGCGGTTTAACTGGACAGGTTCCACTCAGAACAGGCCTCGCCATGGTCGACCAAAGAAGTTGAGTGCACGTGCTCAGAGTCATATCCAGAGGTTGTCTTTTGGAAATAGACGTATGAGTGCTGCCAGCATTGCTGCAGAGGTTGAAAGGGTGGGAGGTCAGCCTGTCAGTGCTCAGACCATACGCTGTACACTGCATCAAATTGGTCTGCATGGCTGTCGTCCTAGAAGGAAGCCTCTTCTAAAGATGATGCACAAGAACAGTTTGCTGAAGACAAGCAGACTAAGGACATGGATTACTGGAACCATGTCCTGTGATCTGTTGATACCAAGATACATTTATTTGGTTCAGATGGTCTCAAGCGTGTGTGGCGGCAACCAGTTGAGGAGTACAAAGACAAGTTTGTCTTGCCTACAGTCAAGCATGGTGGTGGGAGTGTCATGGTCTGGGGCTGCATGAGTGCTGCCGGCACTGGGGAGCTACAGTTCATTGAGGGAACCATGAATGCCAACATGTACTGTGACATACTGAAGCAGAGCATGATCCCCTCCCTTTGGAGACTGGGCCACAGGGCAGTATTCCAACATGATAACGACCCCAAACACACCTCCAAGACGACCACTGCCTTGCTAAAGAAGCTGAGGGTAAAGTTGATGGACTGGCTAAGCATGTCTCCAGACCTAAACCCTATTGAGCATCTGTGGGGCATCCTCAAATGGAAGGTGGAGGAGTGCAAGGTCTCTAACATCCACCAGCTCCGTGATGTCGTCATGGAGGAGTGGAAGAGGACTCCAGTGGCAACCTGTGAAGCTCTGGTGAACTCCATGCCCAAGAGGGTTAACACACAAAATATTGACACTTTGGGCCCAATTTGGACATTTTCACTTAGGGGTGTACTCACTTTTGTTGCCAGCGGTTTAGACATTAATGGCTGTATGTTGAGTTATTTTGAGGGGACAGCAAATTTACATGTTTATACAAGCTGTACACTCACTACTTTACATTGTAGCAAAGTGTCATTTCTTCAATGTTGGAAAATATATACTTGACATGAAAAGATATGCTCAAATATTTACAAAAATGTGAGGGGTGTACTCACTTTTGTGATATATTGTGTGTATATATACACCTAACTTATCTTGTGGAAAACTTACATGCTTTGCATTGCAATATGCCCCTCTATCGGTGACTGCATTTTGATATGACATTTTTTTCATTGTTATGGATAGCTTTGAGGGAAAACCCCCTCAGAAAAACATTAAAACCCCTTAAGTCACGAAAGGTCTGGATTTGAACGGATTCAGATGGAAGCAGAAAGAGGGGAGGTATTTAAGCTCCCAGACAGGCAGACAGAAAGGCCACCAAATCCATCCTTTTATAATTTTAATTATTTATCTCTTTTATTCTCTGGTCTCAACTCAAGTGCCTTTTCTCCTCTTCATATCTGCCTCTTTTCGTTGGCTGGTCACCTGAGAGAAAAATATGGGAGGAGAGGAGACAGGGCTAAGGGGGAGGCAGGACAGTGAAAGAGAACGGCAGGGGTAAAATGAGCAGATAGCCAAAGGGAATGAGGCCAGGGATGCTTTTGTGGCACTGTATGGTCACTGTGTCTGCTCTGCTGAGCACCAATGGGGAGTGGCGATACTGGTGAGGCCATCTCGCTGTCCCATACCACCACTGACAACAAAAGTAAAACCACTCGCTGCATTATAAATAAACCGGCCTTCTGCAAGCAAATCTGCGCCCGCACACATGCCCTTGAGATGTTTCAATTTGAATTGGTGCTGAGACATAACTACCAACAGCACTACTGAGTGATTCTGTTCACTCTGAGTGTGCGGTACACATTTCCATCTCAATCCAATTGATGAGCAAACAATTCGCTAATGCTATCTCACTTCCTCTCCCTTTCACACCTTCTCTCTGACATGCATACACTCTCTCTCTCTCACGCTCTGTTGATGTATGGCCTAGGTGACAGGTAAAACAAACACAGGGCCAATCGATGCTGTAAACAGGAGTGGAACGAGGTTGTAAATAAGCCATCGTGGCAGAGGAACAGGACAGCCAGAAAGGGGCGGAGGAGGAGAGGAGTTCCTTTTTCATTTCCTGCTTTAATATCTCATTTGTCTGTCAATGCAATCAATAAAATCACACGCCTCCCCCTTTCATCATCATTTTGTTACGCCGCAGACCTTTTAGAGGACCGGAGGGGACTGAGCAATATCACTGAACCACTCTGATCAAATCTGGTGCCAGAAGTCAAATGAACATTTGACTTGACAGGAAACACTCCAATGAGCAATATAGAACTGAGATTAACAGATAACTAGCCACACGTTCAAAGTCTTTTAGACCTGTTTAGTATGCAGCCTTGGTGATGTCATCTGTGTAATTGGTGTGATATATGATACTGTATGATTAATAGGTTGATCCCAGCAGGTCCATTGTGTTTGTCCTTAGGACTCTTGTTCCTGCTGTTGTTGTTTCTGGGGGAGATTAAAAGACGTCACACTGGGACTGCTATAGTAAGGTAGCGACAGGGGGGTGAGGGGGACAGGGAGTTGTGTTGAGTCAGTCTTGCCTGGCAGTTTATTTTTTATTTTATTATCACCCCCCCCCCTTGCGTCGTCCGAAACACAACCCAACCAAGCCGCACTGCTTCTTGACACAATGCCCACTTAACCCGGAAGCCAGCCGCACCAATGTGTCAGAGGAAACAGGTTATCGTCACCGCACCCTGTGTGTTTGTGTGTTGGTGGGTTATCGTCACCGCATCCTGTGTGTTGGTGGGTTATCGTTGTGTGTTGGTGGGTTACCGCTGTACCCGCACCCCACCATACCCCTGTCTGCGCATTATGCCCTGAATATATTCTACCATGCTCAGAAATCTGCTCCTTTTATTCTCTGTCCCCAACGCTCTAGGCGACCAGTTTTGATAGTCTTTAGCCTCACCCTCATACTACTCCTCCTCTGTTCCGCGGGTGATGTGGAGGTAAACCCAGGCCCTGCATGTCCCCAGGCACCCTCATTTGTTGACTTCTGTGATCGAAAAAGCCTTGGTTTCATGCATGTCAACATCAGAAGCCTCCTCCCCAAGTTTGTTTTACTCATTGCTTTAGCACACTCTGCTAACCCTGATGTCCTTGCCGTGTCTGAATCCTGGCTCAGGAAGGCCACCAAAAATTCTGAGATTTCCATTCCCAACTATAACATCTTCCGTCAAGATAGAACTGCCAAAGGGGGAGGAGTTGCAGTCTACTGCAGAGATAGCCTGCAAAGTAATGTCATACTTTCCAGGTCCATACCCAAACAGTTCGAACTACTAATTTTGAAAATTACTCTCTCCAGAAATAAGTCTCTCACTGTTGCCGCCTGCTACCGACCCCCCCCCCCCCCCTCAGCACCCAGCTGTGCCCTGGACACCATTTGTGAATTGATTGCCCCCCATCTAGCTTCAGAGTTTGTTCTGTTAGGTGACCTAAACTGGGATATGCTTAACAACCCGGCAGTCCTACAATCTAAGCTAGATGCCCTCAATCTCACACAAATCATCAAGGAACCCACCAGGTACAACCCTAAATCTGTAAACAAGGGCACCCTCATAGACGTCATCCTGACCAACTGGCCCTCCAAATACACCTCCGCTGTCTTCAACCAGGATCTCAGCGATCACTGCCTCATTGCCTGTATCCGCTACAGAGCCGTAGTCAAACGCCCACCCCTCATCACTGTCAAACGCTCCCCTAAAACATTTCTGTGAGCAGGCCTTTCTAATCGACCTGGCCCGGGTATCCTGGAAGGACATTGACCTCATCCCGTCAGTTGAGGATGCCTGGTCATTCTTTAAAAGTAACTTCCTCACCATTTTAGATAAGCATGCTCCGTTCAAAAAATGCAGAACTAAGAACAGATATAGCCCTTGGTTCACCCCAGACCTGACTGCCCTCGACCAGCACAAAAACATCCTGTGGCGGACTGCAATAGCATCGAAAAGTCCCCGCGATATGCAACTGTTCAGGGAAGTCAGGAACCAATACACGCAGTCAGTCAGGAAAGCTAAGGCCAGCTTCTTCAGGCAGAAGTTTGCATCCTGTAGCTCCGACTCCAAAAAGTTCTGGGACACTGTGAAGTCCATTGAGAACAAGAGCACCTCCTCCCAGCTGCCCACTGCACTGAGGCTAGGTAACATGGTCACCACCGATAAATCCATGATTATCGAAAACTTCAACAAGCATTTCTCAACGGCTGGCCATGCCTTCCGCCTGGCTACTCCAACCTCGGCCAACAGCTCCGCCCCCCCCGCAGCTACTCGACTTGGTCAATCACCATATTCTTATCGGCAGACTCAGTAGCCTCGGTTTTTCGGATGACTGCCTTGCCTGGTTCACCAATTACTTTGCAGACAGAGTTCAGTGTGTCAAATCGGAGGGCATGCTGTCCGGTCCTCTGGCAGTCTCTATGGGGGTGCCACAGGGTTCAATCCTCGGGCCGACTCTTTTTTCTGTATATATCAATGATGTTGCTCTTGCTGCGGGCGATTCCCTGATCCACCTCTACGCAGACGACACCATTCTATATACTTCCGGCCCGTCCTTGGACACTGTGCTATCTAACCTCCAAACAAGCTTCAATGCCATACAACACTCCTTCCGTGGCCTCCAACTGCTCTTAAACGCTAGTAAAAACAAATGCATGCTTTTCAACCGTTCGCTGCCTGCACCCGCACGCCTGACCAGCATCACCACCCTGGATGGTTCCAACCTTGAATATGTGGACATCTATAAGTACCTAGGTGTCTGGCTAGACTGTAAACTCTCCTTCCAGACTCATATCAAACATCTCCAATCGACAATCAAATCAAGAGTCGGCTTTCTATTCCGCAACAAAGCCTCCATCACTCACGCCGCCAAACTTACCCTAGTAAAACGGACTATCCTACCGATCCTCAACTTCGGCGATGTCATCTACAAAATTGCTTCCAACACTCTACTCAGCAAACTGGATGCAGTTTATCACAGTGCCATCCGTTTTGTCACTAAAGCACCTTATACCACCCACCACTGCGACTTGTATGCTCTAGTCGGCTGGCCCTCGCTACATATTCGTCGCCAGACCCACTGGCTCCAGGTCATCTACAAGTCCATGCTAGGTAAAGCTCCGCCTTATCTCAGTTCACTGGTCACGATGGCAACACCCATCCGTAGCACGCGCTCCAGCAGGTGTATCTCACTGATCATCCCTAAAGCCAACACCTCATTTGGCCGCCTTTCGTTCCAGTTCTCTGCTGCCTGTGACTGGAACGAATTGCAAAAATCGCTGAAGTTGGAGACTTTTATCTCCCTCACCAACTTCAAACATCTACTATCTGAGCAACTAACCGATCGCTGCAGCTGTACATAGTCTATTGGCAAATAGCCCACCCATTTTTAGCTACCTCATCCCCATACTGTTTTTATTTATTTACTTTTCTGCTCTTTGCACACCAATATCTCTACCTGTACATGACCATCTGATCATTTATCACTGCAGTGTTAATCTGCAAAATTGTAATTATTCGCCTACCTCATGCCTTTTGCACACAATGTATATAGACTCCCCCCTTTTTTTTCCTACTGTGTTATTGACTTGTTAATTGTTTACTCCATGTGTAACTCTGTGTTGTCTGTTCACACTGCTATGCTTTATCTCGGGCCAGGTCGCAGTTGCAAATGAGAACTTGTTCTCAACTAGCCTACCTGGTTAAATAAAGGTGAATAAAAAAAAAAAATAAAAATAAATCGTCACTGTGTGTTGGTGGGTTATCGTCACCGCACCCTGTGTGTTGGTGGGTTATCGTCACCGCACCCTGTGTGTTGGTGGGTTATCGTCACCGCACCCTGTGTGTTGGTGGGTTATCGTCACCGCACCCTGTGTGTTTGTGCCCGCTTTGAGGACAATACAGTGCCACTGACACGGCCTGCAACGAAAACATGCGGTCTCTCCTTCACTGCAGCCGAGGTGAGTAAGACATTTAAACGTGTTAACCCTCGCAAGGCTGCAGGCCCAGACGGCATCCCCAGCCGCGCCCTCAGAGCATGCGCAGACCAGCTGGCCGGTGTGTTTACGGACATATTCAATCAATCCCTATACCAGTCTGCTGTTCCCACATGCTTCAAGAGGGCCACCATTGTTCCTGTTCCCAAGAAAGCTAAGGTAACTGAGCTAAACGACTACCGCCCCGTAGCACTCACTTCCGTCATCATGAAGTGCTTTGAGAGACTAGTCAAGGACCATATCACCTCCACCCTACCTGACACCCTAGACCCACTCCAATTTGCTTACCGCCCAAATAGGTCCACAGACGATGCAATCTCAACCACACTGCACACTGCCCTAACCCACCTGGACAAGAGGAATACCTATGTGAGAATGCTGTTCATCGACTACAGCTCGGCATTCAACACCATAGTACCCTCCAAGCTCGTCATCAAGCTCGAGACCCTGGGTCTCGACCCCGCCCTGTGCAACTGGGTACTGGACTTCCTGACGGGCCGCCCCCAGGTGGTGAGGGTAGGCAACAACATCTCCTCCCCGCTGATCCTCAACACGGGGCCCCACAAGGGTGCGTTCTGAGCCCTCTCCTGTACTCCCTGTTCACCCACGACTGCGTGGCCACGCACGCTCCAACTCAATCATCAAGTTTGCGGACGACACAACAGTGGTAGGCTTGATTACCAACAACGACGAGACGGCCTACAGGGAGGAGGTGAGGGCCCTCGGAGTGTGGTGTCAGGAAAATAACCTCACACTCAACGTCAACAAAACTAAGGAGATGATTGTGGACTTCAGGAAACAGCAGAGGAACACCCCTATCCACATCGATGGAACAGTAGTGGAGAGGGTAGCAAGTTTTAAGTTCCTCAGCATACACATCACAGACAAACTGAATTGGTCCACTCACACTGACAGCGTCGTGAAGAAGGCGCAGCAGCGCCTCTTCAACCTCAGGAGGCTGAAGAAATTCGGCTTGTCACCAAAAGCACTCACAAACTTCTACAGATGCACAATCGAGAGCATCCTGGCGGGCTGTATCACCGCCTGGTACGGCAACTGCTCCGCCCTCAACCGTAAGGCTCTCCAAAGGGTAGTGAGGTCTGCACAACGCATCACCGGGGGCAAACTAGCCTGCCCTCCAGGACACCTACACCACCTGATGTTACAGGAAGGCCATAAAGATCATCAAGGACATCAACCACCCGAACCACTGCCTGTTCACTCCGCTATCATCCAGAAGGCGAGGTCAGTACAGGTGCATCAAAGCTGGGACCGAGAGACTGAAAAACAGCTTCTATCTCAAGGCCATCAGACTGTTAAACAGCCACCACTAACATTGAGTGGCTGCTGCCAACACACTGTCATTGACACTGACCCAACTCCAGCCACTTTAATAATGGGAATTGATGGGAAATGATGTAAATATATCACTAGCCACTTTAAACAATGCTACCTTATATAATGTTACTTACCCTACATTATTCATCTCATATGCATACGTATATACTGTACTCTACATCATCGACTGCATCCTTATGTAATACATGTATCACTAGCCACTTTAACTATGCCACTTTGTTTACTTTGTCTACATACTCATCTCATATGTATATACTGTACTCGATACCATCTACTGTATGCTGCTCTGTACCATCACTCATTCATATATCCTTATGTACATATTCTTTATCCCCTTACACTGTGTATAAGACAGTAGTTTTGGAATTGTTAGTTAGATTACTTGTTGGTTATCACTGCATTGTCGGAACTAGAAGCACAAGCATTTCGCTACTCTCGCATTAACATCTGCTAACCATGTGTATGTGACAAATAAAATTTGATTTGATTTGTGGGTTATCGTCACCGCACCCTGTGTGTTTGTGGGTTATCGTCACCGCACCCTGTGTGTTTGTGGGTTATCGTCACCGCACCCTGTGTGTTTGTGGGTTATCGTCACCACACGCCTGTCTGGGTGGTGAGTTATTCTCAACACAGGGCTCATCCCCCACAGACTCCAAAGACGTGTGAAATTACTAATCAAGGATTCCTTCTTGAAGATTCCCAATTAGAGATCTAATTTTCCACACCACTGGGTCGACTTACTCCGTCACGGAGCATAGGGGACGGAAATATCGGAGGTGGAGAAGGTTGGAGGTGTTGCCATAGATACATATGGTTAGACGTGCTGTGTGTATCTGTTGAGAAGAAAACCTCTCCGATGATGGCACTTGAATACATTCAGATATACAGTCCAGAACAGGATTGACAGGCGTGACATATACTGTACCACGTAGGGTATGAGAAGACGACACAGCTGCTCTAATGGTTTCAGTCCTTCAGAGTGCAGTCCTAGCTGGCAGAGTGAGGGAGTGTCTGAAATCCATCTGACCTGTTTCCTGTTGGGCACAACTGTTATGATGACTGCCCCAAACTGTTTTATCCTCACATACTAGATTGTGAGAGCAGAGACAACGATGATAATGATGATGAGAGGGGGGGGGGGTGATTGACTGGTTCTGAACGATGAGGTTGCACTCCACTCCAACTGTTTGGTTCCCTTCTGCTCTACATGTCCCCTACTCCCCACTCCGCCCTGCCTCGTAACCCTGGTATGAATCACCTCAATGGTAATCATGATGCTACACTGACACTCTGTTTGTGCACAAGGGTGAGAATGTAGTCAGTGCATCCCTCAGTGGTTTGAGCTAGCTCCAGCACACAGGCAACCTATTAAAGGCATCCTGTGAGGACTCTGTGACTGTATGCACTGTGAATGCAATTCAGCTTCAGATCAATAGAGAGAGAGAGATGGCGAGAGAGGACGCTAATAAGAGCAGTGGTGTCTCCACAATGCAGTCGATTGTGCTGCCTTTGAAATGGTGGCCCGACACGAGTAGTCTCTGCGCTTGTCGGACTGGACCCTTAAAATGCACACACATGAGAGAGATGGCCTTGACCTAAATCACAGATGGACACGACAATTCATGACGGTTCATCCTTTTGAATGCTCCAGGTCGCAGTAGACTGGCCGACCACTTCACAGCCTCAGTGTCTGATGCCGTCAAGCTTACATTGAGCTCCCCTCAACCATCGCCCACATAAGGGACAGTAGGCTACTCATAAAGTACTAATGGGTGGGGCAGCTTATTTATTTGAGAACAGAAATATGGTTTGTGTTGGCTAGTTCATCCCACCCCCTACGGTCCTACATCCCCCATCTCCCCGACTGTCCGTCCCATTGTGTTTAACCTTGTCAGAGATGCACTGCAGCATCCCATTAGTGTCTGTCTGCCGTTTCCAGAGAGGGGTGAGCATTATAAGCTCATTTAGAATGACTTTCACTTTTTAATAAACTGCTCACGGCCCTGTAGATCAGATACTGGGGGAGGTGCACTTAACAATGACAGATATGAGTCGTTATTTCGTGGAAATGATTTAGAAATTATACCAACCAAAGGGCACATGTCTGAAGCCCCCTCTCACTTTGTGCCCTTCCTCTTCACCTCTTCTCCTCTAATTTGACATGTTTGACACCTTTAGCTGACGTCTCATCCTCTCCTCGACGCTGGCCCTACGGTGCTGGCCCTACGGTGCTGGCCCTAGTGCTTTTTCATACCCTCCAGCTAAATGTATTCCTCTTCTTCTTCTTTTTTTTTTTACTGCCATGATTCTGTGTCTGTTCCTCACGCACACACTACACTTCCTCGGCCAACTGGGTCAGTGTGTCAGCCGCAGCCGGCCCCACCTGGTGCATTTGTCGGAATGTATGAATATGCATATGAATTAATCAGTGTTTAAGGGACGTTCCGTTAGTGATAACATCCGTTTGCTTTTCATTCATTTGACCGGTCAGAGAGCGAGAGAGCGAGAGAGAGATGGCTGGTGGTCGGTCAGGGCAGAGAGGGGCAGGATGAAGATAATTGGTGTTAAGGTTGGGGGTCAGAGAGAGTAAGAAAGACAGGGGTCATCCCTCTCTCTCATTTTTTCTCTCACATGAACCAGAAATGAAGGGTTAGGGAAAAAGGGGACAGGGGGGAAAGAGAGAGCAATAGAAGAGGGGGGCTGTGCCAGAGGGGAGGGCGAGGTTAATGGAATTGCAGGAGTAAAGTGTGTGTGTGTGTGTGTGTGTGGGGCGGGGGTAAATGGCATGTGAATTCAAAATGCCTTTTTAGCCACTGAATCGATGCACAGCCGCTCTCTGTCTGAGAGCCTGTCACAGTAGGGGATGGGGGTAGACGGATAGTTATGACTCGTGGTTATAGGGGTGAATGGGTGAAGAGAAACTGCAGGAAACCTGCTGTTTATATTCAAGGTATTAGAAACTACAATGTCAACAATCGCATAAATGTATTTTAGGCCAGAAACCGATGCACTGCTGTAGTTGCCTCGCTTTGCATTACACATCTCAGACAAATTAATGCTGAGCTAGGAATGAATTAGTTTTACAAAATGAGTTTTCACCAATAAAATAAACAACGGATGAATCATTTACGATACATCTGTGAGAGTTTATGCAAAGACTATGCACGCTTCTAATCTCTTTCATTGGCATGCAATAAAGTATAGGCAGAGGACGTAGGGGAGCCAACTAAAGAGGAATATGTCCTTATTATAGGAATGATTTGAATTTGTTTAAAAGGAAACACAACAGCTTTTAATTAGCACAAAAAGACCACACACTGAGTGTTTCAAGCAATGACCTCCAACAATCACCAGTCGCAAACCAAATCAACATTCTAATTACTGTAGAAAGAACACAGAGGATCCAGCATAGGCTTGGCCTGCTATAATTATGATATAAATATTCAATACTGTTCAATAATCCAAGGCCCTCAACAACAAAGCTGTTCAAAGGAAACATCTATCAATGTTTAAAAAGTATCCACTTGAAACAATGAAAGATCCTTTTTTCAAGCTATTTAACTGCGTGTCGAAGTGGACGCTCACTGCAGTGACAGGAAGATGCGAACGAGCGAATGTGTGACTGTGTAATTGTGTGTGTGCCCACAATGTGACTACATTTACAGACAGCCCAATTCTGATATGTTTTCCACTAATTGGTCTTTTGACCAATAACAGATCTTTTCCCGTCAAGACATTTTTTCCGAGCTGATCTGATTGGTCAAAATAGCAATTAGTGAAAAAGAAAACAGTCTGCCCAATTCAATTTATGCAAACTGCAGTCTCTGAGTCCGATGTCTCAGATCTACTCAGATTTTGACTGTCGCAATAATAGTGTCTTGCGTAAATGTCATTGAGTGAGAGGCAGAGAGCGGTAAAGGGGTAGAGGGACAGACACAGAGGAGCACTCTTACCTCCTCGTGGCAGCTGGCTAATGCAGTATTCAGCAAGCCATCTCCCAAAGCAGAAGGACACTGACACCCCGCACTTGCTGTATGGAGACACACACACACACACATTCCTTCCTTGTTTCCCCTCTGCGCCAGCAGCACATCAGTCAATGTGACTGGTGCTTGGAGTTACAGATGAGCACTCACCACCAGTGACCTTGCATGCGGGACACCCTCTTCGCCTCTACAGTCACATGATTTCTGGTTTGGCCCTTTCTACCCCATACTACGGGAATACCTTGGGCTCCATATAGTACATGCTGGTGATGGAATGTTGCCTCCTCGAGTTCTATGGTGCGCAGAGGTCATCTTTAGGTTTAGCAGAAGGAGTTGTCGGAAAGCAACAGTTACATTTTGACGGCAGGGGAATAAAAAGTGGTACATCTGCCATGAAGTCAACCTCACTGCATTGGCTGACACGGGTAGAGCTGCCCTTCTCTGCTGTTCCTTATTGAAAAGCTTGGTGGAGGAATGCAAGACGAAGTCTGCAATGTGTGGTCTGTTCGCAGGGCTTTCGGGTCTGCCAAGAGTTGATGTGCATCTGTGTGAAAGGGCTGGGTATATGTGCTCACGTATACATTTCATCCATTCCAGTGTGTGTGTGTTCTCACCGAAGGCAGGCTCAGTCCTCTTGGGGCACTTCCAAGGCTGCAGATTGTAATTGATGGAATGGTTTTGATTTAGCGTTCCATCTGTGTCATGCTCAATATATCACAATTTCCTATGCAAATGATCCACTCAAGGATCGTTTTGATTAATGGCACAATGAGTCACATTATAGCCATTGGTTTTCAATGGCTCATTGTGCTGGTTGGCCTGCTACTGGTAAGCACCCTACTGACCCCTGCTGGCAGCGTAATAATACTACAGGCCATCTGTCAACTCTCAATAATACAATTGATAATATATTTCCTGGATCCACAAAATTAATTCCAAGACAGTTAAATTTAAAAACATAAAATGGCCATCATCTGTAAACCGAAAACACTAAATGCTAAATTGATGTGAGACTAGGAACACAGACTACGACCAGATCGAGAAAAGTCTTTTATTTTGCTCCAGACTGAAGTGTTCTTGACCCAAACCAAGCAATCGTGACATAGGGAATCTCAATGTCAGGATATGCTTTGAAGAAAGAATTGAAAATGTTGGGCAAAAAATGACAGCTATACAGGAAAAGGGTAGTAGCTCATTAAAAAGAGTCAAATTCATAACATTAAAAAAAAGACAACACCAACAGCCAAACAATAGCATTGTGACAAAAGCGCGGTTCCCGACAAAACTAATGTTTAGAAAGGAGTAACTAATAAAAATGTGATCAAAACAATTATTTACTACAGTAACTTGTATATCACACACACACACACACACACACACACACACACACACACACGACAACCATTACCACAACATTATAAAAACATGACATGTAATAAATACTAAAATAAGCCCGGTTTAAATCTGAAATAACTATCACTGATTAAAAGGACTACATTTGTGTGATATCCAGGTACAAATCAAATCAACAGTCAATATATTCCGGTAGAAAAAAAGCGATGAGTAAAATGATCAGTGGAACTGACATTCAATGATCGAAACACCTAAACGGCTACAAAAACACTAACCTCTAAACCAGGGTGACAATATTTACTCACAGTAAAAAAAACGATTCATTTTTTCCCCATTTGGCCCTGCGCAATATAATGAAAAGTTGCCCTGCTCAGAAAAGTACATCATAGGCCTTGGAGCACTGTGTATGGGACTATGGCATCAAATCAGAATGTCTATCACCAAGCGTTCCATCTCCCTGTATTCCCTGACAGAATCATGATGGTTGTTAATGTAGCACACATACAGAACAATGGATGCCGTTAATTTGATTCTCAGGTGAACTTCAGCGAACCAGTTAACTACGCAGACAGACACCAACGTCGATAGAAGGCTGATATCTCAAGCCAAAAGGAAATGATTCTAAGGGTCCTTGTAAATTGGCCGTATGTGACTAGAACCATTGGGTTACAAAGACAGCATCCCATGGACTGGGATCATCCCTCAAGGTCAAAGTTCATTTGAACAGCTGTCCGCAGTACCAGTGTTCTTTCTTAATCTCAACCATATCATTAAAAACAGAGCGAGACTTCCAACAGACCCCCAACCACTGCCTCTCCGTTTTGCCATGTGATGAGCACTGTGCATCTATCCATAAGTGCTCTGTTGTAGAGGCCATGGCCTCTCTGTGTATGTATGGCTTGTGCTCATTCATGGCTTTTGCATTTCCCCTTTAGGACTCTCTCACTCCGCTTCTCTCTGACTCGTTCTACGACAGCGCTCCTTACCTCAGGTGCTGACAACATGCAAAACGTCAGCATCATGTCCAACTGCGTGCTCATCGTCACCCTGCTAAAAAGTGACTGAAAACTTCACAAGTGTGATCTTAAAGCCGACGAAAATGTCTTCCGTAACTTACCATACTGATGTAAAGCCTCTGACCGAAATTTAGAAAACAATAGTCTAAAGCTTTGTTCCATTCAAGAAATTACACGTTAGTTCATTTCTTGAGAAAATGTATGAAATGGGACAAGCTACTGGTATAAATACATATAAAGTCCTTGCATCATTACGATAATGCAAAATGCCATTCAGCATATTCTTTCAAAGGAAAAAGGGACGTGAACCCTTTTGTTTCATCTTAAGTATTGGACTAGTCTCTTAGTTTGTTCATAAATAAGATCTTAGAATTTGGAGATTCTATATGACTTTGGACTTAGAGGGGATATAACAAATCATCTCTGGTCTTTCAGAGCCAGTATTCCAATCTGTCATAGCTGAATTAATGTGCTTTATTCTCCTAACTCCTTTCCTCCTACTCGTCCCCCTCCTCGGCTGCTAGCTCTTTTCTAGCTTCGGGGGTAGAGTTTGGTGTGGTGGCTGTGTTTTTAGGTTTGTTGTAGCGGCAGAGGCAGCTGAGGAAGATGATGACGAGGAGGAGGAAGAGGAGCTCCGTCGAGTCTCCACACCTGTACTTGTCATCTTGAGCTTGCGTCGCTTTGCAAGGGGGGCGTTGTCGACACTCTTCAGAAAGAAGCCCTCCCTCTTCCCCTTGTTGAATGCCTAATGGAGAGGATGTACATACAATAATATAGCCTACTTATTCTATTACATTGCACATACACCTCCATTATATACTCAGTGGACAGTCTATTAGGTACACCACACTGTTCACGAAAATGCTTCGCTCCTACAGACAGCGAGTCGCGTGGCCGTGGCTTGCTATATAAAAATCAGGCAGACAGGAATCAAGGCATTCAGTTACTGATCGATTGAACGTTGGAATGGGCAAAAAGACTGACCTAAGCAACTTTGAGCGTGGTATGATCATTGATGCCATGTGCGCCAGTTCTAGTATATCAGAAACGGCCAGCCACCTGGGATTTTCACGCACGACAGTGTCTAGGGTTAACCGAGAATTGGGCGACAAACAAAAAACATCGAGTCAGCGGCGGTTCTGTGGGAGAAAACAGCTCGTTGATGAGAGGTGAAAAGAGAATGGCAAGAAGCTAACAGCTGGGCCACAAACAGGCAAATAACGGCCCAGTACAACAGTGGTGTGCCAAACGGCATCTTAGACCGCACAACTCGGCAGTCCTTGTCATGGATGGGTTATTGCAGTTGACGAGAAAAAAAAGAACCATCTCCAGTGGGCACGCAATCACAAACTTTACAATTGAGTGAAAAAACACATTGCCTGGTCTGACGAATCCGGGTTCCTGTTGCGTCATGCTGATGGCAGAGTCAGGATTTTGACGCAAGCAGCATGAGTCGATGACTCCATCCTGCCTAGTGTCAACAGTATAGGCTGGTGGCGGTGGTGTAACGGTGTAGGGAATGTTTGGTCCCTTGATATCAATTGAGCAATGTTTCAATTCCCCGAAGAATTCTGAATGTTCTGGAGGCAAAGGGGGCTCCGACCCAGTAATAGATGGTTGTACCTAAAACTGTCCACAAAGTGTATTTCTCTACTGTCGTTACATTGCACATACCATTTATTATATTAATATATTATAGTGTTTTTTATAGTCATATTGTGTTGTTAGGCTTGAGACTAAGTCAATATATCCTCCAAAAACCAGCTTTTTACATGGGCTACCAACACATTCAAATAATGATTGACAAACTTGTCATTAAATACCAATGAGCTAATGATGCACGATTTTGCCTGGCATAGAAAAAAATTGGCTCTTTTGCAAGGACACGGTTTAGTAGAGCTAGCCAACTACACAGCTAACACAATGATTCAAACGGAAGTTGGAAAGACAGCACACTGCATTTCATTTGACCTGTTTTTCTATTGACATTTCTTTGTATATACAGCACCAGTCAGAAGTTTGGACACCTACTCATTTAAAGGGTTTATCTTAATTTGTACTATTTTCTACATTGTAGAATAATAGTTAAGACATCAAATCTATGAAATAACACTTTTGGAATCATGGAGTAACCAAAAAAAAGTGTTAAACAAATCTAGTTCAAATTCTTCAAAGTAGCCACCCTTCGCCTTGATGACAGCTTTGCGCACTCTTGGCATTCTCTCAACCAGCTTCATGAGGTAGTCACCTGGAATGCATTTAAATTAACAGGTGTACCTTGTTAAAAGTACATTTGTGAAATGTATTTCCTTCTTAATGTGTTTGAGCCAATCAGATGAGGTGTGACATGGTAGGGGTGGTATATGGAAGATAGCCCTATTTGGTAAAAGACCAAGTCCATATTATGGCAAGAACAGCTCAAATGGGCAAAGAAAAACAACAGTCCATCATTACTTTAAGACATGAAGGTCAGTCAATCTGGACAATTTCAAGAACTTTGAAAGTTTCTTAAAGTGCAATCGCAAAAACCATCAAGCGCTATGATGAAACTGGCTCTCATGAGGACCGCCACAAGAAAGGAAAACCCAGAGTTACCTCTGCTGCAGAGGATACGCTCATTAGAGCTAACAGCCTCAAAAATTGCAGCCCAAATAAATGCTTCTCAAAGTTCAAGTAACAGACACATCTCAACATCAACTGTTCAGAGGAGACTGTGTGAATCAGGCCTTCATGTTGCAAAGAAACCACTACTAAAGTACACCAATAAGAAGAAGAGGCTTGGGCCAAGAAACATGAGCAATGGACATTAGACTCTCACCATACCCTCTCTGCTATGCAATCTGGTTTCAGAGCTGGTCATGGGTGCACCTCAGCCACGCTCAAGGTCTTAAACGATATCTTAACCGCCATCGATAAGAAACATTACTGTGCAGCCGTATTCATTGATCTGGCCAAGGATTTCGACTCTGTTAATCACGACATCCTCATCGGCAGACTCGACAGCCTTGGTTTCTCAAATGATTGCCTCGCCTGGTTCAACAACTACTTCTCAGATAGAGTTCAGTGTGTCAAATCGGAGGGTCTGTTGTCCGGACCTCTGGCAGTCTCTATGGGGGTGCCACAGGGTTCAATTCTTGGACCCTTCTCTGCATACATCAATGATGTCGCTCTTGCTGCTGGTGAGTCTCTGATCCACCTCTACGCAGACGACACCATTCTGTATACTTCCGGTCCTTCTTTGGACACTGTGTTAACAACCCTCCAGGCAAGCTTCAATGCCATACAACAACCCTTCCGTGGCCTCCAATTGCTCTTAAATACAAGTAAAACTAAATAAAATCCTTGACGATGTAATTTACAAAATAGCTTCCAATACCCCACTCAACAAATTGGATGCAGTCTATCACAGTGCCATCCGTTTTGTCACCAAGGCACCATATACTACCCACCATTGCGACCTGTACGCTCTCGTTGGCTGGCCCTCGCTTCATACTCGTCGCCAAACCCACTGGCTCCATGTCATCTACAAGACCCTGCTAGGTAAAGTCCCCCCTTATCTCAGCTCACTAGTCACCATAGCATAACCCACCCGTAGCACGCGCTCCAGCAGGTATATGTCTCTGGTCACCCCCAAAACCAATTCTTTCTTTTTGCCGCCTCGCCTTCCAGTTCTCTGCTGCCAATGACTGGAACGAACTACAAAAATCTCTGAAACTGGAAACACTTATGTCCCTCACTAGCTTTAAGCACCAGCTGTCAGAGCAGCTCACAGATTACTGCACCTGTACATAGCCCACCTATAATTTAACCCAAACAACTACCTCTTTCCCTACTGTATTTATTTATTTTGCTCCTTTGCACCCCAATATTTTTATTTCTACTTTGCATATTCTTCCACTGCAAATCTACCATTCCGGTGTTTTACTTGCTATATTGTATTTACTTCGCCACCATGGCCTTTTTTTGCCTTTAACCTCCCTTATCGTATATAGACTTGTATTGACTATGTTTGTTTTACTCCATCTGTGTCGTTGTACAGTGGGGCAAAAAAGTATTTAGTCAGCCACCAATTGTGCAAGTTCTCCCACTTAAAAAGACGAGAGAGGCCTGTAATTTTCATCATAGGTACACTTCAACTATGACAGACAAAATGAGAAAAGAAGTCCAGAAAATCACATTGTAGGATTTTAAATTAATTAATTTGCTAATTATGGTGGAAAATAAGTATTTGGTCATTAACAAAAGTTTCTCAATACTTTGTTATATACCCTTTGTTGGCAATGACAGAGGTCAAATGTTTTCTGTAAGTCTTCACAAGGTTTTCACACACTGTTGCTGGTATTTTGGCCCATTCCTCCATGCAGATCTCCTCTAGAGCAGTGATGTTTTGGGGCTGTTGCTGGGCAACACGGACTTTCAACTCCCTCCAAAAATGTTCTATGGGGTTGAGATCTGGAGACTGGCTAGGCCACTCCAGGACCTAGAAATGCTTCTTACGAAGCCACTCCGTTGCCCGGGCGGTGTGTTTGGGATCATTGTCATGCTGAAAGACCCAGCCACGTTTCATCTTCAATGCCCTTGCTGATGGAAGGAGGTTTTCACTCAAAATCTCACGATACATGGCCCCATTCATTCTTTCCTTTACACGGATCAGCTGTCCTGGTCCCTTTGCAGAAAAACAGCCCCAAAGCATGATGTTTCCACCCCCATGCTTCACAGTAGGTATGGTGTTCTTTGGATGCAACTCAGCATTCTTTGTCCTCCAAACACGACGAGTTGAGTTTTTACCAAAAAGTTATATTTTGGTTTCATCTGACCATATGACATTCTCCCAATCTTCTTCTGGATCATCCAAATGCTCTCTAGCAAACTTCAGACGGGCCTGGACATGTACTGGCTTAAGCAGGGGGACACGTCTGGCTCTGCAGGATTTGAGTCCCTGGTGGCGTAGTGTTTTACTGATGGTAGGCTTTGTTACTTTGGTCCCAGCTCTCTGCAGGTCATTCACTAGGTCCCTCCGTGTGGTTCTGGGATTTTTGCTCACCGTTCTTGTGATAATTTTGACCCCACTGGGTGAGATCTTGCGTGGAGACCCAGATCGAGGGAGATTATCAGTGGTCTTGTATGTCTTCCATTTCCTAATAATTGCTCCCACAGTCGATTTCTTCAAACCAAGCTGCTTACCTATTGCAGATTCAGTCTTCCCAGCCTGGTGCAGGTCTACAATTTTGTTTCTGGTGTCCTTTGACAGCTCTTTGGTCTTGGCCATAGTGGAGTTTGGAGTGTGACTGTTTGAGGTTGTGGACAGGTGTCTTTTATACTGATAAATTCAAACAGTTGCCATTAATACAGGTAACAAGTGGAGTACAGAGGAGCCTCTTAAAGAAGAAGTTACAGGTCTGTGAGAGCCAGAAATCTTGCTTGTTTGTAGGTGATCAAATACTTATTTTCCACCATTTGCAAATAAATTCATTAAAAATCCTACAATGTGATTTTCTGGATTTTTTTTTCTCATTTTGTCTTTCATAGTTGAAGTGTACCTATGATGAAAACTACAGGCCTCGTCTTTTTAAGTGGGAGAACTTGCACAATTGGTGGCTGTATGTGTTGAACTGCTTTGCTTTATCTTGGCTAGGTCGCAATTGTAAATGAGAACTTGTTCTCAACTTGCCTACCTGGTTAAATAAAGATAAAATAAAAAAATTATACAGTGGAAATCTGTCCAAATTTGAGATTTTTGGTTCCAACTTCCATGTCTTTGTGAGACACAGAATAGGTGAGTGGATGATCTCTGCATGTGTAGTTCCCACCGTGAAGCATGGAGAAGGAGGTGTTATGGTGCTTTTCTGGTGACACTGTCTGTGATTTATTTAGAATTCAAGGCACACTTAACTAGCATGGCTACCACTGTCATCAAGGCAAAGGGTGCCCACTTTAAAGAATCGCACATATAAAATATATTTTGATTTGTTTTACACTTTTTTGGTTACTACATGATACCATGTGTTATTTCATAGTTTTAATGTCTTCACTATTATTCTGCAATGAAGAAAATTGTGAAAATAAAGAAAAACCCTTGAGTGAGTAGGTGTGTACAAACTTTTGACTGGTACTGTGTCTATAAAAACAATATACCAATTCATGATTTCGACTGGCTGAGAAAAGCTGCCCTTCTGTCTGTCTGGCCCCTACACATTCATTACTGTGTGGGACAGCTAGAGATCGAATTTCAATATTGAAACATTGCTGCAAAAGTCAGAGACAGATGGCAAGGTTTATACACGCCTCTGCTGTTGAAAATCAATTGCTAGTCTAAAAGAAATGGAAGATAATGTCTAGATGATTTTTTACAGTGGAGATCTAGTTGATAAATTGCCTGGCTGGGCTGATGAGACAGTGGATTGATTGCACAGGGAGATGGAACAGTAAATAGGCATTTCAACATCATAGCCTTAGCCGGTGGTAACTTGTGGAACAGCTGGGACACGGTTTTAACCAATCAGCATCCAGGATTAGACCCACCCATTGTATAAATACTCATATACTATATTTTTTTGACTTGATATTTTTATTGAATACTTTTTTATAAAATGTTGCACTGTTTGAGAGAAGAGCTTGCAAGTAAACACTTCATTGTACAATACGCAGTACTTTGCAAATGCCAAATTGACTTTGATTTGGTTGGGAGAGTAGGAAAAATAAAATCAAAAAGTTAAAAGGAACAAACTACTTTTTCCTCATTGGATTTGAGTAAAAAATAAAAAAAAAAGATTAAGAGTTCCATTACCTTGTAGGTGGCGTTGACATAGGAGCGGACGATGGGGCCACTGGACTCGAGCACATCTGGGGTGCAGAGGGGGGTGGAGGATAAGATGGCCCCGCCCTGCAGCCAGCTGTTCTCTCTCAGAGCAGACAGCTTGAGACGCCTCTCTGGATCCACCGTCAGCAGCCCTGAACACAAACAGGGCGGTGGGGTGTTTAGAAGAGTGAGGGAAGGAGAGCAAAAATGAGAGGTGGGGCAGAGAGGAGTAAGGAAGGTTAGGGAGGAGCAGAGAAAGCAAAATGATAAGGGAGTGACAGATAAAGGGGTTCCATTATTTTTTAAATATATATATATATATTAGTGCCTTCAGAAAGTATTTAGACTCCTTGACTTTTTCCACATTTTTAGGTTACAACCTTATTCTAAAATGTATTAAATAGATTTTTTTTCCCTCATCAATCTACACACAATACACCCTAATGACAAAGCAAAAACAGGTATGTATATTTTTTTCTAATTTAATCAAAATTGAAAACAGAAATATCACATTTACATTAGTATTCAGACCCTTACTCAGTACTTTGTTGAAGCACCTTTGGCAGCAATTACAGCCTCGAGTCTTCTTGGGTATGACGCTACAAGCTTGGCACACCTGTATTTGGAGAGTTTCTCCCATTCTTCTCTGCAGATCCTCTCAAGCTCTGTCAGGTTGAATGGGGAGCGTCGCTGCACAGCTATTTTCAGGTCTCTCCAGACATGTTCGATCGGGTTCAAGTCCGGGCTCTGGCTGGGTCACTCAAGGACATTCAGAGACGTGTCCCGAAGCCACTCCTGCATTGTCTTGGCTGTGTGCTTAGTGTTGTTGTCCTGTTGGAAGGTGAACCTTCGCCCCAGCCTGAGGACCTGAGCTCTCTGCAGCAGGTTTTCATCAAGGATCTCTCTGTACTTTGCTCCGTTCATCTTTACATTTACATTTACATTTAAGTCATTTAGCAGACGCTCTTATCCAGAGCGACTTACAAATCTTTGCCTTGATCCTGACTAATCTCCCAGTCCCTGCCGCTGAAAACACCCCCAGAGCATGATGCTGCCACCACCATGCTTCACCGTAGGGATGGTGCCAGGTTTCCTCCAGATGTGACGCTTGGCATTCAGGCCAAATATTTAAATCTTGGTTTCATCAGACAAGAGAATCTTGTTTCTCATGATCTGAGTCTCTTCCGTCTGGCAACTCTACCATAAAGGTCTGATTGATGGAGTGCTGCAGAGATGGTTGTCCATCTGGAAGGTTCTCCCATCTCTCTGTCAGTGACCATCCGATTCTTGGTCACCTCACTGACCAAGGCCCTTCTCTCCCATTTTGGATGGGCGGCCAGCTCTAGGAAGAGTCTTGGTGGTTCCAAGCTTCTTCAATGTAAGAATGATGGAGGCCACTGTGTTCTTGGGGACCTTCAATGCTGCAGAATGTTTTGGTAACCTTCCCCAGATCTGTGCATCGACACAATTCTGTCTAAGAGCGCTACGGACGACTCCTCATTTTTGCACTGACATGTACTGTCAACTTTGGGACCTTATATAGACAGGTGTGTGCCTTTGCAAATCATGTCCAATCACTTGAATTTACCACAGGTGGACTCCAATCAAGTTGTAGAAACATCTCAAAGATGATCTATGGAACCAGGATGCACCTGAGCTCAATTTTGAGTCGCATAGCAGAGGGTCTGAATACTTTTGTAAAAATGTCTGAAAACCTCATTTTGCTTTGTCATTGTGTGTAGATTGTGTGTGCTGAGGATTTCATTTAAAAAAAAATGCTGTAACGTAACAAAATGAGGAAAACGTCAAGGGGTCTGAACACTTTCCGAAGGCACTGTATGTAGTGAACAGATGGGAAAAAATGATGAATTGCATCAATGTCAATGAGTGAATTAGGAGGGATGCACAACACACCTTTCACAAGCTCTTTAGCCTCGTCTGACACACCCTTCCAAGCCTCTCCAGCCAAAGAGAAGTCACCCTCTTTAATCTTATGCATGATGTCGGCAGCATAAGATGAGGTCATCCCCGCCCGCTGCTGCTGCTCACTCTGAAAGGGCACCTGTCCTGACAGCATGGTGTACTGCCAGAGAAAAACACAAACATCATCAATAACATAACGATAATTCGTTTTTACTAATGACACATTACAGAGTCAGTCAGTAGTGTAAGTACCAGGATGACCCCAAGGCTCCAGAGGTCGCAGGCCTGGTCGTAACCGGTGCTGTGGAAGAGCTCAGGAGCAGCGTACTGCAGTGTAAAGCAGGGAGTCTGCAGGGGGGCGCTGCCTGCAGGGCACAGTCGGGCAAAACCAAAATCTATCACCTTGAGCACCGAGTCCTCCCCCTCGTCTGCAAACAGCACATTCTGCCAGGCGGAGAGAGAGCAGTGAGTGGGCAGTGCAGGAATGACTCCGTCAACAGAAGGTTACATTCATTGGCTGATGTAATGGAGCAACAAATGTCAATTTATTTCACCCTGAACCAAAAAAATACAATAGGCCATGCTTAGTGGTTTTTACAGCATTGCTAAACACCTTGATCTCATTACACTCACTGCCTGCAAAATTTGGTCGGTGTAATATTGCAGCCATTTCAATGTGTGACTTCTTCCTGGCCATATATTTCTATAGATTCTAGAATATATTCAGACTCCCTCTCTGTGAGTCAGTCTGTTGGCCCACCTCTGGTTTGAGGTCTCTGTGCACGACTCCAGCCTCGTGCATGAAGCCGACAGCTGACACCAGGCTCCTGAGAAGCTGACTGGCCTCTGCCTCCCCAAACAATTTCTTCCTCTTGATCCTCTCCAGCAGCTCCCCCCCACGCAGCAGCTCCATCACCAGGTATGTATGGAACTGAGAGAGGGAGGAAGAGAGGGGTGATTGAGAGGGAGATGGGAGAAGAGAGAGAGAAGATTAAGGTTGTGTCTGTGATGAGAAAATTGTTTATTGCTGCATGATTGCTTAAGTTTCCCAATATATTCCCCAAATGTCAAACATTATTGTGATTCGAGTCCTGCCACCTTGTAAGTAAACACAGCCAATGAGAAGAGAAAGAACACCTGACAGTTTTGTCAGTGCTTGAATGTGTGTCTGCTGATGGCATTTCTACCATCCTTGTGTACCTGATCAGTGTAGACCTCATGCAGTTTGACAATGTTGGGGTGAGCCTCACACTGCCTGAGGGCAGCAATCTCCCTCTGAGTGTTTACTTCCATTCTAAGGAGACAGAGTCACACAGGAGACAGAGACAGACAGACAGACAGACAGACAGACAGACAGACAGACAGACAGACAGACAGACAGACAGACAGACAGACAGACAGACAGACAAAGTTCAAAGGCATTCATGCACCAAAGGTCAACAACACAAACCACCTCAGTGCACCAAACAGGTAAATCATTGGAATAGAATATATTAAAACACAGCAGCGTGAAGTGTGTAATTCATCATGCTGGTATAACAATGACACATTGCATTAGTGCGTGACGGTCTCTCAGCCAGCGCCACGCCCGGCTCACCTGCGGCTGATGATCTTGACGGCGTACTCATGGCCGCTCTGGTGGTGTCGACACTTCCTGCACACAGAGAAGCTACCCTCGCCAAGGGGCGCCCCCTGCAGGCACAGCTCATACAGCTGGAAGAACGTAGAGTCCTGCAGAGGACAAGAGAGAGGGAAGTCAAGTACAAACTACACCGGAAACTGTGGAATGTGTCAAAATGTGCTCCACTGCAGGAAATGTCCAAATCATACCCTTGCTAAATGTGAAAATGTTGCACATAGATTTTTTATATACTAATGAAGCACAGGTTGAGCTCATGTCAAACAGTGTTGTACATAAGACCCTCTCTGGATACATTCCAGTGATAGTTATTGTGTCGTCAACTGCCACTGGAAAATAGGCGTTTGACAAATCACTGACTTAATAGACCCAGAGGAAAACAGATTTTTTTTCCCCTTCCATTTCGGTTGATGAAAACTAGGTGAAATTATCTCTGTGACTAAAATATGATTAGTAAGTGAACTGGACAAACATTTTTACAGAGCTTGAGAGCTTTTTTTGTAAGGCTTTCTCAACGCAATGTTGCAATTCTGTTATTGGTGGGAAATAAATACCATGCTCAGGTCATTCATGATTCACCTCTCTGCCCGGCAACCGTTATCCAATCTGGCAACAACAAATCATTGCTGCAAATAAGGCCCACGCCATGGCTACTCTACCGGTGGTACAAGCTCCCGGTAGAAAAAGGGGCGATGTTTGGAGCCATCTTGTCAATTCAAACAAGACCGAATGCAACGTTTCCACAGTGTTTGCACCCACAAGTTGACAGGGAATAAAATACTACCAACCTCAAGGCACATCTGATAACTCAGATAACAACAGATTGATAATCCTAGCTAGATAGTTTGCTGCAACCTATCAGACCACTACTGATGACAGTACTTCAATTACAATACAGCTACAGTATGTCAAGGGGTGAGATTTGTATCTGCTGCAGAGTAATGTGTTCTTCTGCTAACTTGGCTGTTGGGTAGAGAATCATGCGGTAGGATGTTATGCAGAAAAATGTATGTTTGTGCACATGGAAGTCAGTGATTTGTGTTTACTATAGGGTAATGAGGCACAAAAAAAATACAAATAAAGCGACTAAAATTAAAGGATTTAGTTGACTAAAATGGCCCACTGTTTATCATTTTGACAATAACGAGACTAAATAATTATTCAACTGACAAAAATGTGACTAAGACAATGATATTTTATACAAAATGACTAAGACTAAATTTTAAAAAATGAAAGAAAGTGCCAACAGTAACACCGATACATTTCACCGAACCTCGTCTATCCTGCGGCCATGAGAGGATTAGTTCCATACCGCTAACATAGCACTGCGACGGACAGTGGCTGAGCCCGGCCGGTCTGCTCCCATCTGGCCCTCCATGAAGTCACCCATCACCACGTTCTTGTTGAACAGAATGGAGGGAGCAACGAAGGAGTAGCCCTGAAATGGAAGACAAGAGTCTTGTGTATGTAGGGTGTCTTTCTGTAACAGTGGAAGCACACAATGTGTATTTAACGAACCTGGAACAGGCGGTCAGTGCTTGGTGGGGTGCTGGCTGGAGAATAGACAGGATTCATGCCAGTGAACTCCTCAGCAAAGTTCCCTGTATCCAGCTCACTCCTGATCTCTGGTTTGAATGGGCTGACTACCTTCTTCTCAGCAAGGTCTGACCAACTGAGACCCTATGAATATAGAGCAATGGGAGGAGAATGGTGAGCAGAGTGTGTGTGTGTATGTGTGTGAGCACGTTGGGAGAGAGAGAGGGAGATGGGCCTAGAGACAGAGAGTGGCAGGAGAGAAGAGGAGCACCTTGAAGAAGGCATGACTTTTGATGTCCTCGGCCCCTCGTGGTCCCGAGCCTAGTCTCTTGTGGGGGTCTTTAACCAACAGCTTCCTCAGCAGGTCCTGAGCCACGACTCCGATCATAGAGGGGAACGGCGGTTCGCAGCGCAAGATACGCCTGAGAGGAGGGCAGGAGGGGGCGGGCCGAAGAAGAGAAAAAGGGAAGAGCAATCACTTTGCCTTCAGTGCCTTCAGAAAGTACTCATAGACCTTGACTTACTCCACATTTTGTTGCTACAGCCTGATTCAAAATGGATTCAATATAAAATAAATGTATCTCACCCATCTACACACAATACCCCACAATGACAAAGTCAAAATGAAATGCAGAAATATCTCATTTTAATCCCTTTGCTATGGTACTCCAAATTGATCTCAGGTACATCTCATTTCCTTTGATCATCTTTAAGATGTCACTACAACTTGATTGGAGTCAACTGTTTGGACAGGATTTAGAAAGAAATACACCTGCCTATATAAAGGTCCCACAGTTGACAGTGCATCACAGCAGAAACTATATCATGAACTCCAAGGAACAATCAGAATTGTGATGAGGCATATCTGGGGAAAAGTTAAAAACATTTCTAGAGCGTTGAACATTTCCAAGAGCACAGTGATCTCCTTGGAAAACATATGGAACTACCCAGACTCTGCCTAGAGCTGACCGTCCGAACAAACTGAGCATCAGGGCAAGAAGGACGTCGGTCAGGGAGGTGACCAAGAACCCAATGACAATTCTGACAGAACTACAGAGTTCCTTGGTTGAGATTGGAGAACCTACCAGAAGGACACCAGTCTCCACAGCACTTCACAAAACTGGGCGTTAAGGGAGAGTTGCCAGACGGAAGCCACTCCTGAGAAAAAAGCATGACGGCATGCCTGGAGATTGCAAAAAGGCAAGTGAAAGACAGATCATAAGGCATAAGATTCTGCAGTCTAACGAGACAAAAATGTTACTCTATGGACAGAATGCAAAGCGCCATGTCTGGAGAAAACTAGGCACAGCTCATCACCCGTCTAACACCATCCCTACCGTGAAGCAAGACTGGTAAGGAGAGAAGGAACAATGAATGAAGCCAAATACAGGCACGTCCTTGATGAGAGCCTGCTTCAAAGTGCAAATGACCTGTAGGAATGCTCAACCGGTGTCGCTCATTCAGCCGAAATAAACTTTCAATCGGGTCTCCCCATTAAGAAACGAGTCGGAGTCAGAGGCCGAGCCTCCTCTGGTCTCTCCTCTGCCCGTTACAGGGTCTGAGACATCAAAGCCTCCCACCATTAGCTCTGACAAATTGAAAACCCTAGTCCTTTGCGACTCCATTACCAGCAGTATTAGACTTAAAAAGAATCATCCAGCGATCATACACTGTTTACCAGGGGAAGGGCTACTGATGTTAAGGCTAATCTGAAGATGGTGCTGGCTAAAGCTAAAACTGGCGAGTGTAGAGAGTATAGGGATATTGTTATCCACGTCGGGACAAACAATGTTAGGATGAAACAGTCAGAGGTCACCAACATAGCCTCAGCGTGTAAATCAGCTAGAAAGATGTGTCGGCATTGAGTAATTGTCTCTGGCCCCCTCCCAGTTAGGGGGAGTGATGAGCTCCACAGCAGAGTCTCACAACTCAATCGCTGGTTGAAAACTGTTTTATACCCCTCCCAAAAGATAGAATTTGTAGATAATTGGCCCTCTTTCTGGGACTCACCCACAAACAGGACCAAGCCTGGCCTGCTGAAGAGTGACGGACTCTATCCTATCTGGAGGGGTGCTCTCATCTTATCTATGAACATAGACAGGGCTCTAACTCCTCTAGCTCCACAATGAGATCGGGTGCAGGCCAGACAGCAGGCTGTTAGCCAGTCTGCCAGCTTAGTGGAGTCTGCCACTAGCACAGTCAGTGTAGTCAGCTCAGCTATCCACATTGAGACCGTGTCTGTGCCTCGATCTAGGTTAGGCAAAACTAAACATGGCGGTGTTCGCCTTAACAATCTCACTGGAATAAAGACCACCTCCATTCCGGTCACTATTGAAAGAGATTGTGATATCTCACATCTCAAAATAGGGCTACTTAATGTTAGATCCCTCACTTCCAAGGCAGTCATAGTCAATTAACTAATCACTGATCATAATCTTGATGTGATTGGCCTGACTGAAACATGGCTTAAGCCTGATGAATTTACTGTGTTAAATGAGGCCTCTCCTCCTGGTTACACTAGTGACCATATCCTCCACGCATCCCGCAAAGGCTAAGGTGTTAATAACATTTAAGAAACCAAATGTCTTTTTTATTTTTTTATTAAAAAAACACTGCGTTTTCATCTTTTGAGCTTCTAGTCATGAAATCTATGCAGCCTACTCAATCACCTTTTATAGCTACTGTTTACAGGGTCCTGGGCCGTATACAGCGTTCCTCACCGAGTTCCCCGAACTCATATCGGACCTTGTAGTCATTGCAGATAATATTCACATGGAAAAGTCCACAGACCCACTCCAAAAAGCTTTCGGAGCCATCATCGACTCAGTGGGTTTTGTCCAACATGTCTCTGGTCCTACTCGATGGCACAGTCATACTCTGGACCTAGTTTTGTCCCGTGGAATAAATGTTGTGGATCTTAATGTTTGTCCTCATAATCCTGGACTAAATAGGACCACCATTTTATTACGTTTGCAATCGCAACAAATCATCTGCTCAGACCCCAACCAAGGATCATCAAAAGCCGTGGCTATAAATTCTTGGACAACCCAAAGATTCCTAGATGCCCTTCCAGACTGCCTCCACCTACCCAAGGATGTCAGAGTACAACAAATCAGTTAACCACCTGAGGAACTTATTTTAACCTTGCGTAATACCCTAGATGCAGTCGCAGCCCTAAAAACAAAAAACATTTGTCATGAGAAACTAGCTCCCTGGTATACAGAAAATACCCGAGCCCTGAAGCAAGCTTCCAGAAAATTGGAACGGAAGTGGCGCCACACCAAACTGGAAGTCTTCCGATTAGCTTGGAAAGACAGTACCATGCCGTATCAAAGAGCCCTCACTACTGCTCCATCATCCTATTTTTACTACTTAATTGAGGAGAATAAGAACAATCCTAACTGTATTTTTGATACTGTCGCAAAGCTAAATAAAAAGCAGCATTCCCCAGGAGAGAATGGCTTTCACTTCAGCAGTGATAAATTCATGAACTTCTTTGATGAAAAGATCATGACCATTAGAAAGCAAATTACAGACTCCTCTTTAAATCTGGGTATTTCTCCAAAGCTCAGTTGTCCTGAGTCTGCACAACACTGCCAGGACCTAGGATCAAGGGAGACACTCAAGTGTTTTAGTACTATATCTCTTGACACGTTCATGAAAATAGTCATGGCCTCTAAACCTTCAAGCTGCATACTGGACCATATTCCAACTAAACTACTGAAAGAGCTGCTTCCTGTGCTTGGCCCTCCTATGTTGAACATAATAAACGACTCCCTATCCACCGGAAGTGTACCAAACTCACTAAAAGTGGCAGTAATAAAGCCTCTCTTGAATAAGCCAAACCTTGACCCAGAAAATATTTAAATACAAAAAAATAAAAATAAATAAACATTAAAAAAATAAACAGCCTATATCAAATCTCCCATTCCTCTCTAAAAAAAATTAAAAGCTATTGCGCATCAACTCACTGCCTTCCTGAAGACTAACAATGTATACGAAACGCTTCAGTCTGGTGTTAGAACCCATCATAGCACTGAGACTGCACTTGTGAAGGTGGTAAATTACCTTTTAATGGCGTCAGACCAAGACTCTGCATCTGTCCTCGTGCTCCTAGACCTTAGTGCTGTTTTGATACCATCGATCACCACATTCTTTTGGAGAGATTGGAAACCCAAATTAGTCTACATGGACAAGTTCTGTCCTGGTTTAGATCTCATCTGTCAGAAAGATATCAGTTTGTCTCTGTGGATGGTTTCTCCTCTGACAAATCAACTGTACATTTCGGTACCATCGATCACCACATTCTTTTGGAGAGATTGGAAACCCAAATTAGTCTACATGGACAAGTTCTGTCCTGGTTTAGATCTCATCTGTCAGAAAGATATCAGTTTGTCTCTGTGGATGGTTTCTCCTCTGACAAATCAACTGTACATTTCGGTGTTCCTCAAGGTTCCCTTTTAGGACGTCTATTGTTTTCACTATATATTTTACCTCTTGGTGATGTCATTTGGAAACATAATGTTAACTTTCACTGCTATGCGGACGACACACAGCTGTATATTTCTATGAAACATGGTGAAGCCCCAAAATTTACCCTTCCTGGAAGCCTGTGTTTCAGACATAAGGAAGTGGATGGCAGGGAAATGTTTAACTTTTAAACTTGGACAAAACAAAGGCGCTAGTTCTAGGTCCCAAGAAACAAAGATCTTCTGTTGGATCTGACAATTAATCTTGATGGTTGTACAGTCATCTCAAAACTGTAAAGGACCTCGGCGTTACTCTGGACCCTGAACTCTCTTTTGACGAACATATCAAGACTGCTTCAAGGACAGCTTTTTTCCATCTACTGTTGAAGTAGGAAGTTTACATACACTTTAGTCAAATACATTTAATTAAACTCAGTTTTTCACAATTCCTGACATTTAATCCTAGTAAAAATTCCCTGTTTTAGGTCAGTTAGGATCACCACTTTATTTTAAGAATGTTAAATGTCAGAATAATAGTAGAGAGAATGATTTATTTCATATTTGATTTCTTTAATCACATTCCCAGTGGGTCAGAAGTTTACATACACTCAATTAGTATTTAGTAGAATTGCCTTTAAATTGTTTAACTTGGGTCAAACATTTTGGGTAGCCTTCCACACGCTTCCCACAATAAGTTGGGTGAATTTTGGCCCATTCCTCCTGACAGAGCTGGTGTAACGGAGTCAGGTTTGTAGGCCTCCTTGCTCGCACACGCTTTTTCCAAGTTCTGCCCACAAATGTTCTATTGGATTGAGGTCATGGCTTTGTGATGGCCACTCCAATATCTTGACTTTGTTGTCCTTAAAGCCATTTTGCCACAACTTAGGAAGTATGCTTGGGGTCATTGTCCATTTGGAAGACCGATTTGCGACCAAGCTTTCACTTCCTGACTGATGTCTTGAGATGTTGCTTCAATATATCTACATAATTTTCCTTCTCATGATGCCATCTATTTTGTGAAGTGCACCAGTCCCTCCTGCAGCAAAGCACCCCCACAACATGATGCTGCCACCCCCGTGCTTCATGGTTGGGATGTTCTTAGGCTTGCAAGTCTCCCCCCTTTTCCTCCAAACATAACGACTGCCAGACCGTAGTCTGGCTTTTTTATGGTGGTTATGGAGCAGTGACTTCTTCCTTGCTGAGCAACCTTTCAGGTTATGACGATATAAGACTTGTTTTACTGTGGGTATAGATACTTTTGTACCGGTTTTCTCCAGCATCTTCACAAGGTCCTTTGCTGTTGTTCTGGGATTGATTTGCACTTTTCGCACCAAAGCACAGTCATCTCTAGGAGACAGAACGCATCTCCTTCCTGATCGGTAAGACGGCTGCATGGTCCCATGGTGTTTATACTTGCGTACTATTGTTTGTACAGATAAACGTGGTACCTTCAGGCATTTGGAAATTGCTCCCAAGGATGAACCAGACTTGTGGAGGTCTACAATTATCTTTCTGCTGATTTCTTTTAATTTTCCCATGATGTCAAGCAAAGAGGCACTGAGTTAAGGTAGGCCTTGAAACACATCCACAGGTACACCTCCAATTGACTCAAATGATGTCAATTAGCCTATCAGAAGCTTCTAAAGCCATGACATCATTTTCTGGAATTTGCTAAGCTGATTAAAGGCACAGTCAACTAGTCTATGTAAACTTCTGACCCACTGGAATTGTGATAGAGTGAATTATAAGTTAAATAATCTGTCTGTAAACAATTGTTAGGGAAATGACTTGTGTCATGCACAAAGTAGATGTCCTAACTGACTTGCCAAAACTATAGTTTGTTAACAAGAAAATGGTGGAGTGGTTGAAAAACAAGTTTTAATGACCCCAACCTCAGTGTATGTAAACTTCCGACTTCAACTGTACGTAACATTGCAAAAATCTGAAACTTTGTCCAAAAAGGATGCAGAAAAATGTATCCATGCTTTTGTCACTTCTAGATTAGACAACTGCAATGCTCTATTTTCCAGCTACCCAGGTAAAGCACTAAATAAACTTCAGCTAGTGTTAAACATGGCTGCTAGAATCTTGACTAAAACACCCCAAAATGATCATATTACTCCAGTGCTAGCCAATCTACACTTGCTTCCTGTTAAGACTAGGGCTGATGTCAAGATTTTACTGCTAACTTACATGGGCTTGTTCATATCGATCTTCCCAATTTGGTCCTGCCGTACATACCTACACGTACGCTATGGTCACAAGACGCAGGCCTCCTTATTGTCCCTAGAATTTCTAAGAATACAGCTGGATGCAGGGCTTTCTCCTATGGAGCTAAATTTTTATGGAATGGTCTGCCTAACCATGTGAGAGACGCCGATTCAGTCGACCTTTAAGTCTTTATTGAAGACTCATCTCTTCAGTAGGTCCTATGATTGAGTGTAGTCTGGCCCGGGGGTGTGAAGGTGAACGGAAAGGCACTTGAGCGATGAACCACCCTTGCTGTCTCTGCCTGGCCGGTTCCCCTCTCTCCACTGGGATTCTCTGCCTCTAACCCTATTACGGGGGCTGAGCTTACTGGAGGGGTGTGTCACTTGAGTGGGTTGGTCAACTGGCAGCTTCATTAAATTGCACCCGCAAAACACCAGTCTCAACGTCAACAGTAAAGAGGCGACTCCTGGACGCTGGCCTTCTAGGCAGAGTTGCAAAGTAAAAGCCATATCTCAGACTGGAAAAGAAAAACAAAAGATTAAGATGGGCAAAAGAACAGAGAATGGGAGAAAATCCCCAAATCCAGATGTGCAAGGCTGATACAGACAAACCCAGGACGTCCTTAAAGCTGTAATTGCCGCCAATGGTGCTTCTACAAAATATTGACTCAGGGGTGTGAATACTTACAGTACCAGTCTAAAGTTTAGACACACCTACTCACTCAAGGATGTTTATTTTTTACCATGTTCTATATTGTAGAATAATAGTAAAGACAAAAACTATGAACACATATGGAATCATGTCGTAACCAAAAAAAACGTGTTAAATCAAATCATATTTGAGATTCTTCAAAGTAGCCACCCTTTGCCTTGATGACAGCTTTGAACACTCTTGGCATTCTCTCAACCAGCTTCACCTGGAACGCTTTACAACAGTCTTGAAGGAGTTCCCACATATGCTGAGCACTCATTGGCTGCTTTTCCTTCACTATGCGGTCCAACTCATCACAAACCATCTCAATTGGGTTGTGGTCGGGAGACTGTGGAGGCCAGGTCACCTGAAGCAGCACTCCATCACTCTCCTTCTTGGTCAAATAGCCCTTACACAACCTAGATGTGTGTTTGGTCATTGTCCTATTGAAAAACAAATTATAGTGGGACTAAGTACAAACCAGATGGGATGACGTATCGCAGCAGAATGCTGTGGTGGTCATGCTGGTTAAGTGTGCCTTGAATTCGAAAATCACAGAGAGTGTTACCAGCAAAGCACCCTCACACCTCCTCATTTATGCTTCACGGTGGGAACCACACCTGCAGAGATCATCCGCTCACTTACTCTGCGTCTCACAAAGACACGGCGGTTGGAACTAAAAATCTCTCATTTGGACTCAACAGACCAAAGGACAGATTTCCACCGGTCTAATGTCCATTGCTCGTGTTTCATGGCCCAAGTCTCTTCTTCTTATTGGTGTACTTTAGTAGTGGTTTCTTTGCAGCAATTCAACCATGAAAGCCTGATTCATGCAGTCTCCTCTGAACAGTTCATGTTGAAATGTGTCTGTTACTTGAACTCTGAAGCATTTAATTGGGCTGCAATTTCTGAGGCTGGTAACTCTGATGAACTTATCCTCTGCAGAAGAGGTAACTCTGGGTTTTCCTTTCCTGTGGCGGTCCTCATGAGAGCCAGTTTCATCATAGCGCTTGATGGTTTTTGCGACTGCACTTGAAGAAACTTTCAAAGTTCTTGAAATTGTCCAGATTGAGACATTATGGTTAGTCAAATTAATGATGGATAGTTGTTCCTCTGTGCTTATTTGAGCTGTTCTTGTCTTAATATGAACTTGGTCTTTTACCAAATACGGCTTCTGAATACCACCCTTACCTTGTCACAACAACTGATTGGCTCAAACGCATTAATTAAGGAAATAAATTCCACAAATTAACTTTTAACAAGGCACAACTGTTAATTGAAATGCATTCTAGGTGACTACCGCATGAAGCTGGTTGAGAGAATGCCAAGAGTGTTCAAAGCTGTCATCAAGGCAAAGGGGGGCAACTTGGAAGAATCTGAAATATAAAATACATTTGGTTACTACATGATTCCATATGTGTTATTTCATAGTTTTGATGTCTTCACTATCATTCTACAATGTAGAACAGTAAAAGAAACCTTCAATGAGTAGGTGTGTCAACTTTTGACTGGTACTGTATGTAAATGAGATTTCTCCATTTAATTTTCAATAAAATGTGCAAAAATGTCTAAACATGTTTTCACTTGGTCATTATGGGGCAGTGTGTGTAGATGGGAGAGAAATCAATTTTGAATTCAGGCTATAACACAACAAAATGTGTAATAAGGGGTAAGAATACTTGCTGAAGGCACAGCCCTCATTACAAGACAACCATTATGGCCATAAAGAACATGATTGAAAAGAAACAGCTTACCAGAATGTCTAATTAGGCTGCAGGCTTTATGTTACACATAGAACGCAGAACAACTCATTTATTTGTTATTGTATTCAGACAGCGAGATAAAGAGAGGGAGAAAGAAGCCACCGTTACAATAGATGTCATTATTTTGATAAGTAGCCGAGGGCCACGGGCAATGATGAAAGAGTTGGATGGAACCATGGTGTGTGTGTGGGGAGGGGTGGATGACACACAGCACTCACTTGGACACCTCACTCTGGGAGTTCCTCTCCCCCTCCAGTGTGAATGGGGACGCCCCCGTCAGCAATTCAAACATCAGGATACCCAAACTCCACCAATCTACTGACTGGGGTGGGCAGGAGAAAAGGGTCAAAAGGAAGAATGAAAAAATAAAAATTCAAGAAAGCGTATACATTTGTGTTCTACAGTAATTGATGTCTAATGAACCGCCGTAGCTCATAGCCATGCCCCGAGTGATGGGTTAACTCTTACCTTTCCATGACCAGACTTCCCCCTGATGATCTCTGGAGCCATGTACTCTATGGTGCCACAGAACGAATACGTCCTTTCCTTCTGTAGTGGGGGGGGATAAAAACACAAGTCTCATTCTGTAGTGACAACAATATATGCATGGATGGATGGATGCATACATGCACAGATTGCGTCCACACAAATAGAGGCATCAATGAAAAAGGTATTTTTGTCGTACCTCCTCCTCAAGGAACTCTTTGCTGAGCCCAAAATCTGTCAGCACCAAATGTCCCTCGCTGTCCAATAGGATGTTCTCCAACTTGATGTCCCGGTACACGATGCCGAGCTGTACACATCATACCGAGCAAGAAGTTGTACACAGGATAACATAACATTAACAGATAAGAGCAAAGTATCCAGCCGAAATTGTATCATGTAATAGGACCACAGATACAATTAAGGAATGGAATATCAGCAAGGTTATGTAAAGGACAGAGAGGCTCGATAACATACCTTGTGGAGGTGCTCCAGTGCCAGGATAATCTCCCCGATGTAGATCCGCACCTCTTCCTCAGAGAAGTGATCCCGCTGGTACAAGTGTGTGAACATCTCCCCTCCGCTCACATAGTCTATACACAGACAGATACAGATAACACTTGAATAGAAAAACACACACACAGGCAGAAACACAGTATACACACACAGAGACACACTTTCAGCACTTCCAAGGTCATAGCCAGAGAGTTCCACGTATGGGTTTGTTTGATCCAGCGCTCACCCAGGATGAGATGGAGCTTGGTCTGGGTCTGGAAGGCGTAGTGCAGTGTGACCAGGAATGGGGACTGGCGGATGTGCTCCAGCACCTGTCTCTCTGTACGCGTGTGCTCCGCTGTCTTCGCCTTCTGAACGATGGCTGCTTTCTTCAGCACCTGAGACGTTATCATCAACAGGTAGGTCAACCCGTCCATGAATTCTCCCCACATCAGACAATGTCAACACTTTGGGTTTCCTTTGGACCAATGTCAAAGACGACACAGAGACTCACCTTCATGGCATACAGCTTCCCTTCATCGTGACCACTGTTCTTCCTGACCAGAAACACTTTCCCGTAGGCTAGACAGAGACAGAGAGGAAAGGTTGGAAACATTTATCACATTTAATTGGAGCCCCTCCCACCCATCCTACCACCCACCACATTTACAACCTTAACTTTTTATTCTAAATGTTCCGCAAAAAAATAGACAGTAAAATTAAGTTATCCAGTTCTCCAATAATACTATGGCGCTATCCCGAGTGGTGCAGTGGTCTAAGGCACTGCATCTCAGTACAAGAGGCTTCACTACAGTCCCTGGTTCGAATCCAGGCTGTAATCACATCTGGCCGTGACTGGGGGTCTCATAGGACGGTGCACAATTGGCCCAGCGTCGTCTGGGTTTGGCCGGGGTAGGCCGTCATTGTAAATAAGAATTTGATCTTAACTGAATTGCCTAATTAAATAAAGGTTCAATTTAAAAATTCTAATCATGTAAACTGAGTATAAAAAAACATTATGAAGACCTGCTCTTCCCATGACAGACTGACCAGGTGAATCCGGGTTAAAGCTATGATCCCTTATTGATGTCACTTGTTAAATTCACTTCAGTCAGTGTAGATGAAGGGGAGGAGACAGGTTAAAGAAGGATTTTTACTCTTTTAGACATGGATTGTGTATGTGTGCCATTCAGAGGGTGAATGGGCAAGACAAAAGATTGAAGTGGCTTTGAACAGGGTATGGTAGTAGGTGCCAGGCAAGAACTGCCACACTGCTGGGTTTTTCACACTCAACAGTTTCCCGTGTATATCAAGAATGGTCCACCACCCAAAGGACATCCAGCCAGCTTGACACAACTGTGGGGAGCATTGGAGTCAACATTGGCCAGCATCTTTGTGGAACGATTTTGACATCTTGTGGAGTCCATGTCCTGACGAACTGAGGCAGTTCTGAAGGCGGGGGGGGTATGCAACTCAATATTAGGAAGGCGTTTAGTCAGTTTATAAGCAATATAGTCAGTTTATAAGCAATCGACCCAAGATCGGCGCAGTGAGCCTCACCTCCTGTGCCCAAGACTTTGAGAAGCTCAAAGTTCTCCATGCCCACTCTCTCAGAATGGCCTGTGAGGTTCGCTGGCGGGGGGGAGAGTACAGTATCAGTGTTTGCATGCACACAACACACACTCACGCAGGCAGGCACACACAGAAAACATAGCAGAGCACAGTAAACGGAATATTTTGTGACACCACACGGTCTGCTGGCATTCGTCCATGGCTGTGTTCCCAGGTGTCATGGTTCCCTGAGATATCACCACTCACCAAAACATAGCACATCAATCTGCACCTGAAGACAACTGAACACAGCTCGAACATACACTACTACTTCTGCTATTGCTGTGTCAGTCAAGGTCAGGATGCAATTGTGTCAGGAAACAGATATTGATCCACACAGAATTACAGAAACTCCAAACTGACTTTTAAGCTTACATAGAGCCCGAGCCCAATAGCTAAATTACAGAAGGCAATATTTACCCAAAGTGTACCACATCTTGAAATCATTTGGCAGATTCAAATAATCAATTATGAAACAGTGCAGAGCTAGATTGCCTGATTAATCAGACTGTGCTACACAATTGAATTGGTATACAGTCGAACAGGAGCGCAAAATCGTGGACATGTTCCGTACAAAGCTAGAATGTTTAATAAAATGACGTTTGAACTTAATCTACGGTTGGGCTATCAACTGCTCGAAATGTAGGACAAAATATCCCCAGGAAAGTATTATTAAACCGACTTCGCAACCCAGGTCTGTGTGGTGATCAAGACGTGTTTGCTTATGACCGAAGGCACGTGCACAAGACAGAAGTGCCTGCTTACGAACCAAAGTCTCACGGGTGTTTATGTGGTTTTGTGCATGTGCCAGGTGATAGAAATGTAAACTACCGTACTGGTGCTCTAGTCTAAAAAGTTGTATAAACAATACTTCCCTGTGAATACTTTGTCTAAAATGTAGAGCAGCTGAAGGACCAACCTTACAGACAAGCAGTAGAGTAAATTAATTGCACTAAACATTCTGGCTTGAAAGGGACATTAACACTATTGTGTACTCCTATGTTTCAGACTGTATACCAATTCCATTGTGTAGCACAGTCTGATTAATCAGGCAAAGCGCTAGTTACGTTGATGGTTACTTACCATTGGTAATCTCATGTTTGACAGTGCAGGCTTTTCTCCGGATCCCTGTATCGGAGTCATCGCTACTACTACTACTACTACTATCCGAGCCGTCCCCAGACATATCAAATATTTATTTGGCTACTCTTCAAATGAAATTAACCGATTTAGCTATATTCGTATGTGTGTTCTATAACCCAAGACGCACCAGATGTGATGTATAGTCAGAGAAAACGAAAAGTTGAGCCTTATACGATTTCATTTGGGGGCTTTTGTATGCCTTGTGATCATGGTTGTGTTGTTGTGTTTTCTAAACAATATCATTGCTGCACTAAATCCCCTAGACATCCTGCTGTTCCGCCTAATCTTCAGGCGCACATTGATTTCCACGACACGACAACGATGATCGTCTGAGTCAGAAATCACAAAGCACGGCTTTACTTGTACTGAAGGGCAAATACTAGCACCATCTACCAAATATAACTATCACTGTCAAAAATAAACCAGTTATCGTCAATCTGTAGCTAACTAACTAACTGTGGCCATAATGAGGATGTTGTTTCCTATTACGACAGACAAACTGCTGCTGATCTCTCTCTAGCACTGATCTGGTTACAATGTAGCGCCGATCTGACCAGACAGCGTTAAGCTGGCTACATAGTAGCCCATGTCTTGCTTGCTAACTACCTTTTGCAACAATATATTTTGACAAACTGAAACTAGCTAGTCATTTGTAGCAAAGCCGCAAGAAACAATTACAACTAACTAGCTAACTTCAGTAATACCACAACGCTAACGCTATGTGAAAGCTCGCCAACTTCACAACCTAGCTATCTTGTCAGAGATAGCTAGCCTGCCTGCTGACAATCGGTTAATTTTAATTTCATAGCAAGCTTACTGTTGATAGCATGTCGCGAAGAGTTTTTTTTATCCGGTTTCGTCCGGATAGGATGTGACTTGCGCTTAAGATATGCACCTTATGTGTCCAATTCATTTGACAACGATGACTGAAAAACTAGCTACCGGTAGGTTAGCTATCTAGCTAGTTGATGTTATGGCTGGGATTCCGTAGTACGGAAGCCGCAATGTTACAGCTTTCAGAACTTTTGGAGAGGCCTGTTAGACCTCTGAAGTTGGTTTCTGCAGCAGGTGACATTTTTTCTGATATGAATGAGGATAGCAAACTAAGTTATGACAAGGATGATACTTATTATTATTATGATGTTTATATTGATTAATTATCGGCTATTATTTTTATTTAACCTTTATTTAACTAGGCAAGTCAGTTAAGATCAAATTCTTATTTACGATGACGGCCTACCCCGGCCAAACCCGGAGAACGCTGGGCCAATTGTGGCAGCCCTATGGTACTCCTAATCACGGCCTGGATTATAGTTAATTATAATTACTCAGTAATTTTATCTAGTAGGCCTACACCTAATTATTTCCACTTGTTTAATCTTATTCCATATAATGTTGGTTGTATTTCTGGTTTGCATAATAAACCACATATACTGTATGTGAACAGTACATTTATCCCTTCTCCACATACATTTTTGTCATTTAGCACAGGGTTTCCCGAACACTGTCCCCCGGGTGCACGTTTTGGATTTTGCCCCAGCACTACACAGCTGATTAAAATGAAGCTTTGCTTATTTGAATCAGCTGTGTAGTGCTAAAGAAAAAACCAAAACACTCTTATCCAGTGTTACATTTGCACACTTTTTAAAAGATATATAGTTTTTTATTTTTTTGCACTGCTCCCCCTTGAGAATCGAGCCCACTACTCTGGCATTGCAAGTACCATGCTCCACCAACTGAGCCACACGGGTCTTCATGGCCTTCCTGTATGATGACTGCTGGGGCAGCAGTTGGAGTATTATCCCTGCGATTAGCAGAGTTGTGAAGGGTGTCAGGACAGAGGACACAGACTCACAGCTTTCAATTGCATTACTGACATCAATCATCATCTCCTTAATCCTATTCCTCCATGTGACTGACACTTAGAGAGGTGAGGAGGGGTTTAGTGAAAGGCAGAGGAAGAAAGAAATGGTAAAGGGAAGCTGGTCAACAACAATCAAATAACAGACAAAATGACAGAACGCCACAAAGCAATTCAAAATGGTCAACTTTAATAGATTCCCTGTCATAATAGTTCTGTAGTACAGTGCTGTGTATGTCATTTTGCTAAGTGTTAAGTAGCAGAACAATGAGCAGTGTATCGTTCTACAGTCAGCTTTACATTGCAAGTATTCCTCAAAATTCTATTTTTTTTATTTGTGTCTTTATCAATCTGACATAGCTCTATCCTTCAGTAATTGGAAATATCTTTACATTGTAAGTGTCAACCATGATATTATTGTGGTATTGACTATTGAACACTGAAATTGTGAAGTAATTGAACATATCCAACTAATTCATGTCATGACCATGTTACAGCTGGTTTTGTATCTTTCTCAATTTAATTATCTTTTAATGAACCACAACCAAATTTTCCTTCAAGGTGGATTGTGGACCGGTAGAAATAATAGTACGTCAATCCCCGGTTCTAAATAAAACAATTGTGTTCTTTATTTCTCCTTTGGGGAGTACATGGAATTGACTGAACATCAAATAGCTTCATTAATCATGAAAGGATTATGGAGGGCTTGGGGTGACGTTAATGTGTTTAATGTGTGTGTGTGTGTGTGTGTGTGGCCATGGGTACCTAAAGCTCAGACTGGGACAACTGATACAAAAATATATTTGCCCCCAAGTGACTGAAATAGATTACAACATTCAAATCACTCATTTGGGGTAAAACATATCAGCATTGGAATGGATTGTGATATCAAAGAAATACCAAATGAATTGATCAGTGTCTAGTTAGATTATTTATCACCCAATAAAGTGCCATGTTTGCCCTGTACACCACCCAGTTTGAAACATTTAGATTTCTCCTCATTATTTGGCGGGGGTCTCCCCAGCTTCAGCGTCCTCACTTCCCACCTGGTTCAGCTGAAGGAAAACCAGCATAGGAGTCACGTACTCCATGATCGTCTCCTTCACCCCTTTTTCCAGCAGGTAGCCCTCGGTCTCAATCTCAGTGTTCTCCTGCCCTGCCACCGCCTCCATGGCTGTCTGCAGGTACCGCAGACTTACCAACACTGATGACTGGGAGGGAAGGATAGGAGAAGTTGGAAAGGTTATACAGGAGGATGGGCATACTGTATTACTCAACAGCGAGCTACAAGTATAATTGTGGCCACTCACAGGAGTCTGTTCCGGGGACCCTCTGATTGCCACACAGGACATTATCTCCCTTTTAGGTTTTTAGATTGATATATCTGCACAGTACCTGGACCAGGAAGATGGACAGCACCGCAGCACCAATAGTGTTCATCAGGCCCATGTAGTAATTGACCAGAGCCTCCCTGCAGCCGCGGATGTAGATGTTGAGCTCCTCGGTCTGGTGCTCGTAGTTGTAGTGGGCTGAGTTGTTGGTGAGGCGGTCCTGGATGCAGGGTCTTGGGGAACTGGGGTTGCAGCAGCTGAAAGGGACCCCATCAAACAGGTAACGCCCGTCCACGTTGCTCTTAACACGGCTAAAGAAGAAGAGATGGGGAAGGGGAAGCATGTAGAGAATAAACAGTCTGCATCATGGCTTTGTATCACCTCAACTGCATATTTTCCTATAACCTTAATGATTTATTTAAATTATAATCTGACATGGGATTATTCCTTTACCAAAGACTGTCAGACTGCTGCCTGTCCTCTAATAGTCTCTGCCAGTACTCACTCCTTCACTTCCTTAGAGCTAAAGTCTAGGTAGCGGTTGCTGATCCACTGGACCTCGAACCAGTCCTTGAAGTCGGTGTTTCCACAGCACTGGAACTCCATCTGCAGGCGGTCAATGGTCTGCTTCTGGAAGCAGCGGCCGGGTGTGTCTGTGTCCTTGTAGAAGCGGATGCCGTTCTTCAGGCCGATCTTCAGGGACCACTCCAGATTCCCCTTCATAGCGTAGCTCATGATCACAGTCGACAGCATGAGGAGTGTGAAAAAGAGGGAGACTCCCCAGTAGGGTTGTAGGAAGGTTTTCCAGCGGGGGAAGCGTCCGGCATCCAGGGCATCCTGGCACATACGGCCAGCGAAGTAGTTGATACCCAGAGAGGCCAGACCCACTATCATCAGGGTGTTGGGCACAGCATGGATCTCTGTGTTGTCCATTACCTGTAGGCAGAAGAACCTCATGCATCAGTGATACTGCAAACTATACAGCATAAACTGATATGTTAGGCTCTCAACCCATTGATCCCGTAATATTGAATCTGTAGAGGTTGGTGATTCATCTCATTCTTTAAAGTGGGAAACATAATTATGTATTTGAGGAAATCAATTAGGTTGTTTTAACTTTGACTTCTATGCCGAATTTGACATAAAAACTATATTTGCTGCAAAAAGGTTGCATTGAGGGAAGCCTTGACTTCCAGGCCTCGCTCTGAGGTGAAAGCCTTGTTGAGGCTACATTGAGGTTAATTTTGTTTCTATTTATGTATTTAACAAGTGCAATAGTTGATAGTATATTATTCCAAGTTCTGAAATCTCAAGAGATAGATGGTAAAGCCTACACCCGTTGTATGTGACAAATAACATTTGATTTCAATCCACGTTCTGTAGGTCAGTTAATCTTATCCCTATTCTCAGTTTATCACCAGTGTGTTCAGACCAGAGACAATTGCCCCCTGTTGATAATGTCCACACCTAACCCCTTATCCAATATGAATACCTCATCACAATCTCACTCATAAGAGCATTATCAAAGGCTCCTGCATTCTGCATGAGATATGATCGTCAACACTCCAATGCATTTTATTGTGTCATGTCTGGAAGCACTCAAAAATAATATCTTAATTTAAGCTCTAATACACTCGAAGAATGAATTTCCCCCGTTTTCACCCTCATGCTTTTCATGCAGTTTATCACCAGAAGTTTACTAGTATCATTCCATTCTACTGTAGAACTTCACTGAATACAACCAGAGGAGAAATCTGAGAAAGTGAGGCTTCTGGATAAGTAATATGTATTGTACTGCAAGAATCATAGTGGCGTTGTGTACGATGTAAAGCTGTAGAGCATTGTGGTACCTCTGCCCTCCTGCGGAGCTCGGTCTTGAGGAAGCAGCCCAGGGTGAAAGTCAACGCTCCGGCCAGTGTGGCCATCCAGGAGAGCAGCCACAGCCCCTGGGCTAGCTTCATTCTCTTCTCAAAAGGGAACTTCATCTTCATCAGCACCATGGTGTTAGTGGGAGTCCACGGAGGCTCCGAGGGTCACTGTGAGAATTGGATGAGGAATGTGGTGATGAAGGGATCTGAGGGGAAGAAGGAGAGTGCAGCAACAGACTGCTGGAGCGATCTGATAAAGGCAGCCTTGAGAAAGGATCGGGTCAAAGGTGAAGAACAGTAAGCGCGTCTGCTAAATGACTTAAATGTAAATGTAATGTAAGCCTGGAAGAACTTCAAGCGGAGCAGGTAGAATTCTGAACTGGAGATGGAGTATTCTGATGAGTGTTTCTCAAAGGAGAGACAGTAAGATAATTCTTGATGAAGAAAGGTGGTTTTGTTATCCAAAAGTAAATAAGGAATAATACAACCAGATAGTTTGTGAAAAAAATCTGTGGGGAGAAATAAAAGCCACAAAAAACTTAATTGGTATCTTCACTTCATTAGTGGAGGTGTGTTAAAGTTCACATGCTTGATCCCCCCAAAAATGTATTAGAGAAAGTCCAGATGCCCCTTCAGTCCTGTTCTAGCACCTGTGTGCCCATGCTTAGGTAGGTGAGACACAGTGGATTTGGACAATGTTGGACGTCTAGAGAGTCTTAGCACTAATCCCTCACCTATCCTATTAAACGGCCTTTCCAATTGGAATTCAGGCCTCTGTCTGGTCAGCAAAGGTAGCCTCCCTTGAAGCAGGGGTGGGGACATGGATGAGCTCTGACGAACCAAATTGAAGATGACAGGGCGATTGATATAAGCATGGGCACTGATATGTCGGCCACTCCTGTAACTCTCCCTAACCTTTCTGAAATGTTAGCATGAATCTTATGAGAAAATTTAAAAAACGGTGTATGGCCTTGCTCTCAAGCACTGTGGTGAACATTTATTGGGGATTGATATCAAATTAGATTTAAAAAAAATGTGTTATTGTCACGCTGGATAGGGTTGTTGTTTTACAGGGTCAGCCATAGTATTACGGTGCCCCAGGAGAAAATGAAGCCTTGCTCAAGGGCACGTCGACAGATATTCCACCTTGTAGATTGATATAGTCAAATCCATATTTTTCCCCAAATCCATTTCAGACAGATAATGTAAGGCCAGAAAAAGATTACAGTACGAACTGGAGTGAAAATGATGTACAAGCATACTGGTAATAAACTCATCGAGGATATACTGTAGTAGGCTACTCTTTAATTGAATTGAGAAAGCAAGAGATCCAGAGAGAGAGAGGGAAACGGAGGATTATCCTTTCTGAAGCTCCTAGAACCGGCTCAGCAGGGTGAATTTAAACTCGAACACGGAAAACCATTTACAGCCTAAAAACCTACGATCCAGTACATCGAGCACATTGACTTCTCTGTTAACTGGGTGTTTTCTGTGACAGCAACACCCATGTTCAACTGCTATGAAGTGGCTGGCTCTTGACAACTCAGACTGAATCCACCTTGATTCATTAATATGTGACACATAAAGGTGGACTGACATGGCCTTATGGCAGTATATCAGTGTTAATGTAACAGCATTTGACAAGACAAGCCAACCCTTAAATTAACAGGCCACCAAGATGGCCTGAGAAACGGGTAGAAATACATATATTAGTCTACTACTCATATGTCAGTAAAACTGCTGCACGCCAAGGAGAACCCATAAATCAAAGAGTGTCTCCCCTTTGTGATAACCGACTGATTCTCCTCCCCTCAATCTAGCACCGTCGCCTACGATCAGACACAACAGCGTAACGTGTTTGACTGAATTATTTATACTAGACTTTGTGTGTCATTATTTGTTTTAATTCATGTTAAATTAGTACATTACAGATGACTATATGTATTGAGAACATTCAGACACACGTGCAGTACACAGCACGAGGATAAGAAAATACAGACAGTAGTAGTTGTACACAGCTCTGTAATATCGTGCATGGTTTAATGAAGTACAACCTGGGGATGTAGAACAGGGTGAAAGCAACAGCTACTTCGAAATAATAAAACATGTCATATATACAAACATTATCGTACATCATCTATATAGTGGAACTCTATCACAAACTACTGGTCCTGCAATACACCATTAAGGATAGAGGTATGGATTGGAGGGTGGAGGCAGAAGGGGGCATGACAGTACAATACACCATTAAGGATAGAGGTATGGATTGGAGGGTGGAGGCAGAAGGGGGCATGACAGTACAATACACCATTAAGGATAGAGGTATGGATTGGAGGGGGAGGCAGAAGGGGGCATGACAGTACAATACACCATTAAGGATAGAGGTATGGATTGGAGGGTGGAGGCAGAAGGGGTCATGGCAGTACAATACACCATTAAGGATAGAGGTATGGATTGGAGGGGGAGGCAGAAGGGGGCATGGCAGTACAATACACCATTAAGGATAGAGGTATGGATTGGAGGGGGAGGCAGAAGGGGGCATGGCAGTACAATACACCATTAAGGATAGAGGTATGGATTGGAGGGTGGAGGCAGAAGGGGGCATGACAGTACAATACACCATTAAGGATAGAGGTATGGATTGGAGGGTGGAGGCAGAAGGGGGCATGACAGTACAATACACCATTAAGGATAGAGGTATGGATTGGAGGGGGAGGCAGAAGGGGTCATGGCAGTACAATACACCATTAAGGATAGAGGTATGGATTGGAGGGGGAGGCAGAAGGGGGCATGGCAGTACAATACACCATTAAGCATAGAGGTATGGATTGGAGGGTGGAGGCAGAAGGGGGCATGACAGTACAATACACCATTAAGGATAGAGGTATGGATTGGAGGGTGGAGGCAGAAGGGGGCATGACAGTACAATACACCATTAAGGATAGAGGTATGGATTGGAGGGGGAGGCAGAAGGGGGCATGACGGTACAATACACCATTAAGGATAGAGGTATGGATTGGAGGGGGAGGCAGAAGGGGGCATGAAGGTACAATACACCATTAAGGATAGAGGTATGGATTGGAGGGAGGCAGAAGGGGGCATGACAGTACAATACACCATTAAGGATAGAGGTATGGATTGGAGGGGGAGGCAGAAGGGGGCATGACAGTACAATACACCATTAAGGATAGAGGTATGGATTGGAGGGTGGAGGCAGAAGGGGGCATGACAGTACAATACACCATTAAGGATAGAGGTATGGATTGGAGGGGAGGCAGAAGGGGGCATGACAGTACAATACACCATTAAGGATAGAGGTATGGATTGGAGGGGGAGGCAGAAGGGGGCCTGACAGTACAATACACCATTAAGGATAGAGGTATGGATTGGAGGGGGAGGCAGAAGGGGGCATGACAGTACAATACACCATTAAGGATAGAGGTATGGATTGGAGGGGAGGCAGAAGGGGGCATGACAGTACAATACACCATTAAGGATAGAGGTATGGATTGGAGGGGAGGCAGAAGGGGGCATGACAGTACAATACACCATTAAGGATAGAGGTATGGATTGGAGGGTGAGGCAGAAGGGGGCATGACAGTACAATACACCATTAAGGATAGAGGTATGGATTGGAGGGGGAGGCAGAAGGGGGCATGACAGTACAATACACCATTAAGGATAGAGGTATGGATTGGAGGGGAGGCAGAAGGGGGCATGACAGTACAATACACCATTAAGGATAGAGGTATGGATTGGAGGGGGAGGCAGAAGGGGGCATGACAGTACAATACACCATTAAGGATAGAGGTATGGATTGGAGGGTGGAGGCAGAAGGGGGCATGACAGTACAATACACCATTAAGGATAGAGGTATGGATTGGAGGGTGGAGGCAGAAGGGGGCATGGCAGTACAATACACCATTAAGGATAGAGGTATGGATTGGAGGGGGAGGCAGAAGGGGGCATGACAGTACAATACACCATTAAGGATAGAGGTATGGATTGGAGGGGAGGCAGAAGGGGGCATGACAGTACAATACACCATTAAGGATAGAGGTATGGATTGGAGGGGAGGCAGAAGGGGGCATGACAGTACAATACACCATTAAGGATAGAGGTATGGATTGGAGGGGGAGGCAGAAGGGGGCATGACAGTACAATACACCATTAAGGATAGAGGTATGGATTGGAGGGGGAGGCAGAAGGGGGCATGACAGTACAATACACCATTAAGGATAGAGGTATGGATTGGAGGGGAGGCAGAAGGGGGCATGACAGTACAATACACCATTAAGGATAGAGGTATGGATTGGAGGGGAGGCAGAAGGGGGCATGACAGTACAATACACCATTAAGGATAGAGGTATGGATTGGTGGGGGAGGCAGAAGGGGGCCTGACAGTACAATACACCATTAAGGATAAAGGTATGGATTGGAGGGGGAGGCAGAAGGGGGCATGACAGTACAATACACCATTAAGGATAGAGGTATGGATTGGAGGGTGGAGGCAGAAGGGGGCATGACAGTACAATACACCATTAAGGATAGAGGTATGGATTGGAGGGTGGAGGCAGAAGGAGGCATGACAGTACAATACACCATTAAGGATAGAGGTATGGATTGGAGGGGGAGGCAGAAGGGGGCCTGACAGTACAGTCATCAGAACACACTGTGCTTTCATCACATCTTGACACGTGACACAGTGACTATGATTTTGGTTGAAAATAGCAATATATATTCCCGACACACCCTCTGTCTCTATATGCCCCTTCCGATCCATCTCAGTACACTGAGTGTACAAAACATTATGAACACCTGCTCTTTCCTTGACTGACCAGGTGAATCCAGGTGAAAGCTATGATCCCTTGTTGATGCAACTTGTTAAATCCACTACAATCAGTGTAGATGAAGGGGAGGAGACAGGTTAAATAAGGATTTTAAGCCTTGAGACAATTGAGACGTGGTTTGTGCGTGTGTGCCATTCAGAGGGTGAATGGGCGAGACAAAAGATTTAAGTGTCTTTGAACGGGGTATGGTAGAAGGTGCCAGGCTTCTTGAGTGTGTCAAGAACTGTAACATTGCTGGGTTTTTCACGCTCAACAGTTTCCTGTGTGTATCAAGAATGGTCCACCACCCAAAGGACATCCAGCCAACTTGACACAACTGTGGGAAGCCGGTACGTGGAGCTTATTTTTGTAACAGTATTTTTGTATTGGAATTTCATAATTTTCACTCATATTAAGAGCTACAACAACAAAGACAAAGCAAAAAAACAGCACTCACTTACACATACCTGCATATATATATATACATACACAGATACATACCCATATACATACATACACCATCTCCCTCTCGGCGCTTCTCTCACCCCATCCCCATCATTGCGTCTCTCAATACATACATTTTAAACAAGCATACAAACAGAAATTAAACAAAAAAAGCTCAGTTTAAACCAAGAAGTTAGGTTCCACACATGGAAGGTGCCGTGTAATTCTGAAATACATAGATCACCACCATTCTAAGGTAATTTAGATAAGGTTCCCATACTTTGTAGAACTGATCTGTTTTAGAATGTAATGTACATGTCAGATATTCCAGTGGCACCCATTCAAATAGTATTTAATGCCAATCTTTAATAGAAGGAACCTTATCACTAATCCACTGTAAAATGATGTTTTTCCTCGCTGCGAAGGTAAGGATGTTGTAAAGCCTCCTCTTACCCACAGAAGTAACATGCCTACTAGGGAGACCCAACAGTAAAGAAACTGGGTCCAATTCTGGATCAACCCCTAAGATCTTTTTAATTTCTTGCAGAACACCAGACCAGTATCTTTGTATTTTGGTACATGACCATAAACAATGTGTTAGGGTGCCTGTATCAGTTTTACATTTAAGACACTGAGGGGAAGAGGAAGTGGGGCTAAAAGCATGTCTGCGATTTGGGGATACATGCAGTCTGTGTATTATACTTAATTGGATTGCTCTAGTACGATTACATATAGATACTGTTTTTGCATATTTCCAAATGTCCTCCCACATCTCTTTGTCAATAGTAACAGACAATTCTTTCTCCCACACTTGTTTCGCCCTCTGTGTGTCTACAGCAGAAAAGGACCTTAAAGCATCATAAAACAGACTTACAGACATTTTCCTTTGTGGAAAAAAAAGGTATTCGTTCAATGACAGACATATCAGGGTTGCCAATTAAGGTGGTGCTCTTCAGAATATAATGTCTTACTTGTAGGAAGCGGAAAAAGTCCTGCTTTGGGAGTCGATATTTCTTGACCATTTGCTCAAACGTTGAGCTTATTAAAGAGCAGAGTGCGGGTTTCTTATTTTTTCTCATTTTAGTCAACTGATACCATGCACCTGCAAAAAAGATTGCTCAGATGTGCGACTGCCTTTTTGAATTTTGAAACATTGGAGTCAACATGGGCCAGCATCCCTGTGGAACGCTTTCGACACCTTGTAGAGTCCATGACCTGAGGAATTGAGGCTGTTCTGAGGGTTAAAGGAGGTGAAACTCAATATTAGTAAGGTGTTCCTAATGTTTTGTACACTCAGTTTTTTTTTTTTTTTTACTGTGGTTACCAGAGGAAAATCCCTTACACAGGACAAAACAGACATTTCATGTGGCATAACATTGCTTATATCATACATTTCTCAAACTGACTGTTGCATGCCTCTGGTGACCACAATGAGAAATGGTGATTCAGATTTACATTTTGTCTTGTGTTTTTTTTGCCATACTATCAATATGGAGACTACAGCATGTACACAGACATCAATATTAAAATATAGAACATACTGTAGTTTGCATGTACATAAACATCAATATTTTCAAGATTAAACATAGTTTGCATGCAAGAAGAATAAATATATATATTTTTTTTCCCCCATGGAAGGAGGAAACTATCTAACAGTTGGAACCATTCACACCAGACCACACAGATCCATCAGCAAAAATCATAAAAACCATATCAAATGTTTCTGTTTTCATTTGATCTCCATCAATTAAAAACCTGACTTAAAATACATTGTTTCCCATCCACAGTGACGGTCCAACGGACACTCTTTATACGGTACCATATTAAATATTTGACTATACACTATACAGGTTAGACCTGGTATTATGTCTATATCTACAGGTGGATTAATTTATGAGGATAAACAAAGTCTATCAACACATCTTACATCTTTACCTAAAGGACCTCAATCCTATGCAACACTCCTCTTCTTATCTAACATGCACGGTGGGAAAAACACAAACCATTAGGATGAATTATGCACAAGAGGTTCTGGAAGGATCTATTATTATATAATCCAGAGACAAGGGTGGGATTCGGCTGTGCTCTGCTATGATGAGACAGTAGTGAAGCCTAGGACAGGGTTTCCCAGAGTGAGGGAACAGGGAAAATCAAAGCCACATGTTTTTTGTTTGATGTTACCTCTGGAGGACATCAAAGCCAAATCCCTGCATACTGGGGGGAAAAAAGACCTCAGGACATGTCTTTGATTAGGAAACGAGAAAAATATCACAAATATTAAAATGTGGAGCTGAGGATCTTCAACTTGGGCCGATTGCCATTACAGCTCTTTGCAGGCGTTAATTACTTAATATCTTCAAAAAGAGGAAAACACTATGTTTGAAACAGTTTCTTTATCTTACTTGTTATTAATGATGAATACTATTTGGGGCCCTGTTATTTAGGCCTGAAAACGTTTGAAATCAGATGAAAATTGTAATAATTAAAAGTATTATTATTCAAGTGGTCAATTCTGTTGCTTTATGTTCAAAATACTAATAATGTTATCCAAATCATGCTTACTTCAGTAACCACCAACCCAGTCGACACCTGTCCACATCTGTGTCTCGGCGAAGAGATCAGGTGTCACAGCTGTGTTCTCTCCCCATTCAGCACTTCGTCCGGCGACCCTCCGGTCCAGCCCCGCCCCTCCTCCACACTGGGCTGCAGCTGGCAGATAAAGTGGTTGAGCATATTTTGGGCCGACTGCAGGTTGTCCAAGCTGCTGCCAGGATCTACCACCCTGACATCCACACCCATGTCCTCGCTCCTTGTCCTCCAGTTCCGGATGATCTCATCTTCTGAGTCGTCCATGGTACCGTCCTCTGGTTGGTGGAGGTCCATCATGGCCTCTGTGCCCTTCAGCTGGCCATGCTGCTCCTCCTGCCTGTGCTTCTGTCTCCTGGAGGAGGGAATCTCCTCCAGACTGGCTGACAGGATGCGGATGGGAGAGCCCAGTTTGCGGCTCGCAGTGACCCTGTACCTGTCCTCCTCTGTTGGGCCATAAGCTGAGTTCTTGAAGCTGGTGGTGAGGGCGACATCATCCATGGGGGCTGGTAAGGTCTCAGAGTGAATGGTGACATGGAGATGGGGGATCTGTAGGGAGTGGGGAGGGTGTTGTCTGACAATCTCCTCACCCCCTGACTCACTCTCTGTGTCTCCCTCTCCCTGTCCTGCCCAGCAAATACGCTCCTGTCTCCACGGTTGAAACGCTGTGCCACCATGATGACCTCCCACTGACCTCAGAACGCATTTTGGAGCCTCATCCCCCATCTCCGACCAATCAGATTCCTCCTCTTCTGGCAATGTTCCCAGCGATAGGTCTTCCCCTTTGGTGGTGACCTTTCCATAATGATGACTATCCATGAATTGGACTGGAGGGGAGGCAACAGGGAGAAGGAATTGATTGACAGAATCATCTGGGTGGAAATGTTTGTCGAGGGCTTCCTGTAGCAAGGATGTTACCTAAGGAATGAAAATAGATGACACAGAACAGAATACAGTTATGTTGTTATGACAATGAACATCTGTACATCAAGAAAAAAGCTGAGTCAAAACTTAAAGACAACTCATAACTTCATAACAATGGGCATTAGAAAGAATGGGCTACGTAAAACAGCATTTACTAACTACACGCAGCTCAAAGCAAAAACAATGGTTTCTATTGGTGGTTTCACTCTGAACTAAAATGGCTTTGATGAATAAACAAAAGGTCAAACTAATGGGAGATATGGGTGGTGGAAGGAAGGAGACATTCTATACAAAGAGGAACATACACTACATGACCAAAAGTATGTGGACACCTGCTCGTCAAAGATCTTATTTCAAAATCATGGACAATAATGTGGAGTTGGTCCCCCCTTTGCTGCTATGACAGCCTCCACCCTTCTGGGAAGGCTTTCCACTAAATGTTGGAACATTGCTGTGGGGACCTGCTTCCATTCAGCCACAAGAGTATTAGTGAGGTTGGGTACTGATGAACACAGTCGGCGTTCCAATTCATCCCAATGGTGTTCAATGGGGTTGAGGTCAGGGCTCAAGTCAGTCAAGTTCTTCCACACCGATCTCGACAAACCATTTCTGTATGAACCTCGCTTTGTGCATGGGGTAATTTTCAAGCTAAAACAGGAAAGGGCTTTCCTCAAACTGTTGCCACAAAGTTGGAAGCACAGAATCATCTAGAATGTCATTGTATGCTGTAGCCTTAAGATTTCCCGTTACTGGAATTCAGCTCTTCGTCCGGCACCCCTCCGGTCCAGCCCCACCCCTCCTCCACATTGGGCTGCAGCTGGCAGAAGCGGTTGAGCATATTTTGGGCCAACTGCAGGTTGTCCAAAGGCTGCCAGGATCTACCACCCTGACATCCACACCTCCATCATCACCCATGTCCTCGCTCCTTGTCCTCCAGTTCCGGATGATCTCATCTTCTGAGTCGTCCATGGTACCGTCCTCTGGTTGGTGGAGGTCCATCATGGCCTCTGTGCCCTTCAGCTGGCCATGCTGCTGCTCCTCCTGCCTGTGCTTCTGTCTCCTGGAGGAGGGAATCTCATCCAAACTGGCTGGCAGGATGTGGATGGGAGAGCCCAGTTTGATTAATATTTGCCTTCACTGGAAGTAAGGGGCCTAGATCAAACCATGAAAAACAGCCCCAGACCATTATTCCTCGTCCACCAAACTTTACAGTTGGCACTATATATTGTTTCAGGTAGTGTTCTCCTGGCATCCGCCAAATCCCGCTTCGTCCGTTGGACTGCTAGATGGTGAAGCGTGATTCATCATTTCAGAGAACGGGTTTCCACTGCTCCAGAGTCCAATGGCAGCGGGTTTTACACCACTACAGCCGACACTTGGCATTGAGCATGGTGAGCATTAAGCTTGTGTGCGGCTGCTCGGCCATAGAAACCCATTTCATGAAGCTCCCAACGAACAGTTATTATGCTTACAGAGGCAGTTTGGAACTCGGTAATGAGTGTTGCAACCGAGGACAGAGGATTTTTATGCACTTCAGCACTCAGCAGTCCAATTCTGTGAGCTTGTGTAGCCTACCACTTCGCGGCTGAGCCGTTGTTTCTCCTAGACGTTTCCACTTCACAATAACAGCACTTACAGTTGACAGGGACAGCTCTAGCAGGGCAAACATTTGATGAACTGAATTGTTGGAAACGTGGCATCCTATTACTGTGCCAGGTTGGAAGTCACTGAGCTCTTCTGTAAGGCCATTCTACTTCCAATGTTTGTCTATGGAGATTGCATGGCTGTGTGCTCGATTTTATACCTCGGGTGCGGCTGAATTAGTTGAATCCGCTCATTTGAAGGGGTGTCCACATACTGTTGTATATATGGTGTAGTTACAATTCGTTAACCCTTTACACTCGTGGGAATTGGCCTATGTGGTTAGGGCTAAATTTAAATTTCTTACAAAAGAAATATAAAAAGCATATACATAACCATGGTAGCAATTGAAAGGGAACAGTTTGGAGATAATGTAACAATTATTAGACAAAAGGTGAGTGCACAATAGTTCACCTGACACAAGACTGAATCCAAAAATTATACTTTTGATTTAAGTGCATTTTACATATGCTTTTCCCCGCATTTGTTGATAATGAAATCTGAAAATACTCTGGATACATTCATCAACATGATAAGACTATTCCTGAAAAATGTGGAGTAGGTGCAACATAAGACAAATAAATTACAAGGGTTTGAGTGAGAGGACTAACTGGTGTCGCCAAGTGGCCACACCTCTCCAGTGTGCACAGTTCCTAAGCAATTTCAATGGACTTTTATGACTCATAGAAAAGTTTTCAACTATAAGGTACTTTTTTGAGCTCTCCTAGCTGCACCGTCAAGGAACTAGAGCAAGCACACTTGTGGTTGTTTCGGTTTGGAACACAACTGTTGTTGTTTACGCAATCCAAAATCTGACCATTTTTAAATTGTAATCTGGGTCAGGTGGGCATGATTTAAAATCTTCTTCTATTGCCAACATAAGTTATAAAATACCATCTTGCAGTGTTAGGCATCATAAGGCAATTCAGAGAAGCAGATGGTATTTTTTACGGCAAATAGAAAGGAGTCCTGAGTGCATTCAGATGCGTGTGCCGTGTCAAATCTCTTCAAAATAAACAAAGAGGCTCATTCTGTTCGGAACAACCCAGGGTATGATGCCATGTCATCTTGTAACTGTACATCATACATAGTGATCATAAATGTTGTCCCTGTACATATAGATGCAGGATCTTAATTTGAGCCAGTTTGCTACAATAGGGAAATAATCCTGCAGAAACAGAAAATAGGAATTATTATGGTGATTATAATGAATGGATTTTGTTTTAGGAGTTTGTAAATTTGTCGTTGGGGCAAATCAAGTCTGACATTTTAAAGTGGAAATTACAAATGTCAGAAGCCTTTTTAAACTTTGAATGCACTACAAGTTTGCATTTCCTGCTGTGCATGAAAATGATGAGCAACAAAAGAGTGATCAAATTAAGATCCTACATCTGTGTATGTGACATGCGTTTCAGGAGTTGGAAAGTGCACATTTGGACTCTAAGGTGTTTGGCTTGCTTGTTTGACATCAGAGCGGGATTTATTATAATCCTCAAAGTCTTATCATTCAAAATACATCGAGTCATCTTATTTCACAGCATTTCCCTCGCTCAGACAAGAACAAAAATAGTCAAAGTTGCCCAATTACGGGGCGGGATAACTTCTTGTCTCGCAGTGCTCAAGTTCAGATCGGCTGTCAGTCAAAACCCATACAGAGCTCTGACATCATGTATAGCATGTTGCTGTACAGCCACTACATTCCAATTTAGGAGCCATTTTCAACCAGGTACGGGTACGAATGTAAAGGGATAACATTGTGTAAGTGCATGCCATGCACTATGGCTAATTCTTATTGCAATGCATTCCAAGGTTGGGGCTTGAGGGTCAGGGGATCATAAAGGTCAGGCGGGTTTGATTCAGGACCTGTACTAGCAGTATTTCTCTGTACTCGGCCACTCTGGTCTGGTTTTGCGCACGTTTTAGGTTGTCTTTTTGTCTCGGCTAGATCTGTTCATCAGGAGGAGTTCTCACGTTAATAGTCTCCATGCTGTGGATGGTGGTCTTGGCTGAGGACAGCTGATCTGTCAGGGCTGTAATGCGCTGGTTCAGATGCTCACGCTCCCCGTCCATACTCTGAGCCTGTCAAACCACACACATAACATAAGACACACATAAACACGACTAAAAATTGTAATACCATATTCCAGATATGTAAACAATGTACTTCTATCGACTTCAAAAAAATCAAATGAGCCATCTGCTGGTGCCTCACCACTGAATGAAGCTTCCGCTCCAAGAGATTATTGGTCTGTTGAGTGTAGGAGTAGTTATCCCTCAGTCTGAGATGACAGAGAGAGAGAAAGAGAGAAAGAGAGAGAGAGGGAGAGAGACAGAGAGAGCAAGAGAGAGCGGGAGAGAGCGGGAGCGGGAGAGGGAGAGAGAAGGATTGTCAGAGTTACAGTAATAACACTATCTATGCTTGTCAATGTCATGCATATCAACTCAAAATGAATGGCAAATAAAAGAACATTGTAACTGCCACACTAATTTTCCTCCCTGAACCCCCTTTTAATTCTGAGGTACAATAAATATCCCAATGACTTATAACTCCTCCCCCGACCTTTTGAATTTGTCCAGGAGGCTACTCAGCTCCACGCGTGTGTTCTGTAGTTCTGACTCAAGGAGCTGGTGACTGCTCTTAAACTCAGTCCCCATGCACTCCATTCGCACGGCAGTCTGGAGCAAACTGTGGTGCAGATCCTCATTTTGCTCCTGAAGCACCCTGAAGGGAGTAGGAGAGAGGAGGACGGAGGGGTTAGTGCTCAGTTAGATCACCATTTGTATCTTAATGAAACATTTATTCATTTGTTAAACAACAATAATATGGAACATGTGACAAAAACTTTTATTTTACATTCCCAATTTGAATTATTCCCCCGATAAGCAACAAGACAGAGATCAAATGAAACATAAAATCAAACTCACATTATTCGATCAACCTCGGATCCTTCCTATATGGGAAGGACAAAGCCGAAATGGATTTTTACAGTAGTCAACAACGTGCATTTCATAAATAGAAATGGATTTTTGAAGCCTCCAGTTAATAGACATTGATAACCAATAGTGACACGTTGTGTGGTCATTTTGATGTGTCATCCATGATTATGTAGGTAGGTGCCTGCATGTTTAATGCCACAATCAATGGGAAGCAAATGAATGGAACATTCTTACATAATTAAGAATGTAAAACACGTGCAACGGGTCAATACATATACCGTGCACAGTAGATAATACATGACATAACTAGCAATAGTAATAAACCCAACCCCAGGAGCAGTCATACTTTATGTAGAGAGGCAGTTGAGCCGCTGTAGGCTGTCTGCTGCTCATCCTGATTGGTGGGGCTGGTGGTATTCCTGGAAGACTTGCTGGAATGGGACAATGACTCCAGCTCTGCAGCTGACACACTGACAGGAGAGTTCTCCTTAGAAGGGCTTGATGGGCTGTGGTGATCGTCATGGTGATGATGGTGGTGGTGTGTGTCTGCAGGTGAGGAGGGATGGTGGTGAGATTCAGAATGGGAAGGTTGGTGGTGATGGGATTCATGGTGGGAAGGATGGTGGTGATGATGAGGTTCTAGGTTGCTAGGACTGTGATGGGGTTCAGAATGGGAGTGTGGATGGTGAGATTCTGAATGAGAGGGGTGGTGGTGATGGTGAGAATCTTGGTGGGAACTATGGTGGTGATGGAGAGATTCTGGATGGGAGCCATGGTGATGGAGATATTCTGGATGGGAGCTGTGGAGATGGAGAGAATCTGGATGGGAGCCATGGTGATGGAGAGATTCTGGAAAGGAACCATGGTGATGGAGAGATTGTGAATGGGAGCTATCGTCATGGAGAGATTCTGGATGGGAGCCATGGTGATCATGAGATTCTGGATGGGAGCCGTGGTGATGGAGAGATTCTGGATGGGAGCCATGGTGGTTGCAAGATTCTGGATGGGAGCCATGGTGATGGATAGATTCTGGATGGGAGCGGTTGTGATCGTGGGATTCAGGGTGGGACAGATGATGGTGGTGGTGCAATTCTGGATGGGAGCCATGGCGACGGTGAGAATCTGGGTGGAGAGGATGGTGGTGGTGTCCATGGTGATGGGGATGAGTTGGGCTGTGGTGGTCTCCATGGTGATGAGGATGAGTTGGGCTGTGGTGATGTCCATGGTGATCGGAATGACTCGGACTGAGGTGATCTCCCTGTTGATGGGGATGTGTTGGACTGTGATGGTCTCCATGGTGATGGGGTTGGCTTGGGCTTTGGTGGTTTCCATGGTGATGAGAATAAGTTGGGCTGTGGTGGTCTCCATCGGTATGAGTTTGGGTGTGGCTGTCTCCATGGGGATGGTGATGGGCTGGGCTGTGTTGGTCTCCATGGTAATGGGGATGAGTTGGGCTGTGGTGGTGTCCATGGTGATGGGGATGACTGGGAGTATGGAGGTCTCCATGGTGATGGAGGTGGCTTGGGCTGTGGTTGTCTCCATGGGGATGAGTTTGGCTGTGGTGGTCTCTATGGGGATGAGTTTGACTGTGGTGGCTTCCATGGTGATGGGTTGGGCTGTGGTGGTCTCCATGGTGGTGGGGGTGAGTTGGGCTGTGGTGCTCTCCATGGTGATGGGAATGGCATGGGCTGTGGTGTTCTCTATGAGGATGAGTTTGGCTGTGGTGGTCTTCATGGGGGTGGGGATGAGTTGGGCTGTGGTGGTCTCCATGGTGATGGGGGTTTCTTGGGCTGTGGTGTTCTCCATGAGGATGAGTTTGGCTGTGGTTGTCTTCATGGGGATGGGGATGAGTTGGGCTGTGGTGGTCTCCATGGTGATGGGTTGGGCTGTGATGTTCTCCATGACAATGGGGATGGCTTGGGCTGTGGTGGTCTCCATGACGATGGGGATGGCTTGGGCTGTGGAGGTCTCCATGTTGATGGGGGTTTCTTGGGCTGTGGTGTTCTCCATGAGGATGAGTTTGGCTGTGGTTGTCTTCATGGGGATGGGGATGCGTTGGGCTGTGGTGGTCTCCATGGTGATTGGTTGGGCTGTGATGTTCTCCATGATGATGGGGATGGCTTGGGCTGTGGTGGTCTCCATGGTGATGAGATGGACTATGAAGACTGTGATGGTGATGGTGGTGAAATGGAGAATGGGAGCGATGCTGGTGATGATGGTGGTGTGGTGTTGAATGACAGGAGGGATGTCTTGATGAGGAGGGGCTATTATCTGGGCTAGTGCTGTCATCTGTGTGGCTGCTGGGACTGTGGTGTATGTCTCTTGCAGACTGATGGTGTTGGTGGTCCTGGTGTTTGCCGAGATGGGAGCGAGAGTGCTTGCTGGAATGAGAGTGCTTGCTGGAGCGGAACTGCCTGCGGATATGGGAGTGAACACTGAAGGTCGTAGAGCTTGCACTGCCAGGCCGACTACTCTTTTGTCTTTGCCTCTCCTCCCCTCTGTGTTCCACCTTGGGGGACCTCAGGGAGGCTTGTCCGGGGCTGCTGGGCCTGTGAGCAGCTGTGACCCCAAGAGAGGTGAGTCTGTACGGGCTGAACACCTGCCTGGTGATCTCGTTCAAAAAGGCAGAGAACTTCAATTTTTCCTGCACTAAGTTCTTCTTGGCTACCTGCTCTCTTTTCTCCAACTCCTTGTCTACAATGGTATCTGCATCTCCATCCCTGTCCTTACAATGGGACAGTGCCTCCATTGACTTTGCCTTGCGAAATTTGCCAGCCATTCTTGCCCCTTCAGAACTCTCCTGCTTCTTCAGGATGACGTTGGCAGGGGTCTGATGAGAGGACATTGCTTTCTTTTTCTTTTTTTCTTTCAAGCTCTTTTCCTGTCTTGGGAGGTGGCCTTCATCATCAATCAAAGGAGATGTGTCATCTTCCTCATCTTCCTCCTCGTCATAGGCCTTCCGCCCCCTGTAGATGTCAGTGCAGGACTGTGAGTACTTGGGCTTCTGCAGTGGATGTTTGTTATCCTTCACGGACTCATTAATACTAGTCTGAGAGGACCAGGTGGAGGAAGAGCCAGAGGATGACGAGGAGGAAGAAGAGGATGATGTTGAGGAAGAGGAGGAAGAGGATGAAGATGATGATGAGGAACCAGAGGAGCTGGATGAGGTGGCTGCAACCTGAGGGTGGGAGGTAACATCTGTAGCATGGTGATGCAGATGGTGATGGTGATGATGAGGATGGTCAGGGGAAGAGGGATGAGATTTCTCATTGTGGTGGTGAGGGTGATTGTTGTGGCCATGGTGATGGTGGTGGACAATACTGCCCTCTGATGTTGAATGGTTGCTATTGCAAGAGGAGATAACAATGACAGATTTGAGCAGTATTTCACTGAGGCAGAGACCATACTCTTAGGCTGAGTTACACGCTTTACTATAATACAGCGTTGGTAAATTAACCAGGACAAGATTATTTTGTCACATCTGTATAATACTGATCAAAATATGTACAATTTCCAAAATGTTGAATACCCAAACAAGGAATTATAGTTCCATCCAGACAAAATTTCAGAATTTAGTTAACTAATAAAGTAATGTAATCAAACATACCCATGATCATTCTGATCTTCTGACCAATCTGTCTTTTGCTGGTGATGATGAGGATGGTGATGCTGATCATGGTTGTGGTGGTGGCGGGGATGGTGTTTGTGGTGATACATTTTTTGGTCAGCCATCTTGCCATGCTTGGGGTCCCTCTCCTGATGCTCATGGAGGTGAGGCTTGCCGTGCCTGTGGCCCCTGGTCCCCTGTTTAAGCTGCACAGGAGTGAAGTACTTCTCCATCACCTGCTGCTTCTCCCTCCACTGCTTCCGTGTGGTAGTCCTGGGTGCAGGAACAATCTGTTCCTCTGCTTGCTGTGCAGTCTGCAACAGTCTTTGAACTATTCCTCTCCCTGTGTAATGGGTGTATTTCCTTGATTATTTCTGATGATTCAAAAATATTTTCTGGACCAGAAATCAACTGTTTGGAAAAATGCCATATAATCATAGCAAAGTTAGGACATTACTACATGTGAGCTAATTCAAACTGAGCACATTCATAAGTGCACAATAGTTATGCTGACTTCAAACAGGCCATTTAACACATTATCTTGCATCAAGTACAACTATTTTTTATTACAAAACCTAATAACGTTGAGTTATTATTGAATTATTTTAAGAGGTCAACACAAATACAAAAACATATCAGCAAATACAATCAATCTCAAATCCGTCAGACTTACCTAAAAAATTGGTTTGAAAATATTTCGATGTCCCATTAATTCAAGAATCCTTATCAGGATTAATGAACTTGATCTTATTAATGAATTCAGATATTATCCTAAACCACATAAGCAGTGGGTGCCAGCACATACTCTGTCAGAGAACCCACAAGAATGACACAGGCTGAGATGCTCATTGATGTTTTGTACTAGGATTCTGCTGGCACTCTCCATCTGATGAAACCATTTTCCAATTGCGCTGGAGCGTGCATGAAACACACCACACAGAAACATCAATATATTCTCTGCACCCACCCACTAGCCCCAAGCTATTTCAGAACACATGTGGAAGCTACTTAATAATAGACAAAACATGGAAACTTTTCCTATTTCTGTGATACATAATAAAGTAAAGCATTGGTCAGCTAGTCTATTCAAGTGACATGGTATGGGCAATGTTACATTTTAAAACACTTGTGTCATTTGTGCAACATTCTTGGGGGTTGTAGTTTATTCACAAACTCTATTATATTTAAGAACTCATTGTTTATGTTAAGCTTAAACTGAAACTAAAAATATCTCTGAATTTGATCAAATAATGTTGCCCTTTAAGTTATCTATGAATACAATGAAACTGTGTGGACTTCAGTGTTTAGGAGATTGCCTGGTTAATGCCCAGCTTGCTATTGACCTACCTGCACCTACTGTGTCACTGCAATATCCACCATGATATGGACCAATAAAATTGGATTTGACTTGCAATAGTCCATGATAACTAAAAGGAACGGCATTGAGAATTACATTTAATTCCAATGGCATGACACAAGCAACCACATACCAAGAAACACAATTATTTGCAATGAATGATCACATCTTAATCCCATATCACCACACCCTGACAGTTAAGTACAGAGGTACACATAAAAACTGCTTCTGGGATGTTTGACACCAGTAATATAGACAATAATTTGTCTCCGGACTGTTTATCTCTGAGGTTATAGCCATACAATACTAGCGTCTGTAGTTGTCCATCGCCCGCAGCCCCTTTCCCTGAATTGATTATCAATTGTGTGATACAGCACAGCCCTCCACTCGCAATCAATGGCAGCACTGCACTGATGTGACCCTCCAGCAAAGAGAATGGAAGGTCAAAGCAGTGTGGGGCTGAAACCCAGCCCACAGGTTATATAACTCACAAATCAACTGTTTTCTCCTTCAATTCTAAAGGACAATTGTTATTTAGGAGACCTAGAACATTGATACTCAATATAAACTAAATTGACTTTTTATTTTATTTTTTTAATCACTGGCCTGGTAAAATGTTACTTCAAAAAGTATCTTTAAAAGATAAAAATGAATGACTATAATGAACGCATTATGTAGCACGGTAGTTATCACAAATGCATAGATCAATGGAAAAAATAAACTGTTTCATACGGTAATTATTCAAACTGGAAGAGTTACACAGAATAACAAACTATTTATTATATTCATGATAACGGAACAATTCTAAAAAGCAACATGACTTCTTACAGAAAAACTAAACAAAGCAAAGAGATCAACCATATGATAGACTTGAGTCAGTAACGGACATGGTCAGCCAATAAGAACGTGTTTCCAATTGATATGGAGTGGTGATCAGATAATAAAAGTCTTAAATCACTAACATCTAAACTATCATCGATGAGTAGAGTAAAGAAACGAATTACATTTACACTAATACAAAAGAAAATAACAGTGATGGAAGAAGCCACAATGAGAGGGTGAGCGCAACCTCCTGGGAACAAAATGTGATAGGTGCTTTGTAAATAATTCTTATAGGTTAAAACACACCTGTAATCCAACAATGATTGAGCAAATAATTTAAAATATAAAGGGTGCTCATCAACACAATATGATGTCCCAATGAAGTTGTAATTTCAAAAAACAAATAACTATTAACATATCAAAGTGACAGGATCATCCTTGAAGCTAGAATTCTTTCTTGAGATACATTGTTGATGATACCAATCTGACATTTCCAACTGAATTTTTTTGTTTGTATTAAAAAAAATATTAAAAAAAAAAAATCAACATTTGTCTTGTAAATTAATCCTGTTGGTTTCCCATAGGTGACATATTCATTCAAATAAAAATTGAACTATTCTTCACTGTCTTTGTAATTCAATAATGAAATTAAAAACATTAACGTTCTCCAGTATTGGCAACCAGTCTTTCAAGTCACATGTCAAAGTCTTTGTAGATGACCCCCGAGTTTATTCCACCAACAATTCAAATCCTTCTGCCTCTTCAAACTCCGCATTCATCTTTGCCGCAAGGTCATCCAGCTCTGCCAGCTGGTTAGGAAGGAAATTGAAAAGTAGATCAACAAAGGTACAAATGCTATAACTTCTTCCACATCTCCATCTTGAAAATAGTGGTAAGCGCTGGTTTTCACATCTTGTTAAGTGGTAAAGTACACTGTAGTCTACTATAGTTTAGTTGTCAACAGTGACATATGTCCTCACTTACTTTTATTTGAGGAACCTTCTTCCTCCTCCTCTTCTCCTTTACCACAGCGACACCAGGGATATTGAAATCTGGCTCTGGGTCGGGAGCAGCACTGTTGTCCCCTACCAGCAGGGTGAAGGAGCTGACTCCACAGAGAGACCTGGAGGCTTCAGGGCCCACCCTGAACTTCTCAACCTTGCGGAGAACCTGAGGTGTCTGAAGCTTCTCAAATCCAAACAGGGTCTCCCGACGCTGAGGAGATGAGGAGTACATGGCCTGGTGACTTTCAAATGAAGGGTCCCCTAGGCTTAGGCGGGTATAAGACCTCCGCACCTTTTGTGACCATGCTGAGTCTTCTGGGTTTGCTGCAGCCTGTGGACAGGGTGGTGAGGGGGCCAAGATCGGGGAGAGCATGGTGGCTTTGGGTGTAGGGACCTGGGCAGGTCCTGGGGTATAGATTTGGGACTTCTTAGGACTGCCTTCAATCAATCTTTGTTCATTTTCTGTGTGGTCCTCAGAGGGGACCTGAAACAAAATCAATTGTGCACATATGACTGGGCTAATATGAAATAGCAGAAGGACCAAACATTTAAAAAACTATGCAGCTTATTATGGAAACCGATTTGCTGTGTTCTTTCAACTCACATTGACTTGTGTTTTCCTGGGTGCAATCTTCCTCACAGTGATGTGGCGTTTTACGGCATCTGTAGGAGCCTGTGGATTACAGTAACATAATTCGAAAAAATACTGAAATGACTGAAGATGTTTGCAGGATGCAGTTTGACTATGTCAATAGGTAAATTGAAATGTTACTAGTTCTGAAAGACTGGTGGTGTTTAGTTCTAGCTGCTGACAAAGTTACTACTCACAGAGTTGGGGACATTATCATTTGGAGAGGTCAACCGCATTGACCTCCTTCGTGGCTGGCAGGTAGAATCTGGTATGATAAGACAAAGAATGGCCCAACCATAAACAATTTTACCTAACCGGCAGCTTTACAATGTTGTGTGATCTTTGTAGCCAGTAGCAACATGACTTGACTGGTAAAGACCCTTGACTGCTAAAGTTGAAGTGACAGTTGTTTTTAGTCTACTGTCAAGATGAGTCCATGTCCAAAGCCATCTGTTGTGAAGATCCAGATGTATGCTTTAATATGTAAAGACATGGGGAAGATAGGCAACAGTTTAACTGTAGCCTGTAATTCAGGGCGTTCCCCCTGCCTACCCTTACCACCTGGGGGAGGACTGTTGCAGAGGGCTGTTCAGTCCCAGGTTCCTGCAGATGCAGTAATGCCCAGATGCAGGGACGTCCTGAATTGCAGGCTGCAGTTATACCCTACTCAAGATAGACATCAAAATGATGGAAATAGATAGATGATCTTGCATTGATTTGAGATTGGGGCATATAGCTAGCTTTCTAACTAAGTCTACAAAATAGATAACATTTGACACTCATCTCACCATCATTTAAATCAAAAATGTAAGTTTGATTCAGTGAACCACACATTTGCTAGCTACGGGCAAGCACTTCAGAAGAACTTCTCTAAATTACTTATTTAGAGTCGAAGGTGTTAAGGTAACAAAAAATGATTTGATAAAATATTGACTTTGGCCTTACTACTAAAAGCCCATAGAAACGCATTGAATAACACATTCATGGCAAAAAAAAGGACAGTATACACACACACACACACACATATATATACACTGCTCAAAAAAATAAAGGGAACACTAAAATAACACAGCCTAGATCTGAATTAATGAAATATTATTATTAAATACTTTTTTATTTACATAGTTGAATGTGCTGACAACAAAACCACACAAAAATTATCAATGGAAATCAAATTTATCAACCCATGGAGGTCTGGATTTGGAGTCACACTCAAAATTAAAGTGGAAAACCACACTACAGGCTGATCCAACTTTGATGTAATGTCCTTAAAACAAGTCAAAATGAGACTCAGTAGTGTGTGTGGCCTCCACACGCCTGTATGACCTCCCTACAACGCCTGGGCATGCTCCTGATGAGGTGGCGGATGGTCTCCTGAGGGATCTCCTCCCAGACCTGGACTAAAGCATCCGCCAACTCCTGGACAGTCTGTGGTGCAACGTGGCATGATGTCCCAGATGTGGTCAATTGGATTCAGGTCTGGGGAACGGGCGGGCCAGTCCATAGCATCAATGCCTTCCTCTTGCAGGAACTGCTGACACACTCCAGCCACATGAGGTCCAGCATTGTCTTGCATTAGGAGGAACCCAGGGCCAACCGCACCAGCATATGGTCTCACAAGAGGTCTGAGGATCTCATCTCGGTACCTAATGGCAGTCAGGCTACCTCTGGCGAGCACATGGAGGGCTGTGCTGCCCCCCAAAGAAATGCCACCCCACACCATGACTGACCCACCGCCAAACCGGTCATGCTGGAGGATGTTGCAGGCAGCAGAACGTTCTCCACGGCGTCTCCAGACTCTGTCACGTCTGTCACGTGCTCAGTGTGAACCTGCTTTCATCTGTGAAGAGCACAGGGCGCCAGTGGCGAATTTGCCAATCTTGGTGTTCTCTGGCAAAAGCCAAACGTCCTGCACGGTGTTGGGCTGTAAGCACAACCCCCACCTGTGGACGTCGGGCCCTCAGAGTCTGTTTCTGACCGTTTAAGCAGACACATGCACATTTGTGGCCTGCTGGAGGTCATTTTGCAGGGCTCTGGCAGTACTCCTCCTGCTCCTCCTTGCACAAAGGCGGAGGTAGCGGTCCTGCTACTGGGTTGTTGCCCTCCTACGACCTCCTCCACGTCTCCTGATGTACTGGCCTGTCTCCTGGTAGCGCCTCCATGCTCTGGACACTACGCTGACAGACACAGCAAACATTCTTGCCACAGCTCGCATTGATGTCCCATCCTGGATGAGCTGCACTACTTGAGCCACTTGTGTGGGTTGTAGACTCCATCTCATGCTACCACTAGAGTGAAAGCACCGCCAGCATTCAAAAGTGACCAAAACATCAGCCATAGGAACTGAGAAGTGGTCTGTGGTCACCACCTGCAGAACCACTCCTTTATTGGGGGTGTCTTGCTAATTGCCTATAATTTCCACCTGTTGTCTATTCCATTTGCACAACAGCATGTGAAATGTATTGTCAATCAGTGATTTTCACATTGTAGCATAATAGTGAAGACATCAAAACTATTAAAAAACACACATGGAATCATGTAGTAACCAAACAAGTGTTAAAAAAAAAATAAAATACATTTGAGATTCTTCAAAGTAGCCACCATTTGCCTTGACAGCTTTGCACACTTGGCATTCTCTCAACCAGCTTCACCTGGAATGCTTTTCCAACAGTCTTGAAGGAGTTCTAACATATGCTGAGCACTTGTTGGCTGCTGTACCTTCACTCTGCGGTCCAACTCATCCCAAACCATCTCAATTGGGTTGAGGTCAGGTGATTGTGGAGGCCAGATCATCTGATGCAGCACTCCATCACTCTACTTCTTGGTCAAATAGCCCTTACACAGCCTGGAGGTGTGTTTTGGGTCATTGTCCTGTTGAAAAACAAATGACAGTCCCACTAAGCCCAAACCAGATGGGATGGCGTATCGCAGCTGAATGCTGTGGTAACCATGTTGGTTAAGTGTGCCTTGAATTCTAAATAAAATCTCAGACAGTGTCACCAGCAAAGCACCCCCACACCACCTCCTCCATGCTTCACGGTGGGAACCACACATACGTAGATCATCCATTCACCTACTCTGCGTCTTCCAAAGACACGGCAGTTGGAACCAAAAATCTCAAATTTGGACTCATCAGACCAAAAGGACAGATTTCCAACGGACTAATGTCCATTGCTCGTGTTTCTTGGCCCAAGCAAGTCTCTTCAACCACGAAGGCCTGATTCACGCAGCCTCTGCTTTACAGTTGATGTTGAGATGTGTCTGTTACTTGAACTCTGAAGCATCTATTCGGGCAGCAATAACTCTAATGAACTTATCCTCTGCAGCGGAGGTAAATCTGGGTCTTCCTTTCCAGTGGAGGTACTGATGAGAGCCAGTTTCATCATAGCGCTTGATGGTTTCTGCGACTGCACTTGAAGAAACCTTTAAAGTTCTTGACATTTTCCACATTGACTGGCCTTCATGTCTTAATGTAATGATGGACTGTCAATTATCTTTGCTTATTTGAACGGTAGCCTAGTGGTTAGAGCGTTGGAAAGGTTGCAAGATTGAATCCCCGAGCTGACAAGGTAAAAAATCTGTCGTTCTGCCCCTGAACAAGGCAGTTAACCCACTGTTCCTAAGCAGTCATTGAAAATAAGAATTTGTTCTTAACTGACTTGCCTAGTTAAATAAAGGTTTAAAAAAATCAATACAAATAGGGCTATATTCTGTATACCACCCCTACCGTGTCACAACACAACTGATTAAATCATACGAATTAAGGAAATAAATTCCACAAATTCACTTTTAACAAGGCACACCTGTTAATTGAAATGCATTCCAGGTGACTACCTCATGAAGCTGGTTAAAAGGATGCCAAAAGTGTGCAAAGCTGTCATCAAGGCAAAGGGTAGATACTTTGAAGAATCCCGAGGCACATTTTCGGGTATATAGCGGGTGTGAAATAAAGAACAAAATAACACAAATACTGACCAGCCAAAACGGGTTGTGGTGTCTCGTTGGTCATCCTTGCCGCCTATCCAGCTTGATTTACCAATATAAAATCAGTAGCTAACAAGCTAGCTTACGAAATGAGAAAATACAATTGTATAGTTAACAAAAAAATATAAAAGGCTAACTAGGCCCCTAATAACTAATGCAAAACCGATGTAATGCAATATTGCGAGTGGATAACTTGCTAGCTAGATAACTACTGTAGTAGTTCACTTTGCTTGATCTCCCTAGCTGAAGTCCTACTCGTTTCAAAATTGCCCGCCTGGAAGTACCGAAGTGCTAGATTGCCACTTCCTGTCCGTTGTTTACGTCTCTCTACAACCATTTACTTCAGTACTACACTAAACTATGATAAACTTCAGAATAGTAGGCGGAAACACAGGGCTAGATCAAATAAATAGATTAACACTCCAGTATACACCTTGCATTTTGTTGCAACCGCCAAATAAAATGTTTATGAAGAAAACCTACGATAAACACAGATAGAAACATTTGCCAGAGATTTCAACGGATGTATACGTTTGAAGCATCCGGTGGGCGTTTCTACTCACTACCGAATATGGCGATGACAAGAAGCCCAGTGGGAAAGGATGGAGCGAGATGGATTCTAATTCTATTCTCAAAACAATAATTGTATTTTCCCAAAACTAAAACCTGTTACGAACAGAGTGGACTAAGTTTTGTAGATTTGACCCTTTGCAAAGTTTTTAAAAATTGCGTTGTTTAGGAGTGCAAGGGCGAAATGAGTTAATACACACGTGTACGTCATAGAGTAGGCGAAAATATGCAGCTACGTGCTTAGAACGCGCCAATATTATTATTATGAACAAAACAAATACAACAATAGAAATATACAAACAAAGAGTACATCACCTAACAGACAGGAGTATTACATATCGAGATACATTTTCAATTTGTCAAAACGTTTTATGGTACGTAACGTTATTGCTTTTTTGTTTTCACACTTATTGATAATTTCAAAATAATACTTAAATTATATCTTAAACAATGTGAAGAGGGGGGTTGTTCTCCACCCACTTCATAATTATTTTTTTTAAATTACGATAAAATCTGATCATTGATCTGTTCTCGCCAAACCAATTTTAACCTGACAACCTCAATTAAAAACTGCACAAACTAATATTTTTTTATTATTTTTTTATTAATATCAAATCAATACATAAAGCACATGAGAGAACACAAGCATACATAGATTACAAACAATATACAATCGAACTAGGGGGTACAATATCACATTACAATTACACAAGGACCTTAAGGGACATTCATATACTTACAATTCTAACAGCTTTTTTGTTAGTAGAGCATTTAACCGTCTTAAAATACAGCACAAACTAATCTTGGACCAGCTGTGCCGTGCTCACGTGACATCATTCTTCTGCGACTCTACCGGAAGAGACGTGGCAAAATGTCAGCATCTGAAAACGTTCACATTTTCTAGATTTAGCTGACCAAGTTGGTAGAGCGGAACATCAGTATTTTTACAACCCTTCCTTCATACGAAAAAGCATCAAGGAGAAAGTTTGTGTAACAGGTAAGGTTGAGATCATTTATAATTAAGGCCACCCGAAACAAATCTGATGCTAGTGAACTAGCAATATCTATCAATACACGAAAGCAGTGTCTTACACACCCATATGTAATCATCAAACTTAATTTGATCCATGAGTAGATTTGACTGGGATATCAGAACATTGCTTAGATAATACCCATAATTATGATGTTGTTGCTGAAGCTTGTTTTGGTGGTCACTTGTGTCTGAATCTGTGTGTACAGTACTACAGACAGACCATGGGTCTGTGCAAGTGTCCTAAGAGGAAGGTGACCAACCTGTTCTGCTTTGAACATCGGGTGAATGTTTGTGAGCATTGCCTGGTCTCCAACCACAACAAGGTCAGTGGATGGACTGCTCTGAATATTAATGTAATGTGAAATGAAATATAGGTCGTTAACAATAAAACGTCACAATATGGTGCAGCGCGTTCGATTTGGCTGCTGGGGGGAAAGGAGACTTCAAACTCTGCTAAAACCATTGAGAACTACGTCCCGTTTTCAAGGAATTGTTAAATAACTATTTGTTTTTCATATCACCTCTTGAAGAGCATAATCAGAACTACACATTTCCGATTATTCCACGTGTAACTATCATCAGAGTAATGCAGCAAGTAACTGCATTCGTTTCATGATAAGTAAACATAAATTATCATGTCATTTCAGATATGTGAGGGTAGCCAATCCGATTGGCATGTAGCTAGCTAACCCTTGATCACGACTCGCGGTTCCATTACATTACACGAAGGTGTCTTCTGTACCGGGGAATGTTGTTAAGATCCTCAACACTCGTTCTGAACATTACAATGTATCGCTTGCGGTACAGTTTTGGAAGCATAAGGAACTTATCTATCACATCAGCGAGAAATAATGTAATTAAAAAATATATATATATATATATCAAAAATACATTTTTTATAGGGTTAGTGTTCCCACATGGCCTTATCGCCGTGTTACAGCGCATGTTTACGGAAGTTGGAGAGACCACATGTGCTACCTAGCATGCTCCGAACACCTGTGTGTAACGGAGGAATGCCATCAGAAGCGTTTTGTCACTGAAAATTATTGTTGGCTGCAACTCTGATAAAGCCTGTTAAAACAGTGTACAGTAAGTATATATTTTGCATTTGTGAAATTATTTTGATGTGACATGAAAGTAAAGTGCTTTATGTTTCTAGAACCTTATCGCAATTGAGAATCGATTCACTTGTTGATTGAGTTTGTGGCTGCCCGAGCCAGTCCACCTCTGGAAATAACATATACTATCCATGGACCTTAAGGAGAAACGATAGGCTTCTTAAGAGTATATCTTGGGCTAGCTAGCTAAACAAACGTGTCATTTAGCTCGCTTCATCAGAGATTGTCCTTTTGGAAAGGGCTTGACATCAGCAAGTCCTCGTCCTGGTAAAGTTGTCAGTCGGACTTCTGTCATCACCACTATAGATGGCAAGAAAATCAAACAATATTTGGATATAAGTTAGACATCTAATTTATCCCCTGAAAGTTCGTTTATATTGACGTGATATGTTATTAGCTAGCTAGTTAATTTGACGTGATCCATCAATCAATGTAGCCTATCATGTCTGTCAGCAGCAAAAAGTACATTAGCTAGGTCTACTTACCACTAGCAATGTTAAGCCAACTGTACAAAGTTCATACTGGTAGCTTGCAAAGTAAATATTATCAGTTAACTGTACATCGGGAAATGCCCCTTCTGCTACTTGACAGGCAGAGCCCTCAAAGGATGGGAAAATAACCTAAAAAAAACTCATACTTGTCAGGAACAGTTCACTTTTATTTTATATCACTCAAATTTCCAATTCATGGTGGCCAATATTGAGAGAGATATTGAGGCTACCCTCGCATATTTGAAATGACATGATACAATTGTTTACTGAAAAGCATGCAGTTACTTGCTGAATAACTCTGATAGCGCTAAATGTGCGCAGTTGTTTTGCATGTAATAATCTGACATTTGTAGTTCTGATTATACTCTTCAAGAGGTGATGATATTATGACCAAACAGTTAATATTTATTTAACAATCCCTTGAAAACCGCATTGTGTTGGAGGTACGGGCCAAAGCTGCCAGCAGGCAGAACCATGTGCAAACCCTCATACTGAAGTTCAGACTGGTAAGAGTTCTTTGTGGATATATTGTGGATTACTTCCGACATAAGGACAAAATCATTGCCAACGGGTAAAGTAAGTCCAGAAGTGTGTTACACATTCTGACTTGTAATGGGACTATTTGGAAATGTTGAGCTTACATGTTAGAGACGAGAGTGTAAGTCTTTCACTCTCGGATTCTAAAAGGGACTAATAGTAGCTGTCTTTGCCACTAAACTATGAAGTATTTTCTCTCCATTCTGATTACCAGTGTATAGTGCAGTCCTACCTCCAGTGGCTTCAGGATAGTGATTACAGCCCTAACTGTCGACTGTGTAATAACCCACTGATCTCCCAGGATACTGTCAGATTGGTCTGCTATGGTAAGATTGTCAACATCTTCGATTTGTTATCCTTTGTGCTCTTATTGAATTTGGTATAACTCTCCATATTATTATTGTTGCTTGATATTACTGCTCTGTGGAATTTGCACAAACCCACCTGGATCATTGCCCTTTCTCTCTATCCAAGATGTATTCCACTGGGCCTGTCTTCATGACCTGGCAGCCCGGTTGCCCCTACACACTGCTCCTGCAGGATACCAGTGCCCCAGCTGCCAGGGTCCAGTGTTTCCCCCCTCCAACCTGGCCAGCCCAATAGCTGACATGCTGAGGGAACAGCTCTCCTTAGTCAACTGGGCAAGAGCTGGACTAGGCCTACCTCTGGTGAGGAATAGGGTTGGGCTGGGTCACACTAGCAGTTAGAGAAATTGAATAATGATGGTGACAGGGATATACTGGTTGAGATGCTGGGTACCGACATTACATTGTGTATGACATTAGTGTAAAATATTTTTAAGGCTTAAAATATGTTTTAGGACTCATAAATCAAGTGTTTCTTTCAGCGAGATGGCAAGTATTCTGTGACGATTCAAATCTAACATGCACATACTCTCTCCACTGCAAGATTGATGAACCTGTAGAAGCTATTCAAGACAGCACACATGATGTCACTGATTATGCTGACTGGTCCACATTTGATGGTGAGTCATTGTCTCTGGTTTGTTACTGCCTTGTTGGTCTGCAATAACGGGAGCCTGTATTGCAGCTGAATCCCTGCATCATGACATAATGCTAAGCTAAATGTTTGATTTGTTTGTTCAAATCAGAAAGGTTACTGTAACATTTACCTTCTCCCCCACTGTGCTAGCCCCAGCATTGGAGACCACTGAAGCTTACCCCACCCACTCCTACACCCCCAGCCCGGCCCCTAGTCTAGTTCCACCTCCAGTACAGGAAGATCATGGAAATCTCGACAACAACGGGGGGATGGTAGCACAAGAACAACACTCTGGGGTCAACATGATCACTGCAACCTCCAGTGACACAATCACCCTACACACAGGTAAAGGACTATGAATGTTACTCTGGTTTGCAGGAACTGTACTAATCCTAAATTTTACTAACCACACAGTGTTGTCATGCCATACAGGCTAGTCCAATCCGTAGCCTCAAATCTAATCTTAGTTCATGTCATTTTTGCTAACGCATCTGATATTCTTCACGTAGATGCATGTGTATAATGTATCCTCATATTTGGTTATTCATTTGATGTTTATTTGTGCTTCCAGCATCAACCCCAAGGAAAGTCTATGACACACGGGACACTGGTCCCAGCTCTAGTTACAGCGCTGGACACAGCTCTGTGACACAGATCGACTTTGACGACGACAAGTACCGGCGACGACCAGCACTCAGCTGGTTTGCACAGATTCTCAAGTCAGTCATTTAATTATGTTACTAGTTATTTAACGTATGTGCTATTCATGTAGTTATTGCACAGCAAGTACACCTTTCTGATCAAACTACATTACATATGGACAACAGTACTTTTTATTTTTATTTAACCATTATTTAACATACTTAAATGAGAAGTTTTATTTTTACAACCAAATCTCTATTTCTATGTATATGGAATGTTATAGAAGGGTCCAAGACATCTTTTTTGTGATTTCACTTGTTTTTGATATACTTACCTCAAACAGCAATAATTTTCCTTGTTGTGTAATATGGGGGCCAAAGGCTCCGAAAACACCCAAATAAATCCTTTTAGAAACAACAAAGCTCTCAGTATAGCGATGCAGGTCTTTAGATGCTGTACACATGAAACTGTGTCATTCCGAACTTTCTCCGCAACGTTTTATTCCCTTTTGTGCGACTTGAGCTGTTTCCCCTATCCAGCTGTTTCATTCTCCATGTAGCCTGCTGCTACAGGTTGCTGCTACAGGTTGCTGCTACAGGTTGCTGCTACAGGTTGCTGCTACAGGTTGCTGCTACAGGTTGCTGCTACAGGTTGCTGCCAAAATAAAAGAAACACCAACATAGTGGTTTTAATAGGGTGTTGGACCACTAGAAGCCGCCAGAACAGCGTCAGTGCACCTTGGCATAGATTCTGGAAGTGTCTGGAACTTCCTGTGTGGAGTCACCCTATGTTTTCAATATACTGTACTTTGTATTCCTCATTTACTTAAGTGTTTATTTGATTCTTTATTTTTGGCAGTTACCTGTAGAGAGGGTCGCAACAAAATTGAATATAACATTGCAGATAAAGTTCGGAATGACACAATTTCATGTGTACAGCATCTAAAGACCTGCATTGCTATAGTGAGAGGTATGCCATTTCTGAAAGGATGTATTTTGGGTGTTTTAGAGCATTTCTTCATGGTTTTTCTGGGCCCCCTTTATACACAACGAGGATCAGGAATTGATTTGCTGTTTGGGGTAAGTTTCTCAAAAACAAGTGAAATCCCCCAAAAAGATGTCTGGACTCTTCTATAACAACATTCCATTTACATCAAAAACATAGATTTGGTTGTAAACATTTAAAAAAACATATCCTTGTAACTTACTTTTTATAGATCTGATTGATCAGTTACTGTCTCCAAAGGTGGAGTCCCATTTCTCTAAACTCTGAAGATATAAATGAATTTGTGTTCTCAGAAACCGGACGGGTTCAAAGAGGACAGGCCTGTCCTGGAAACAGAGGGTCTTCATGCTCCTTCTGGTTGGAGTTCTGGGATTCTTTACCTTGATTATCATTATGGCTAAACTGGGCCGTGCTTCAGCTGACTCCGACCCCAACTTAGACCCCCTACTAAACCCCAACATCCGAGTGGGCAAAAACTGACCAGCACCCAACTCCGTGTCCTGGTGAGTGTTGAACATGGGGCCGATCTAAGTCCATCTAAGATGGTGGGACCAGTAGAGGCAGAGAGGCACCTTCTCTCTCGGATAACAAAGAAGAGGACAGGATGATGCGTTTTTTCCCTGCAAATGATAACAACCTTATACCCTTTTCCCCTCTTTGGGATAGGCAGGTGCAAATTTCCTATTCATCTACTACTAAGAACTAATGGGCTATATAACCTGTGTGTGTGTGTGTGAACACATTAAATTATTTACATTGCTTTTAGAGCTATATGTCAAATTTAATATATTTTGACCCACTGTACATTTAAAGTAACTGTCCAGTGAAAATCTCACCAAGTTCATACTCTATTTAACTTTTACCCAAATAATGTTGTTGACTCATCCTATACTCATATTTGTGGCCAAAGCATAAATTGTAATTGTAATTTGTTAATCCAACACAAACTGAACTCAAACAGGCCGTTTAAAAAATGCTGACTATATACTCAGAGAGGACGATGTCATCCTGAGGATGAGCTGGTCAATCAGCGCTTTACTCGCATTAATATTCTTTCTTCTTCTTTTTTTTTTGGAAGGAAGGAACTATTTCACTCCTATTGTAATTAGTTCTAGATCATATTTAATATAAATCTGGGAACACTGGACAGTTACTTTAAATGAGATTGCAGTGATGGTAATAAAGGTGATGGGAAAACAGAAATACTGTTCTATTAGATATGGCACACAAATATGGCTTGTTGCAACATCTGCTAAAAACAAAGGTATTTTTGGAGTGGGCATCAATAACAGTTGTTCAAGTTACTTGAGTGAGTGTGAGGTTTGTGTTGAACTGGAAGAATGCTGTGTCTGACATGCACATACTGTTTTTGAATGTTGATTAAGTCTTAATGTATGTAAATATAGAAATTGAATGAATTACGGTGAATTTTGTGTTGAACTGGAATAAATGATTCTAACCGATTGTCTCCCAAATTCTGAATGCAATATAAATTGTAATCTTTGGACAAAGAAAATGTAGAACGGATAGTCTGAGGATATTAAAATTGAGTGGTTGTTAACCCAAGGGACATTGTTCATCTTGGTATAGCATTAAAATGTCATAGTGTTCTGAAATCCACAAGTGCCCTGTGCCCCAACCTGGTCTGAGTACTTTTCTGTATGTAAATCCGAGAAACTCCATTTTACCAAGTTCTGTTTCATATGGTATGTATTAATCTGTGGATGTCCATCACCCATTTCATGACATGTTACGAATTTGCTAAACGTATGATATGTTATGAAATCTAGCTAGGTGGCTAACATTAGCGCCCATCCACCACGACCAACCACCCTACTTTCAATTATGCCTTAAGTAATCATCTGTCTTACGTAACTATACCATACTAAACGTATCATATTATTTTCAGGGTTGCGGATTTACATTCGTTATGTTACATATAGTCTATGAGACCAGGCTGTGTGCTCAGACACTGTTTGACAGAGTGGTCTACTTTCAAAGATCCTTAACTTGCTTCTCTTGAGTTTGAAGGTGTCTGCGCATTGCTGTGGTTCAAATTTGGTTGTATATTTGGACATTCTTTGACCATTTTAACTTGCCATTTACAAAAACAAAATGTGTTCGTGGGTAGGTGTGTTGCTAGGACCTCTCTTTTGAAATCATTGTGTTTGAGAAGTCCCATTTTATGTATTTAAATCAAATGTCAACAGTATACCAATATCAATTTGCTGTTCTTATCTTTGCACTTTTGTGAAAAATTACATACTTTTTAAAAAATATTTGAGGAAAAATGTCTCTTGCTGATGCTTACTCTGCAGAAGACAGTTCTGTCAATGTAAGAAGCTGTGTTTTTTTTAAACATTTATTTTGGAGTAATGTCCTTTTGATAAAGCTGACTTTATCCCTTTTGATAAAGCTGACTTTATCCCTTTTGATAAAGCTGACTTTATCCCTTTTGATAAAGCTGACTTTATCCCTTTTGATAAAGCTGACAACCCCAATTTTGTTTTGCTTTTCACATTTCTCAATTAAATTATACTCTTTGTAAAGACTTAACTGTTTGAATTGATCTATGAACACGTCATATTGTTACTTTTCACATCAGTTTTTAAAAGAACTGAATGGTTTGACATATCATTATCTGAGGATGGAAAGTTGCTGACTCATGCAAGTGTTCTGTTTCTTGAGGGGAATGTGATTAATTTATTGGTATCTCAGAACTGCTCTGTACAAAACAGTTAATCTGCTAATATTGTGGAATATAAAATTACTTGCTTGATATGTTTTCCAGTTTCTTGAAATACTTTATTTCTATGTGATAACTGAAATGGTCTATTCATTCCTTTTAGTAGATCAAGAGAAACTGACAGTGGTGAGTGCCTACATTTCCATACTTATTCATACTGCTCCCCTGGTGGGAATCAAACCCCCAACCCAAGCATTGCAAGTGCCATGCTCTACCAACTGAGCCACATCATCACAAACCACTTGCTATCTCAATGTACTCAATTATATTGGTCATTTGTTTTTCTATTCGTGGTGATGGAAAGTCTACAGGTATGAACTTAGATGACTGGCCTATGTAATACAGTAATGTACATTAAGTGGTTTGTAAGGATGGTCAGTTAATTTCCATGTTGTTTGATCAAGAAAAATGTTTTGTGTCATTGCCCATAACTTTGCACCTTTTGGATGTAAATGTTTGAGGACAGGGTTTTGTTATTGCTGGATTCAATTAGAATGACAATCACAGAGAAAGGGACAAGGCAACAACTCTTTTAATTCCAACTATTGAATCCTACAAGATACTGTTCTTAATTATTCAACTTTTTTTTGCCAAAGCAGATATGGTGAATAAATGTTTTTGCCTGCACTACATCGGTCTGCTAATACTAGTAAAGTGCCAGTGCACAACTTTTGTTGAATTTTTTTTGTGTGTTTTTTTGTATTAATCATTATTTTAATTTTTTATTTAGGGGGTGATGTAGCACCCCTTACTTCCCGTGGCTATGGTGCCTAGTGAAAGTCTACACACCCTTTGCAGTCTTTTCCCCCTACTGATCTACACAACATACTCCACATTTTGAAAGTGAAAGAATTTTTATAGAAAACGTACAAAAAAATATAAATAAGATTGTCTTCACACCCCAGAGTTAATACTTGGTGGAAGCACCTTTGACAACCATTACAGCTGTAAATAATTTTGAATAAGATTCTACCAATTTTGCAGAACTCTTACTGCAACATATCCATTGTTTTTGTCAAAATTGCTCAAGTGCTGTACATTTGGTTGGGAATCATTGATGGGCAGCAATATTCAAACTGCAACTAGACCACTCAAGAATGCTCAACACCTCTTGGAAAGCCAATTCTGGTGTGTCTTTTGGTCGGAAAATGTGTCTAATTGTCCAACTGAAAAATAAAACTATCCCAGGGATAGGCTTTCAGAAGACTGGCGGGTTTTTTGAGGAATGTTTACATGCGTAGATGCAGTTGTTGTTTGCGGGGCAGCAGAATTTTTGTTGTTGCATTATGTAGTGTTTCCATTACTTCCGAATTCGCAAGACAAAGTTCCACCCCATTCATTTTCAACGAGAACACACGGAGCAACGTGCAGGAGGTTGTGGGGAGGTGAGCAGCTCGAACCGTGCTATGGGAGCAAACTGAATAAGTTCAGCACTGCTTTACTTTATGCAAATTGCACGTGGCTGCCGTTAACCAATCAGGTGAGGAGCAGATGTTTGCTTGAAGATCTTCGGTTCATGAAACTGATTTTTCCTTGTTAAAATACAGAGACAAAATCATAAGGTCAATGGCATGGAGGAAGATTGCAGAGATTGTTGGTGTTGATGGTGGGTGAAAAGAGATTTTCACAACAGTATATGCTTGTGCTGCTAGCTACTGTAGCTATGAACATTTATTTATTTATTTAACCTTTATTTAACTAGGCAAGTCAGTTAAGAACATATTCTTATTTACGATGACGGCCTACATCAAGCAACCTAAACCTCAAAATTGTGATCAAAGCCACCGTTTATGTAAATGTGCTGAGTAAGTTAAATTATGAAATCTGTCCACCAAAGGTTAGAAATCACCAGTAACACGCATTATAACATTGTAAATGATACATTAAGGGCCTCATTGCCAAATGAGCAGCTACAAAATGAGCAGCAACGCTCCTCTGGGTGTAAACTCTCGATTTGTAAACTAAAACTGCTCCTGAGTAGAATGGACCCTTTTTTATAGGAGTACATACACAAAAAAACAGTTGACCACTTAGGCTTAAAACAAACAAAAAACATCTCATATAAATCATTTTAATGATTATTTCTATGATAACTAGTATATATATATATCGATAATTGTGCACTATCATTTTTACCAGAATTTTTCATTTACGAAGTAAACAGGACAGAGTCTTATTCTGAAGGATTCCCAAAATCCAGGACCCAGAAGTACTTAGTTATTCTTGCCTGCTTTACAGTGGTGTGGGCAACTACAGAGTCAGAGCATTTGTTCCAAGACCAATGGAGTGTGATCACTGTAAAGCTTTTGGACATGTTTCAAGCGTTTTCAGAAGGGAGAAGCCGAGATATCCAAGTTGTGGAAAAGATCATATATGTTTTAAAAGTAATGAAAATGTGATATGTTGCAATGTGGTGGGAACCATGAAGCCACGTTTTTAGAATGCCCAACAAGAGTGAAAGAGAATGATGTGGGCTCTCCAGAGCATTTCATATGCAGTGGCTATTAAAAGTGTTGAGGGTTTGAATGGTGCTCCTAAAGAGTCCATGGTGGTGGATTGGGCTTCACTGAAGGCTGCAGGGGTTGTGGTTCAACAGCAGGATCCAGATATGTTAAAGTTTAAGAAGGTGGGCTTTGTGGCCATAATAGCTATGGTGATTGATTTTTATTTAACCTTTATTTAACTAGGCAAATCAGTTAAGAACAAATTCTTATTTTCAATGATGGCCTAGGCCGTGGGTTAACTGCCTTGTTCAAGGGCAGAACTATTCCAACACTCTAACCACTAGGCTATGCTGCCTCCTCAAGGTGGAGAGGAGGTCCAGTAAAATAGATATCATTGTGGATGCTGTGGAACGGTTCCTGGGACTGAAAGACTTCTCAGCGGAGTAGTTGCATGGAGTATTGTCACCACCCGTACACCCTCTCAAGTCATGGTGTTTTGAAGCAAGGAAGAAGTGGGAGTTTTGGCGGTTTGTGTGTTTTTTAAATTGTTTTATTTGGGTGGATTACGTTCTCCCTATCACGTATGGGTTTTATTTTGACCTTGGTTTTTTCAACCCCGTCCAGTTGGTGGCGGTAATACACATTTTGGGATTGTAGTCTTCCATAAAACGCACAGAAAAAGAAGAAGCACAAAGGGCGCAGTACATTAGTCTAGACAGTTGTCAGTGTGCTGGTAAACTGTTGAAGTTGTTGTTTTGACAAAATATATTCTCATACGGAGTTAGAAAAAAAAAGTATACTAGTTTGTGGACTGTCAATTCTACATTTTCAGCAAAAGAAGGTAATTGAATGTCATGTCACTGGATTAGCCAACGTTGTCTTCTTGCTTGGTAACTAGCTAGCTAGTAGCTAATGTTAGCACAATATTCGTAATTGAGTTGTCTACAGTTTGTTGGCAGGATACCAGCTAACTTAGATGTGAAATGTCGTTTCAGTAAAAACTCTTACGACTTAAACAACAACGACAAAATCAAAGCGTTGATATTGAACATCATTATAGATAACTAGGACAGGGAATTGTAAGGGACATCACGATACGATATTATATTATCACGATACTTGGGTGCCGGTACGAGAGATATTCTATTGTTAAGTTAGATATGTTACATATTGCTCAATGTGTGTATGCTGCAGAGGGACAAGCGAGACCCATGAGAAAACGAGTTATCTGCTGAAAACAAATTGTCTCACTATTTAAAAAGAAGATGGAGAACAACTGTATCGATCCCCACCACCACTACAGCTATTGTTAACGTTACTCGCGGAGGTGGCTAGCTAGCTATGCCACAGTGAATTTGCTAGTGGATAACATACATTTTTCGAAAAGCTCATCTTGATTTGTGTGTCTCACACAGATGGAAGGAGATGAGTGTGGGGGTTTTCCTCCAGAGCCGTCGGAGGGGAGCTCACAGAGAGGAAGTGTGGCATCCTCTGTCACCCGCGGTCAGTTCCCTTTTTGCTTTGTCTGGTTTTTACAATATAGCATTTTTGTCCCTCCTGTGTTTTCTTATTTGGAACATGGTGTTTAATAGCCTTGTGTATATATGAAACTGATTCATGTAAGCTCATGACATCATCGTGGCTTGCAGACGTTCCATGTTTTACATTAGATTATTATGTCGACTTCCATCCCTGGCTTTGTTCTCCTACAGCTCAAGATGTGCTTGTGTACCTGGTGGGGGACAGTGCAGTACACCTGTGTGTGGAGGGGGTTGCCTGTGTGAGTGTCCAGGAGCTAGGCCGCAGTGTCCGGGAGGCTCTCCACATTCCTGATTCTGCAACGGATGCCTTTGCCTTCTGGCTCTGCTCTCCTCTGCTCGGTAATGACAGCTCACTCTGTATGCTCCTGCCCCCCTCCTCCCCTAGCCCTCAAACAACTGTGCGGCACATGCTGTTATTTTAATATAAGCAACTTGGCCATTCATTTGACAGTTTCTTGATTTGATCAGGAGAAGAAAGGCAGATATGTATTACAAAGGAATAGTGTTGTCTGAGGCTGGTCTGGTTCCTTGTATTATGTATTGGTGGCAATTCGAAGAGAGCACTTGGGCCATAAGGGGAACATTTTACAATTTGAATGCTTCTTTTTTTTAAACTACTGTCTTGCTGAAAGACTGGCATTGTTTGTAAAATAGGGAAGGGATCACTACAGAGGAAATGAGTGTAGGCCAAGTCTACGGCTTGTGGATATGGTGCTATATATTAGCATGCTTTGTCATGCCAAATTCCTTTCTTTGTTATGCCATGAGAATGCTTTTCATAATTTTCATTAATTATCACATCGTTGTCTACTACATGCCTTTTCCTCCTCTCTCAGAACTGCAGTTAAAGCCGAAGCATCAGCCTTACAAACTGTGCCGCCAGTGGCAGGACCTGCTGTATCGCTTCACTGAGGCCTCAGAGGAGGACATATCTCAAGGTGAGACTGCCTGTGTCTCTGTGTGTAGGGATGAGCTTGTGTGTTTCTGTAATCTTTTCTATTTGTTTCTGTATTTTTGGCAGATTAACACATCTGTTAGATTTTTTTCATCCCCACTGCTGAATTCATATTGCTTTGTCAACCTGACCTCATGTTACCACTGACCCAACATCACTAATCCTAAGCCGTACATCTGCCATCATATAACAATGTTCTGTATTACCCTCCTCTCCTTTTTTTTCTCCAGATGAGCCATGCTTGCAGTACAGAAGGAATGTGTTTCATCCCAAGTCTAAAGAGCTGCAGGTACTGCTTGTTCTGTTTTTTCCTTAAATTTAACATGAAGCTGTTGGGGGGGATATCAGTCAAGTGGTGTCGTGTCAAGTCAAATGGATAGATTATACTTTCCTGGTTGTAGACACATACCCCAGAGCACTCTAGCACCAGCCCTCAGACAAAAGGTTATGTTTGTCCCTCAAGAGTTACAAGAATTGATGAATGCCCCTATGCATGTGTTTGGATCCTCCTGTATTCCACATTTCATTGCATGGTATTTCCCTCCAGATTGAAGACGAGGGGGTGTTGAGACTACTTTACGACGAGGCACGGGTTAACATCCTCGCTGGCCGCTTCCCCTGTGACCCTGAAACCTGGACGGGTTTGGGAGCACTGTCTTTTGCTATGGAACTGGGAGTAGGTTTGGACGACCAGAAAGCCACTGCTGCTTTAAGGTAAACTATGCCAGGCATCTGAACGTCTGCCTCTTGGTGACGTTGTGTATTATTTTTAAGAGTGTAACTCAAAATAATACCCAGACTATTGCTTCTCCTCTCCCATCTCCCTCAGAGAGAAGAAGCTGATATCCTTCCTGCCTGCACATGTATCAGGGGGAGGTGGGGGGCTGTTTTCTACCTTGAGGGGAAAAGGGGGCCGTCAGGCAGGGCTGGAGCACAACCTGTTGGAGGAGTATCGCAAGATCAGCACCTTAGGAAGCACCCCCCCGGAGCCCACTCAGCATCTACGCCAGTACCTCAGCACATGCCACTCTCTGCCTTACTATGGGTAAGGAACAAGTCAAACTATTGGCCTCAAATTAACTGCATGGAACACATTCACAGTTTGGATCTTCTTCACAGGTCACTTGCATCATGTTTGTTTCTTGTCTTGCCAGGTGTGCTTTCTTCTCGGGGGAGATTGACAAGCCAGCTCAGGGGATTCTTCATAGAGCAGGACGGAAAGCTGTCAATGTGGGGATTAGTCTGGAGGGGGTGTATGTAATGGACATCAAAGAGAAGGTGAGACCTGGAATATCAAGCTGTGAGTGGCTGTGTCACATCCGGCCGTGATTGATTTGATTTATGTGATTGGGAGTCCCAAAGGGCGGCGCACAATTGGTCCGGGTTTGGCCGGGGTAGGCCGTCATTGTAAATAATAATTTGTTCTTAACTGACATGCCTTGTTAAATAAATGATAACTCCTCTACATTACTAGCAGAATATGACCTATTTTACTGTGTGTGATTAAGTAAGATGTGGATTTGTATGAACCAGAGGTGTCCTCGATCAATGCAAAAAGACTTCACTGAATGACCCAACCTTCTACTTTTCTGCCTCGTTTTCTCTGGTGCATTCCTGCTCCATGACAGCATGTGCTCCTGGGACTGCGTTTCAGTGAGCTGTCTTGGGACCACAGCTACCCCGAGGGGGAAGGTGACTCGCACATCCTGTGGCTTGAATTCGATGGGGAGGAGGCCGGCACCCCTGTCAACAAGTTACTGAAGATCTATTCAAAACAAGTAATGAAACTTAAACCTACCTTTTTCAAATTTATAATAAAAAAAATCATTAGGTGGTCATAGATGTCATTGAAGTGACCAGAGTTGCTACTGTTCTTTCTTCCCTCGTTTCTCTAGGCAGAACTTATGAGCGGTCTTATTGAGTTCTGTGTGGAGCTACAGTCTGCAGCCGAAGGAGGGGCGGCGACAGAAACTGACAATGATGTCAGTCTATCCCATCAGCCTGCTGGACAGGCAGGGAACAGTGACAGAGGAAGGGGCGGTCGGCGAGGGAAACTGCGCAGGCAGAGCAGTGTGGTGTGCAGTCGGGTCCATACACTGAACACCATCAGCTATGTGGACAACGGTGAGTCTGGGGAGAGGCCAGCATCATGCATGTCATTCATTTCGTCAGTATCAACCATCCATATAAGCTTCATTTGTTGATCAGGTTAGGTTGTAAAACTAACTGTTAAATGCATTTGTTGTCCTCCGGGCAGGTAAAGAAATCAAACGCTTGAAGCCGAAGAGAGCTGCTTCCTTTTTCACCAGGCAGGCACAGCCACCTACATACTCATCAGTACAGGTGGAGCAAGGTTGAGCCTCCATCTCTGATCTAGGCACTGCTCTATACTACCTGGAGACCAAAACTGAACATGCAAGTTGAGATTAAGGCTAAAAGATATGTAGGGAGTTGGTGAGGTTTATCTTCTTGATTGCAAAAATACTATGGACCAAGAGTAGGATTTAAGTGTGAATAAATATTTATGGTTAAATGTTGTGTATATGAAGTTACGTTCTTTAGGTGCTGGAAAGTGACATTGAGTGGCATTGCTTCACTGGTCAAGTTGAACCAGTTGGAGTTTAATATGAAACTGTTGATGAGTAGTGGTAACATTGACAGTAGCGCCACCTTTGAGCTTTTACCCTTGTGATAGGGACCTTTATTACAGTTCTCCTTCAGATGGAGTTTGTGCAATGACTATGTACACTATATATACAAAAGTATGTGGACACTCCTTCAAATGAGTGGATTTGGCTATTTCAACCACACCTGTTGCTGACAGGTGTATAAAATCAAGCACACGGCCATGCAATCTCCATAGAAAAACATTGGCAGTCGAATGGTCTTACTGGAGAGCTCTGTGACTTTCAACGTAGCACTGTCATAGGATGCCACCTTTCCAACAAGTCAGTTTGTCAAATTTCTGCCCTGGTCAACTGTAAGTGCTGTTATTGTGAAGTGGAAACTCCTAAGAGCAACAACAACTCAGCCGTGAAGTGGTAGGCCACACAAGCTCTCAGAAAGGGACCACTGAAGCATGTAGCGTGTAAAAGAATAACCTGTCACCCGTTGCACCACTCAATACCAAGTTCCAAACTGCCTCTGGAAGCAACATCCGCACAAGAACTGTTTGGACCTTCGTTAAATGGGTTTCCGTGGCCGCGGAGCCTAAGATCACCATGCGCAGTGTTAAGGGTCGGCTGGAGTGGTGTGAAGCTTGCCACCATTGGACTCAGTGGAAATGTGTTCTCTGGAGTGATGAATCACGCTTCACTATCTGGCAGTCCGACAGACGAGTCTCAGTTTGGAGGATGCCAGGAGAACGCTACCTTCCCAAATGCATAATGCCAGCTGTCAAGTTTGATGGAGGAGGAATAATGGTCTGGGGCTGTTTTTCATGGTTCGGGCTAGGCCCCTTAGTTCCAGTGAAGGGAAGTATTTACGCTATAGCATACAATTACATTCTAGACGATTCTGTGCTTCCAACTTGTGGCAACAGTTTGGGGAAGGCCCTTTCCTGTTAAAGCATGACAACGCCCCAGTGCACAAAGTGAGGTCCATACAGAAATGGTTTGTCGAGATCAGTGTGGAAGAACTTGACAGGCCTGAACAGAGCCCTGACCTCAACTCCATCGAACACCTTTGGGATGAATTGGGGGGTGGCAGGTGGCCTTGTGGTTAGAGCGTTGGGCCGGTAACCGGAAGGTTGCTGGGCCGGTAACACCGAGCTGACAAGGTAAAAATCTGTCATGCAGATTGTATTATCTGAAAGGAGGGCGATGTTGGAGGCTCTGCAACTATCTTGTTCAAACCTCAGTCTTTGTACCAAAACAAACGTATATCTTGTGGTAGTCTATGCCTCTCCGTGCTAAACACTCAGATTCAGAGTCTCATGGTTATCATGGACTTTATCTGTATTTCCCTCCCAGAAATGACAAGGCCTAGCATTCTAGCACTGTTATTGTTTATATTGTACACTATGCAAGGGCAGCTTGACTTTGGAGGGGAGAGACTAAAGAGAATTTTCTGATGCGTAAACCAATATTTACTTTTTGAATTGGTTAAATGTGGGTTAGGGTCTGGGTTAAGGTAAGGGTCGGTTTTAGATTTGGCTAGTCGGTTTGCACGTCAGAAAAGTACATTTAGTCTCACCCACTTAGCTGACCATTCAGCAAGAGGATGTGTTTCCTGATGACAGTTCTTCTGCTGACCTCCAGTATGAGAGGAGCGATTCTACTGTATATCTCTGATGCAATTAAGTGTTAAACTGAAGAATGTGGTTTCCACCATGTTATAACTGATATGGTCAATTATGCAAAGACAACAAAATGTTCCGATTCATAATTCCTAAGGCACGCGATCTATGGATGTGGTATTCCTTTTTAAAAAGATGGTGGTGTACTCACTTGCTGTACATGCACAACATTCAATATCTTAAACATGCACTATTGATACATCAGAAATACTGTCAAGTTTTTACCTTTGGTCATTATTTGTATTCTTAGTATTATTATTGGAGTAATAACTTGGACTAATAATTTTTGACTCTCTTACACAGTATCTCTGTTTCTGTCTTTCTCACACTCAAATGAAGCAATAGTCTGGATAAAAAGACCAAGTGCCTTTTTCTTTCAGTATTAATTTGGCCATTGAGAGACTGACCTGGTAAACGTGTAGGCTTGTTTGTCAAACATGATCTGCTCTGTTTGCTATACATTTACTTTACCTCGTGTGTACATTGGCTGCGTTTACACAGGCAGCCCAATTCTGATATTTTTCCCAATTATAGGCAAGATGGCTTATCTGATTGGTAAAAAAAGAATTGGTCAGATAAGCTATCTTTCCTATAATTGGGCAAAATATCAGAATTGGGCTGCCTGTGTAAACGCAGCCGTAGAGACTAAAATATATCGAACCCTGTAACTTCACTGTTTTCTTTCCTTTGTAATTTATATAATGTGCACTACCAAACTTAACCAGTGACTGACTAGGTTTAGTTAAACCCACAATACGTTTTTTATTCCGCTTTGTACTGTTTTGACAAAACTATAAGATTTGTTATAATTGTGTTTTAAACCTTACAATCGTAGTTTTTTTTGTTCATATTTGATCAATAAAATGTTTTGAATATCCGATCCTCCGTTCCTTGATTTGGTGTTCTTTGAGTCATTGCTGCCACCTACTGGCTCGTTTATCACGGGCTTCTCATCGGGACATGTACGGTAACTTCTCTATTTGCTTTAGTGGCGAATAGCTGGTTTTCTGTTTACCTGGCGGTTACATTTAGCTGTTCTTTGGTCTGTCCTGCAATTCATAACAATTTCGCTGGTATTCAGTCTAAATGGACGGGGATATTTGTGCTACGGCCACCACACCACCTGACTCCGACCCAGCGCGGAAGCGCCGAGTGCACGGTATGTTGAAGCTCTATTATGGGTTGAACGAGGAAGGAAAGACCGTGGATCAAGCAGAGTCGATCAATCCTTGCGATATAAACGGCACGCATTTCGATCCTGAGGTTTATCTCGATAAGGTAAAATCACATTTCTATGTCTGGATGCCACACATATAGCTATTTATTGAACATAAGACAACAAATGAAATCGAGGCAAACGATTATTTTCTGTACAAGAGCCAATGCCAACTGCTTATCTGGCATTGGCGTCAGTCACCCAGGGAGTACTGTCACTCAGTGATGTCTGTTGGTTGTCTTGTCTTCAAAACGGACCTTTATGTCATTGGTGGCTGCAGCTTAGGAGAGAATGTTCCCTTGGAGAGCTGATGGACCAGGAGACCTGCATGGTGAAACAGATCCGCTCCTTGGACAGTGACATGCAGACATTGGTGTATGAGAACTACAACAAGTTCATCTCTGCCACAGGTAAGCAAATAGGGGACAGTGTATGCGATGCATTGGATATCATGTTTGCGTCACTCACTGTTCAGTATACATACCATGTAATGAATGAATGCCCTCATCTCCTCCCACTAGACACAATCAGAAAAATGAAGAATGATTTTAAGAAGATGGAGGACGAAATGGATTGTCTCTCTACTAACATGGCTGCTATCACAGAGTTCAGTGCACACATCAGTGGGACTCTTCAGGACCAGCATGCACAGATAACCAAACTGTCAGGTCCGTAATGAAACCTGTGGTGACACGCCTCCATCGCCTGAAATGAAAACTAAATAACAAATTGTATTTGTTGGTCATATACCTATCATTGTCAGATTACTTGTTCAAACTTTTCTCTCTCTCTCTCTCCCTCCCCCCACCCAGGAGTCCACACTCTCCTTCGAAAGCTGCAGTTCCTGTTTGAGCTGCCTGCCAGGCTGAATAAGTGTCTGGAGCTGCAGGCTTATTCCCAGGCGGTGAGCTCCCATCGTCGTGCCCGCTGCGTGCTGCAGCAGTACAGCCACATGCCCTCCTTCAGGGGCATCCAGGATGACTGTCATGCCATCATGGACAAGCTGGCACAGGAGCTTAGGCAGAAGTTCAGGTAGGAGAAGTAGTCACTTGTGGAAAGATTCTGCATGCAAACCGAGAGAATCTGGCGGGACTGAATGGGATGCGTAGGATAACGAGCAGCAGTAGATCCGGTGTTTGTTTTTTCCTCACTGGTGATTTAGACAAATCATGATTTCGCAGGTGTTCGCATCATTTGAATTTCAGAAGGGGAGGGGACATTCGGCACCTAAATTGCAAAGAAAAAGGGTGGAGATCCTCGTTCTGGTCCTTCTAGCATTTCTTGATCTCTTCTCTTAACATGTATGGACCCAGAACTTAATGGAGAAGCTGACCAATTACCTGAGACTTTAGTTCTGTGTTAACTGAGATTAGTATGGCTGCAAAACAATGTTCTTTGAATTTTCATTTCTAGTTCATATTCTATAGTAATAATACATTATACCTCTGCCTGGTTTTGACTGTGTTTGCAGAGATGGAGGTTCGAGTGCGAAGGACCTTTCAGAGTGTGTGGAGCTTCTGCTGCAGCTGGATGAGCCAGCAGAGGAACTGTGTGACAAGTTCCTGATCCACGCCCAGTCACGACTGGAAGCAAACCTCCGAGGACTGGAGGCGGAGCTAAGACCACCATTGTCCTCTGGACCCACATCAGTGATAGATCCCTCCATTGGCCCTGCCCGCAGACTGTCAGCTGCACCCACTGCTGGATCTCCCACTGACCCCACCTCTCCAGGCAATCCCTTCCTCTCTTCCAGCTCAAGGACTGATATTCTGGAATTCATAGACAGAGGTTGCAATGAATTCGTCAGCAGCCTTTGCTTGGTCATTGCCTCGTACCAAGAGTTGTTTGTCAACCGTCCACAAGAGGGTAATCTGGCCTCCAAAAACATCCCCCATATGGCTATTGGCAAGCTGCATGCTTTCGTGGATGCCATGGCCACCTGCTACTTCTCGCTCGTGGAGAGGAGGATACAGGAGGAGAAAAGTGTTGGAGACAACTCTCTTCTGGTCCGGGCTCTGGACCGTTTCCACCGCAGGCTCCAGGCCATGGCCAAACTGCTGCCTGGGTCTGCTGTGCCCAGCCAAGGGACTGAGATCGTGGTGCGAGCAGCCAGGGAGAGGATCAAGCAGTACCTGGCAGCCCTGCAGAGCTTCTACCTGGACAGCCTGAGAGACGTGAGGCAGGCCCTAGCAACCCCTCGGCTGGGTGGGAGCTCAGCTGGAGGGGGCTCTCATCTGGCGGGACCAGCCACTGGGAAAGATGCTCCCGCCAGCCTGCCAGAGCTCCTCTCCTCTCTGTCTGCCTCCATTCTCAATCAGATCAAGTCAGTGCTGGCATCAGTGCACCTCTTCACCGCAAAGGACATCACCTTCTCCAATAAGCCTTACTTCAAGGTGAGATTAATACTGATGCTTTTGTGGGTTAGTTGTGTCCCTCAGTTTGTGAGTTGCTCTGATATCATACCAAATTCAGAGAATAAGGCAAACTATTTATGTCATTGACAACTCTCTTTCACCTCTCTATTTCAGGGGGAGTTTTGCAGCCAGGGTGTACGTGAGAGCCTTGTGGTTAACTTCATTAAGTTTGTGTGCCAGTCCTCACGTCAGTTCTGTGAGAGTGCGGGAGACAGGGGCGGCTCTACACCCCCTGCCCTCCTCCTGCTGCTGTCACGCCTCTGCCTGGACTATGAAACCTCCACCATCACCTACATCCTCACCCTCACAGACGAGCAGTTCCTCGTGCAGGTAAATATGCCAATGAGACTGAACACTTCTTCAACGCTGTTGATGGGAATGTAAGAGTATCTATCCAAATAATAGGTCCTCTTTAGTCATGAGAAATGTGTACCACATGCTGTTATATCCTCATGTTTCTCTCGTTTTCACAGCATCGTTCTCCTGTAACTGCAGTCACAGCTTTATGTGGAGAGGCCAGAGAGGCAGCACAGAAGCTACTGAACCATTATGTTAAGGTAAAAGTGCCTTCAGAAAGTATTCACACCCCTTGACTTTTTCCACGTTTTGTTTTGTTACAGCCGGAATTTAAAATGGATTACATTGAGGTTTTTTTGGTCACCGGCCTACATACAATACCATATGATGTCAAAGTGGAATTATGTTGTTTGACATTTTTACATATTCCTTAAAAATGAAAAGCTGAAATGTGTAGCTCAGTAGGGCATGGCACTTGCAACGCCATGGTTGTGGGTTCGATTCCCACGGGGAACCCGTATGAAAATGTATGCACTCACTACTGTAGGTCGCTCTGGATAAAAGCGTCTGCTAAATGACTAACATGTCAAATTAAAAATGTTAAGTCAATAAGTATTCAACCCCTTTATTATGGTAAGCCTAAATAAGTTCAGGAGTAAACATTTTCTTAACAAGTCACATAATAAGCTGCATGGACTCATTCTGTGTGCAATAACAGTGTTTAATATTGTTTAACATTTTTGAATGACTACCTCATCTCTGTGCCCCGCACTTACAAGGTCTCTCAGTTGAGCAGTGAATTTCAAACACAGATTCAACCACAAAGATCAGGGAGGTTTTCCAATGCCTTGCAAAGAAGGGCACCTATTGTTAAAAGTAAAAAGCAGACATTGAATATCCCTTTGAGCACGGTGAAGTTATTAATTACACTTTGGATGGTGTATCAATACACACAGTCACTACAAAGATACAGGCGTGCTTCCTAACAGTTGCCAGAGAGGAAGGAAACCGCACAGGGATTTCAACATGAGGCCAATGGTGACTTTAAAACAGTTACAGAGTTTAAGGGCTATGATAGGAGAACATTGTAGTTACTCTACAATACTAACCAAATTGACATAGTGAAAAGGAGTTCTGTACAGAATAAAACTATTCCAAAACATGCATCCCGTTTTCAACAACAAAAAACAATTAACTTTGTGTTCAGGACAAAAAGTTATGTTTTGGGCAAATACAACACATTACTCAGTACCACTCTCCATATTTTCAAGCATGGTGGTGTTGGCTGCATCATGTTATGGCTATGCTTGCAATCGTTAAGGACTGGGGAGGTTTTCAGGATAAAAACAGACACTGGGAGATGAATTCACCTTTCAGCCAAGACAATAACCTAAAACACAAGGACAAATCTACACTGGAGTTGCTTACCAAGAAGACAGTGAATGTTCCTGAATGGCTGAGTTACAGTTATGATTTAAATCTGCTTGAAAATCTATGGCAAAACCTGAAAATGGTTGTGTAGCAATGATCAACAACAAATTTGAGGTTGAAGAATATTTTTCAAAAAGTGTAAATATTGTACAATCCAGGTGTCAAAGCTCTTAGAGACTTACCCAGAAAGACTCACAGCTGTAATCACTGCCAAAGGTGATTCTAACATGTATTCACTCAGGGGTGTGAATACTTCTGAAAATGTCTGAAAACACGTTTTGACTTCATTATGGGGTATTGTGTGTAGATGGGTGAGAAAAAAAATAATATTTAATCCATTTTACATTCAGGCAGTAACATAACAAAATGTGGAATAAGTCGAGGGGTAGGAATACTTTCTGAAGGCACTGTATACATTTTCCCACTTTACCAACAAATTACTGTTGCTGCGACTGGCCATTTCAGGCCTATTCCTTCTATTTCAAAGCTGACCCCTTCTCTCTTGTTGTTTGATAGGTTCAGGGCCTGATCATATCCCAGATGCTGAGAAAGAGTGTGGAGACTCGAGACTGGGTGAACACCATCGAGCCACGGAACGTCCGTGCTGTGATGAAGAGAGTGGTGGAGGACACCACTTCCATTGATGTGCAGGTAATGGCCGTTATCTATATAAAACCCTTTGGAATGTAGGAAAACTCTAATCACTGCATGAATGTGAGTGGACAAAATCATCATCAGTGCTAGGAATCTAAACAGCTTTACTCCCTCCCCTGATCTGTCTCTCCTTGTGTTGCCCTATAGGTGAGTCTTCTCTATGAGGAGGGGACGAGGAAAGCCCACAGCAGTGACTCCAGCAAAAGGACCTTCTCTGTCTACAGCGGCTCTAGGCAGCAAACCCGCTACGCCCCCAGCTACACACCCAGGTACCAGAACTACAGTCGCCTACCACACAACCCTTTCATAACAACACAATACATTAACACTGCATCACAATGTGTGGATGTTTAGACTGATCCTGCCTCTGCTATCTTTCCTAATGGCTTATGAATGGTTTTTGTCTCCCTGCAGTGCTGCTATGGATACCAATTTCCTGAGTAATATACACAAGCTCTTCTCTGAGCGGATCGACATCTTCAGTCCTGTGGAGTTTAACAAAGTGGGTAGGGAGGGGTCACAGAGCTCTGGTAGCTTAGGGCCTAGAGTAGGGGTCGCAAAGCAATTCTAAAAGTACAGTCAATTCTTTTTCAGGTGTTCCATCGCAATCTGTCATAAACATCAACATCCCGGCTACTATCCAATCAAAGCAACATTGACATTATCCCACCCCTGTTTAGCGCCTCTTGGCTTTAAAATCCAAATGTAACACAATATCTGCCAATTAATTTCCAGAAATATTGCATTTCTGTCTGTTTGGTGCACTCATTTGTCTATGCTCACTCCGTGAGTAGCCAGTTAGCGATGCCAGTAATGATAACATTTGATTGAGAAGGTCGTTGACTGCAAAGTAGGCTTACCTGACAGATATCATAATTATTTGTAGCAATTGGGTGGCCATTGTTTTGCAAACTCAGCCATGACATGTTGCAGCAGTCGGCCTAACAGAAACATTGCTAGACTGAGCAATGAAATGCACAATTAAAGGGGAATTGCACTCAAATCAAAACATTGTTATTAAAAAAAAAAATCTGACCTTAAAATTGGTCTTTGGATGTGATTTGAAAATTAACATGTACTCAGAACATCCATTTTCATTGTTTCTCTATAAATAATTGTAATATTGAGAGTTAAAAATAAAATAAAAAAGGGAAAAAAGAACAGAACTGAATCTGGGAAAATACAATGGATAATTTTAGGGCCCTTTATTAACCATTATTTTACCAGAAAACGCATCTCTTTTACAACAAGGGCCTGGTGAAGAGTTGCAGGGTAGAGGAGAAGAATGTGCCTATTTGAAATGAGTAGCATTTTTTTTTAAGTAGCTTTCATGCTATAAATGTTGGAGACCCCTTGCATAGAGACTGTCTCTTACACCCCCCAATTTGACAGTCTTAATCTCCTCTCTCAGGTCTCTGTGGTGACAGGGATCATAAAGATCAGTCTGAAGACGTTCCTGGAGTGTGTCCGCCTGCGTACCTTTGGTCGTTACGGCCTGCAGCAGATCCAGGTTGACTGCAACTACCTGCAGATGTATCTGTGGCGCTTCGTCTCCGATGAAAACCTGGTCCACTTCCTACTCGACGAGATAGTTGGCAGCACTGCCCACCGCTGCCTGGACCCCGCTCCCATGGAGCAGAGCGTGATTGAGGTCATCTGTGAGAGAGGTTAAAGGCCAGAGGTCACATTGGTTGAGGAACTGGTGAATTGTGATGGTGAAATTGAAGAGGGTGTAACAGGTTAAAACCAAAAAAAGGCCTTTGAAGTTAACTGAACATTGAAGATTGGACAAAGAGGGCTTTTACTTGATACTCTCGATTCCCATGATGTAAATGTGGGTCAGGAGGGGGATTGAGGTTACTATGAATGTTATTATGAATGATGTGATGTTTGGGTGGGATGCATCTATATTAATTTGATTAGTAATAACAAACATTATCATATGGTAATATGATTTGAATTTAAAAAATCGAACTCGTAAACGGATGTAAAGCAGAGTTGCGCCTGCTGCTTTCAAGGACGTGATCTCAATTTGCACACTTAATACTGCATTTCAATTCAAGGACCTGATCTCAATTATTTGTATTTCTCTTGTTTTCCCATTGCACACTTAATCTTGCAATTTAAATTAGACTAATTATGTTACAATTCATCATCTCTGTATGTTATATAAAGTGTCAGCATTCTAAGTAATAACTTTGTGTTTCAATTCATTTTGAATCATGATTGATTAATCATCATACTTTGCATCAATTATGGAAATAATGTTTGCGTAGGTGTTGCATGAGTACTTTCTCACGTCATTAAGCAAGAGTTAAGTATCTAGCAACCAATAAGAGCGCTATAGAGTAAAAGGTTGTACATTAAATTTGACCATCACTTTTCTCGGCCCTATGATATATGTGGTCACCGCCCCAGCGTAAATTTGATTGGTTTAACGCTCCCCTCTCCATGCTCTTCTGATGACCATGGCTTAATCCCATTGGTTTAGAGATGGGTCATGTCAGGGGGGTAGCTTTGGGGCAGTTCTACGCACGCGTTCTTATCGTCGCACTGTACTTGTTGTTTGGCGTGAGTATACATGAGGAATACAGGTGAGTGACGCTATAAATTATGCGATGTTGGAAAAAAACCTTTTAATGTTCTTGGTTTACGTCCAACGCAAAAATGTTCTCTTTAGCTGCTATCTATTAATGCGCATGGAATTGTTTTTCTGTGATGTAACCTGTCTATGTTGTAGTATCTGTCTACATTGTGTCATTCAACCGAATCGTATCCTCGTTACGCTAGAGATTAACTATATTAGCAGAGTTGTGTTTTTATTTCTCAACATCAACAATAAAGTAGGACATTATAGTAGTCACTAGAGTCTATACTAGTCCAGTTCATTCAGAGAATATGAGATAAAGGTCTTTATTGCTGCCTATACACATTTGTCTTGAGCATGCACACTACCAGTGTCCTCCTCTTAACATTTTCACAGGAGACAGATAATGAAGTTCAACAAACAAAAATCCCCACAAGCAGAAAAGGAATTTGGGGGGACTTTGGGTGAGTTTGCTTTATTAAAAAGAAAACACATTTTGCATGTTCAGTTTTAAATAGGCATATTGCAATCCCATCTCACACCTATTCTCTTCTCCACCAACTTCACTTCCTTGGTCTCTCTTCCTCTTCCCCCTTGAAGGTGCCACCTGTATACCTGTCTTCTTGCCCCTGACGGTACTTTACCTGCTCTGTGTATGTCGCTCCCCTGTGGCCAGCGTGCTCCAGTGGCCCCCTGTCCTGCCCCCCACAGCCCAGCTATGGGACCCCCTGGCCCCTGTTCTCATACTGGGCTGGATGGCCCTCCAGAGCTTCTTTTACCTGCTGCCTATGGGGAAGGTGAGACGAGCTGTTCATTATGAATACCTTTGAGTTCTGGAGTCCTTGTCTCTTGACTACGTTGTCATGTGAGGTTTGGCTGATACACATATCTCTGTCTTACCTGCAGGTGTCTGAGGGGATGGTGCTAAAAGATGGCTCGAGACTCAAGTACCCCATAAACGGTATTGTAGGGTTGGCGGGTGCAGAAATAAAGCTTTGAAGTAGTGTGTTCCAATGTGTACAGTTTCAATTTTAAGCAGGTTTGCTTTGAGCTGGGTGCGAAGAGTTAACTGGTTATGTTTTCATCTACTGCAGGTGTCATTGACCTTGAGCTATGCAGGCCATTCGTCCACAATGATGTATCTTGTTGCAAGCTACTCAGTCCAAACTCAACTTGTTTTTTTAATGATTCCTTCTCCCAACTAATTATCTATTGTATCTATCCCTCCCACCTGCTCCCTCACCCTTTCTAGCTCTGTTTCTATCTTTCTCTTTTTCTCTCGCCTTCTACAGGTTTTCATGCCCTTTGCATCACAGCTGTGCTGTTGACATTGTCACTATGGCTGGGGATGCCTCTGGGGTATCTCTTTGAGCTGTTGTTGCCTCTGGCAGTGTGTGCTATTGGGGTGTCATTCCTCCTCTCCCTCTACCTCTACATATGCTCCTTCTGGGCCCCTCACCATGCCCTCGCCCAGGGGGGAAACACAGGTAAGGGTGGTGCAGGATTAGAGAAGTAACATAAAATATCAAGTAAACAACATACATCAAAATGCATTAGAGGTTTTCCTGTATAGGCTCACGCCTGCTATATCTCACACAGGAAACCCCCTGTATGATTTCTTTATGGGACGAGAGCTGAACCCGCGGATTGGAAGCTTTGATCTGAAGTATTTTTGTGAGCTGAGACCAGGTCTGATTGGCTGGGTGAGTAGAAATGGAGCAAGGGTGACTATATTATATGAAGTAAAATATAATTGTGTTGATATGTAAAAAAAAAAAAAAAAAAAAACCTCTTCCAATTAGGTGGTGATTAACTTTGGGATGCTAATGAAAGAGGTGGAGCTACGGGACTCCGCCTCCCTGGCCATGATACTGGTCAACGGCTTCCAGCTGCTCTACGTGGCGGATGCTCTGTGGAATGAGGTGAGAGGACAGTCCACAGGAATAGCTAGGAAATAACAGTGGTATAAAAGAGTGAGGCCAATTGAATGTGTTGTGGTGTTACACTGCAGATGTATATTGAGCCCTAAAATTCATTACATTTCTGCAGTGCTGTATGTTTTCATTTGACAGTGGAATATATTTTCTTGACTGATGCTCTCTCTGTGATGTTGCAGGAGGCTGTGCTGACCACCATGGACATAGTGCATGATGGCTTTGGGTTTATGTTGGTCTTTGGGGACCTGGCCTGGGTTCCCTTTACGTACAGCCTGCAAGCTGCCTTCCTGGTCGTGCACCCACAGTCCCTTAGTCTTCTAGGAGCCACAGCTATAGTCACATTGAATGGTAAATCATGTTTTAAGATGTGGGGTGGGAAAGTGTGCATTCTGCACTTAAAGATTTGTTATATTTGTTTGTCCCCTTATCAATGGAATGTATTTTATCTCTTCTTGTCATTAGGTGCTGGGTATTATATCTTCAGAAAATCAAACTCCCAGAAGAACCAATTCAGACGAGACCCTACACATCCCAGTGTTGCAAGTTAGTATTCAACTTCTTGATTCGATTTCCTGGCATGGCAACTTCCACACGTTTTTAGTTTGGAATTAATACACTTTTCTTAAATCAGTTTAACAGTTTTGAGAGGATAGATAGAATTGGGCCATCTCACTGATGACATCTTTATTACTGGCTGTTTCAAATTTTGTTTTCCATAATGGAACAAAGTGCATAATGAATACAGTGGACGGTAGGAGGCACCACAGAGTAGAATCTGGCCGCAACAGAAAGAGCAGATGGAGTGTGAATAATTTGCAATCTGATCTCTCTCAAATGGGGCGGCAGGTAGCGTGTTGGACTAGTAACCGAAAGGTTGCTAGATCGAATCCCCGAGCTGACAAGGTGAAAATCTGTCGTTGAACAAGGAAGTTAACCCACTGTTCCTAGGCAGTCATTGAAAATACGAATTTGTTCTTAACTGACTTGCCTAGTTCAATAAAGGTAATGCCACATCCAAAACTAAAGAAAAATATATATAATTTCCCCCTGTGCCTGTAGACCTGGAGACTATTGCCACAGCAACTGGGAAGCGCCTTTTGGTGTCTGGCTGGTGGGGCCTCGTACGCCATCCTAACTACCTAGGAGACCTTCTCATGGCCCTGGCATGGTCCCTGCCGTGTGGTAAGTAGAGATCAAATAGACCCTCTCTGCATCCAGCCAGCATGTCAGACACCTTGACTTTTTCCACATTTTGTTATATTACAGCCTTATTCTAAAATTGATAAATATATATATATTATCATTGATCTACATACAATACCCCATAATGACAAAGCAAAACTGTTTTTTTATTTATTTTTTACAACTAACAAAACTGATATCTTATTTACATAAGTATTCAGACCCTTTACTCAGTACTTTGTTGAAGAACCTTTGGCAGTAATTACAGCCTCGAGTCTTCTTGGGTATGATGCTACAAGCTTGGCACACCTATATTTAGGGAGTTTCTCCCATTCTTCTCTGCAGATCCTCTCAAGCTCTGTCAGGTTGGATGGAGAGCGTCACTGCACAGCTATTTTCAGGTCTCTCCAGACATGTTTGATCTGGTTCAGGTCCGGGTTCTGGTTGGGCCACTCAAGGACATTCAAAGACTTTTCCCGAAGCCACTCCTGCATTGTCTTGGCTGTGTGCTTAGTCGTTGTCCTGTTGGAAGGTGAATCTTCGCCCCCAGTCTTAGGTCCTGAGCACTCTAGAGCAGGTTTTCATCAAGGCTCTCTCTGTACTTTGCTCCGTTCATTTTTCCCTCGATCCTGACTAGTCTCCCTGCCGCTGATAAACATTCCCACAGCATGATGCTGCCACCACCATGCTTCACTGTAGGGATGGTGCCAGTTTTCCTCCAGACGTGACGCTTGGCATTCAGGCCAAAGAGTTCCATATTGGTTTCATCAGACCAGATAATCTTGTTTCTCATGTTTTGAGAGTCTTTATGTGCCTTTTGGCAAACTCCAAGCGAGCTGTCGTGTGCCTTTGACTGAGGAATGGCTTCCGTCTGGCCACTCTATCATAAAGGCATGTAAGTCGCTCTGGATAAGAGCGTCTGCTAAATGACTTAAATGTAAATGTAAATGTAAATTGATGGAGTGCTGCAGAGATGGTTGTCTTTCTGGATGGTTCTTCAATCTGCACATAGGAACTCTAGAGCTCTGTCAGGGTGACCATTGGGTTCTTGGTCACCTCCTAGACCAATGCCCCTCTCCCCCCCATTCCTAATTTTTGCCGTGTGGCCAGCTCTAGGAAGTCTTGGTGGTTCCAAACTTCTTCCATTGAAGAATTATGTTCACTGTGTTCTTGGGGACCTTCAATGCTGCAGAAATGTTTAGGTACCCTTCCCCAGATCTGTGCCTCGACACAATCCTGTCTCGGAGCTCTACGGACAAGTCCTTTGACGTCATGGCTTGGTTTTTCCTCTGACATGCACTGTCAACTGTGGGACCTGATATAGACAGGTGTGTGCCTTTCCAAATCATGTCAAATCATTAGAATTTACCACATGTGGACTCCAAGTTGAAACATCAATGGTGATCAATGGAAACAGGATGCACCTGAGCTCAATTTTTGAGTCGTGTAGCAAAGATGGGTAAATAAGGTATCTGTTTTATATTTTTAATACATTTGCAAAAATGTCTAAACCTGTTTTTTGCTTTTTTATTGTGGGGCATTGTGTGTAGATTGTGTAGATCCATTTTAGGATAAGGCTGTAACGTACCAAAATATCAAGGGGTCTGAATACTTTCTGAAGGCACTTTATTCTGATCCTATGTACTGTATGTCTTGTTCCAGGATTCAACCATCTTCTACCTTACTTTTATGTTGTGTACTTCACTGTCCTGTTAATTCACCGAGAGGCCCGTGACGAGAGGCACTGCAGGGCCAAGTATGGCCTGGCATGGGACAGCTACTGCAGGCGCGTGCCCTACAGGATCTTCCCCTATATCTACTGAGCTAAGCTTCGACCGAAGCAGTCAGGACAGAGCCGGGGCCCGGGAGCATGCAAGGGATCTACACTGCATATGATGGCCAGCTGTGTTGTATAAAGTGCACTTTCTGAACCTCAACAGACTAGACTGAAGAAAAACTACTGAAATCCTGTCTTTTCTCTGTAATAATGAATATGTACTTTACACATGATGACTGTGGAGAAAATGGCACTTCTGACTCTATATAAACTGGCCAGACAAGCTGACAGTTTGGCCCAGCGGCTTTACCATTTGTTCACAGTAGTGATGTCTTTCTAGTGAGTCTCAAGCACGATCAATCTTGAGCATTAGCTTTCATACTGATCTTTCCTTTCTTCCTCAAGATTGGACACTATGGACTGGTTTCCCAAACACAGATTAAGCCTAGTCCTGGACTAAAAAGCATGCTCGATGGGGAATCTCCATTTTAAAGTGTGTTTTAGCACAGGAGTAGGCTTAATCTCTGTCCAAGAAACCAGCCCTACACTTTATTTCAAATGAACAGATGAGTCACATTTCAGTAACTGTGGTGTATTAGCACTGATCTGAAAGATATTCAAATGATCAGGAAAATGTATGCATGTATTGAGATGGTCATGTTGGACGTTATTGGAGAGTGACGAGTGTTAGCCTGTTTCTTTAATATTTCAAAACTGAAATTGAAGCCTTAAGTTTACCTTAACGTGATTGCATAACTTTGTTGTGAATTTTTACAACAAAAAACACAATAAACAATAGTAATTGCAGTCAGAATAAATGTTTACAAAATTGTATGCAAACAACTAATACCAGTCTGGCCCTGAATTTGAATTGAAAATAAGATGGGTAAATATGAGTCTCTTTATTAACTGTTATAGAATACTAAAACATTCTCAATCAACACATTCTTCACTTTTCTTCAACTCTTCTCCAAAGCACTCATCTCATCCTCCTTCCTGTGCTCTCTCCATAACTCAGCAGCCAGTCCTCTCACCTCCTGGGTATGGTCAGAACCCCAAGCTTGAAAGATCTCACATTTCTTATTTCAAATAATTGTTTCTCATATCCCCGTTCATCTCCCCCTTTGGGCAGAGCTGCCCTGGCCTGGGATAGCACAGTACGGAGTTGTCTCAAAGCTGCCAAGCAGTATCCAACATCATCCTGCTTACTTCTCCCATTCAGAATATGAGCCACGGATTCCACAGCTCTGGCTGGGGTCCTCTCGGTCAAAGTAACCCCCTGGACAAAATGGCTGCCTCCCCTCCCTGAAGGGCCCCCCGAAGGGAGCTGAGAACACCCTGCCTGAGCTCAGAGCCTCGGACACAGTCAGAACCATCTGGCAGAACTCCTGAGTTAGGTCTGACTCGATGTCACCATTGATCATCAGGCATAGGGTGAAGGTGTTGCCAAACAGAGCATTGACCAAGCCATTGCAAACAAGAGGGGGTGGATGAGGTTAGAGGAGGGATTTTGTCATTGACTGGAAGCACATTGATTTTGTCCCCTTGGCCTTCCTCACCTCCTTTCTGTGTTTACATTTACATTTTACATTTAAGTCATTTAGCAGACGCTCTTATCCAGAGCGACTTACAAATTGGTGCGTTCACCTTAAGACATCCAGTGGAACAGCCACTTTACAATAGTGCATCTAAATCTTTTAAGGGGGGGGGGTGAGAAGGATTACTTTATCCTATCCTAGGTATTCCTGAAAGAGGTGGGGTTTCAGGTGTCTCCGGAAGGTGGTGATTGACTCCGCTGTCCTGGCGTCGTGAGGGAGTTTGTTCCACCATTGGGGGGCCAGAGCAGCGAACAGTTTTGACTGGGCTGCGCGGGAACTGTACTTCCTCAGTGGTAGGGAGGCGAGCAGGCCAGAGGTGGATGAATGCAGTGCCCTTGTTTGGGTGTAGGGCCTGATCAGAGCCTGGAGGTACTGAGGTGCCGTTCCCCTCACAGCTCCGTAGGCAAGCACCATGGTCTTGTAGCGGATGCGAGCTTCAACTGGAAGCCAGTGGAGAGAGCGGAGGAGCGGGGTGACGTGAGAGAACTTGGGAAGGTTGAACACCAGACGGGCTGCGGCGTTCTGGAGTTGTAGGGGTTTAATGGCACAGGCAGGGAGCCCAGCCAACAGCGAGTTGCAGTAATCCAGACGGGAGATGACAAGTGCCTGGATTAGGACCTGCGCCGCTTCCTGTGTGAGGCAGGGTCGTACTCTGCGGATGTTGTAGAGCATGAACCTACAGGAACGGGCCACCGCCTTGATGTTATTTGAGAACGACAGGGTGTTGTCCAGGATCACGCCAAGGTTCTTAGCGCTCTGGGACGAGGACACAATGGAGTTGTCAACCGTGATGGCGAGATCATGGAACGGGCAGTCCTTCCCCGGGAGGAAGAGCAGCTCCGTCTTGCCGAGGTTCAGCTTGAGGTGGTGATCCGTCATCCACACTGATATGTCTGCCAGACATGCAGAGATGCGATTCGCCACCTGGTCATCAGAAAGGGGAAAGGAGAAGATTAATTGTGTGTCGTCTGCATAGCAATGATAGGAGAGACCATGTGAGGTTATGACAGAGCCAAGTGACTTGGTGTATAGCGAGAATAGGAGAGGGCCTAGAACAGAGCCCTGGGGACGCCAGTGGTGAGAGCGCGTGGTGAGGAGACAGATTCTCGCCACGCCACCTGGTAGGAGCGACCTGTCAGGTAGGACGCAATCCAAGCGTGGGCCGCGCCGGAGATGCCCAACTCGGAGAGGGTGGAGAGGAGGATCTGATGGTTCACAGTATCGAAGGCAGCCGATAGGTCTAGAAGGATGAGAGCAGAGGAGAGAGTTAGCTTTAGCAGTGCGGAGGGCCTCCGTGATACAGAGAAGAGCAGTCTCAGTTGAATGACTAGTCTTGAAACCTGACTGATTTGGATCAAGAAGGTCATTCTGAGAGAAATAGCGGGAGAGCTGGCCAAGGACGGCACGTTCAAGAGTTTTGGAGAGAAAAGAAAGAAGGGATACTGGTCTGTAGTTGTTGACATCGGAGGGATCGAGTGTAGGTTTTTTCAGAAGGGGTGCAACTCTCGCTCTCTTGAAGACAGAAGGGACGTAGCCAGCGGTCAGGGATGAGTTGATGAGCGAGGTGAGGTAAGGGAGAAGGTCTCCGGAAATGGTCTGGAGAAGAGAGGAGGGAATAGGGTCAAGCGGGCAGGTTGTTGGGCGGCCGGCCGTCACAAGACGCGAGATTTCATCTGGAGAGAGAGGGGAGAAAGAGGTCAGAGCACAGGGTAGGGCAGTGTGAGCAGAACCAGCGGTGTCGTTTGACTTAGCAAACGAGGATCGGATGTCGTCGACCTTCTTTTCAAAATGGTTGACGAAGTCATCTGCAGAGAGGGAGGAGGGGGGGAGGATTCAGGAGGGAGGAGAAGGTGGCAAAGAGCTTCCTAGGGTTAGAGGCAGATGCTTGGATTTTAGAGTGGTAGAAAGTGGCTTTAGCAGCAGAGACAGAAGAGGAAAATGTAGAGAGGAGGGAGTGAAAGGATGCCAGGTCCGCAGGGAGGCGAGTTTTCCTCCATTTCCGCTCGGCTGCCCGGAGCCCTGTTCTGTGAGCTCGCAATGAGTCGTCGAGCCACGGAGCAGGAGGGGAGGACCGAGCCGGCCTGGAGGATAGGGGACATAGAGAATCAAGGGATGCAGAAAGGGAGGAGAGGAGGGTTGAGGAGGCAGAATCAGGAGATAGGTTGGAGAAGGTTTGAGCAGAGGGAAGAGATGATAGGATGGAAGAGGAGAGAGTAGCGGGGGAGAGAGAGCGAAGATTGGGACGGCGCGATACCATCCGAGTAGGGGCAGTGTGGGAAGTGTTGGATGAGAGCAAGAGGGAAAAGGATACAAGGTAGTGGTCGGAGACTTGGAGGAGTTGCAGTGAGGTTAGTGGAAGAACAGCATCTAGTAAAGATGAGGTCGAGCGTATTGCCTGCCTTGTGAGTAGAGGGGGAAGGTGAGAGGGTGAGGTCAAAAGAGGAGAGGAGTGGAAAGAAGGAGGCAGAGAGGAATGAGTCAAAGGTAGACGTGGGGAGGTTAAAGTCGCCCAGAACTGTGAGAGGTGAGCCATCCTCAGGAAAGGAGCTTATCAAGGCATCAAGCTCATTGATGAACTCTCCGAGGGAACCTGGAGGGCGATAAATGATAAGGATGTTAAGCTTGAAAGGGCTGGTAACTGTGACAGCATGGAATTCAAAGGAGGCGATAGACAGATGGGTAAGGGGAGAAAGAGAGAATGACCACTTGGGAGAGATGAGGATCCCGGTGCCACCACCCGCTGACCAGAAGCTCTCGGGGTGTGCGAGAACACGTGGGCGGACGAAGAGAGAGCAGTAGGAGTAGCAGTGTTATCTGTGGTGATCCATGTTTCCGTCAGTGCCAAGAAGTCGAGGACTGGAGGGAGGCATAGGCTGAGATGAACTCTGCCTTGTTGGCCGCAGATCGGCAGTTCCAGAGGCTACCGGAGACCTGGAACTCCACGTGGGTCGTGCGCGCTGGGACCACCAGATTAGAGTGGCCGCGGCCACGCGGTGTGGAGCGTTTGTATGGTCTGTGCAGAGAGGAGAGAACAGGGATAGACAGACACATAGTTGACAGGCTACAGAAGAGGCTACGCTAATGCAAAGGAGATTGGAATGACAAATGGACTACACGTCTCGAATGTTCAGAAAGTTAAGCTTACGTAGCAGGAATCTTATTGACTAAAATAATTCAAATGATACAGTACTGCTGAAGTAGGCTAGCTGGCAGTGGCTGCGTTGTTGTTGTTCTATCTCTCTATAATGCTGTTTCTTGTATTATGGTCTCTTGTTTCTTTAGAGGTTTCACTTTGTTGTCCTTTTTCTTTTCCTTTTTCTTCTGTCCTTATTTTGTCTTCCTTTCTTCTGTTAACTAGATATTTTTTGTTGTTATTCTTTGTAAGCTAGCTAGCTTCTTCCAGGAGTGTCCCTAGCAACTGCTTAGCAACAAGTAAACAATTCAGCTAGCAATTCAGCTAGCTAAGATAACTGTACAATTTTATGAAAAATAGTTACTTCTTCAAAAGCCTGTCTTTTTGGTTTGTTCCTTGTTTTGTCTTCTATTGAGTCTTGCAGTTTTCTCTTGATTTTTTCGATGTACTTCACTCTAAAAAACCATTTAAATCTCAATATATACAGGAGCTCATTTTTCAGCAGCTGCTCAATTTGGAACTCCGGAACACACCTTTACCCTTTGTGTTTACCCTTTCTCTGTCCCTGCTCTTTCACTGATTTACCCACACTCTCAAGTCCAGCCCCAGAATCCTTGACTTCGATATCCGCGATGACCACAATTTGACTTTGACTCTTTCTTCACAACTGGATGACAATGCCCCTTCTGTCCTTTATCATCTGTCTTCACTGCTTCTCTTGTACTGCTCCCTTCCTGTCCTGCGGCATCATCTCCTCCTCCAGTATCTCCATCTGGGCTTTCCCCCTCCTGGTGCTGCTCCCACAGGGGGACCAGAGCCCCTACAGCCCCACCCTTCACCAAATTTCTGAACTTCTCCTGGCTGCTCAACAGGTCCTCAACACAGTGCCTCTTCTGAGAAAGCATCGATATTCAGCCCAGAGAGCCTGTCAGAAAGTCCAGCTCCTCACTCTCTTCAAACCCCTTCTCCATGTCTGCAGCGACTGTCTCCAATATTTGCAGCGACCACCTGCACTGCTTCTTCATCCTCGTCTCCTAACTATTTAAGTTTGGTTAAAATGTCCTTAATCTCCTCCACACCCACTTCCCTAGATGACTGAATTTCTGCTAACCTGGAGAGGAGCTCTATAACCTGTGCTCTTTCCTTTGTCTCCTCACTACCTCCCATTTCCTCAACAGCCTTTAAAACACTCCATCCCTCCCTCTTCCCCATGTTTCAGCCTAAGCAGAATATCCTGCATCTTCTTCCTCCCCCCACTTTCTGTATCTCCCATGTGTTCAGCTTCTGTAAAACAAATTCCTTATAGAATTCCTCTGAGCACACGGACTGATATGTAGTTCGGTAGTACTCCAGTCCACAGTTAGGTTCATTGTATTGTGGACAGGTATAGCAAGAGGGTTTGGATAAGCACAGCCTGCACACTTCGCTTTGTGGTATCTGTATGATCAGCATCTCCATTCTCTTTCCCTGCAGTTGGTGTCAGAAAATCACTGTTATTGGTGATTACTCTGGCAGGAAGTTCAATTCCATCTCTAGTGATAGTATCAGACTCTGATCCCTTGGTCCAATGTCAGTCAGTAATTTCCTCACGGATGGAGGGATTCTCTGTCTAAGTATTTGATTCATTATTTTGGGTGGGCAAATGAGTTTCTAATTCTGATTGCACGCGGATGTAATAATGTTGAGTGAAACGATGAACGTCCAATTTGCCTGGAATGAAAGATAGTTTTGCATCCGAGTTCACTCACAGCATTCAACGTGAGAGACAACTTGGTTCACTGGGGCCGTACCTTAAGTATCAGTACATCGTCAGACACATGCAAATTCCGATATGGTACAGTAATTCTAATTAGCTCGGAGTTTTATCAACCTCAAACTGTCAAATAATTAAAAGTGTGAGACTTAACTTTGGAGAAACTCCTACCCTAAATGGTTTCTGAGTTTGTCGCATATCCGTCGTAAAACGATCGCAAAAGCAACTAACTGGCAGACATGGAAGATGCATTATGAAATGGGGTGCGTTTCCGTCACAAGCTGTGTTTCCTTTAACTTGTCGACATTTAGAACGTTTGCATACAAAATAGATACGGTAATTGCCTGCTAGTGTGCGTTTCCATTCAACTATAGTGGGTTGATAAACTGCTGGACATAATGACGTTACACCTACATAAAACTTGTTTTTTTCCTCGCAAAAACCTAGTTTCGAATGACAAGTGTTTCCATCACCCATTTAGGAAAATTCCCCATTAATAAATTGGCGCCAGCGTGTATGCCCTCACACCTGTGTTTCATGTCTCTGGTTGCCCACCTAAACCAGCATGGATAGAATAATATTTCCCATATTTTTCATGTCAACGATCGCCACGAGTTCACTCTATGGTAAAACTTGCACTCCTGTAGATCTTAAATAATTGCATGGTAACTTTTCAGCCAACCAGAAAAGGCCAAGCAATTCAGGCATTCTTGAAAGTCAAGATATATTTTTATAGTTACACATGTTTATTTGCAAGCATTCGGCATTTAATTCAATGTGGAATTGAGTTTATAGTGATATCACGTGCTCCACGTACCTTCAAATGTCGGCAATAATTACTATTCGGAAAACACATTTCATAATTTGTCGCAATAAGAAAGTTGGACAAAATAATAATTCACCTGTAAAACGGATAAAAATATTATCGACCTTCAGAAAACTATCTGCAGTTTCCATGAGCATTGCAAGGATTGTTTGTCTTGGACATTGCTTTTTTCAAATAAACATGTGCCAATGGAAACCTGCCTACATAAAACATCACAGTATCGTTCGAGATACTTCCCTCAAGTATAATTTCCTATATATATAAGAACACCATGAACAGCCATGAAAAATCGTAAATTAATTTTTCAGTATTGACTACACCAAACAGGTAATGGTGATATTTTATTGCAATACAACGCAGCCCCCCCCATAGGAAATGGCGATTTAATAATTCAACTTTCAAGTATGCTTATCAGCTGAGCGTAAAGTGTTCCATACAAATATAATTGACATGGAGCACATCTACATAAATAAACAACGGTCTCTTTATTATCTATTCTATTTCAATACAGGATGCATTTCAAATGGTTGGGTTTCATGTAGAAAAGTATGCACTCTTTTTCTCTGACAACTGTTCTGCAACAGTTTACCCCCTCGCCAGCGGTCCAGTTAGAATCCCTTCTCCACCAGCCACTCCTTCAGCTCTGTATCAAAGTGACCTTTGACCCGAAGTGTCATGGTCACCTCATTGACCTGTGTTGGCAGGTCTTTGCCAGTAAGCTGTTGCAGGTACTCCTTAACATCCTTCTCAAGAGCCTGACGGGAGAAAGTAGCACCATTAATTAGGAGGAAACAATTGCATATTGACAGGAAAACATAACAGATAGATAAATATAAAGCTCTTATACTTCCAGTCAGTCATCCATACTGATTTGCAATTCGGCAAAAGTTACAAAAATGTTTTGACAGAAGAACCATAGAATTTCTGTCTCGCTCACCCAGATGTCCCCTTCAACCTTGCGTACAAGGGTTGTCTTGCGGCTGCCATGGGTGAGGTCTGTGTAGACAGGAACATTGTGCATTCGGGAGCGACGGATCATGTACGGCAAAGCAGGAGGTACCTCTATAAAATTTTGGGTTAAAGGGGTAAGGAAAAGATGGAAAAACATTTGAGGTTAACCATAAAGTAAATGTCACCTGCTAGGTTAGTCTTTGATCATGACTTAGTTCCATTACACATAAGTCATTGGACAAAGGCGTCTTCTGTATATGGGATGGGATGGGGGGGGAGCCCCGTGTTTGTTTAGAGCCCCGACGCTCGGTCTGCACATTAACATGAATCACTAGCGGTATGGTTTTGGAAGCATAAGGACATTGTCTTTCATATCACCGAAAAATGTCGGCTGCAACTGGCCATATTTACACGTTTACAGCGCTTGATTACGGAAAACAGACGGAAGACAGTTGACTACCTATGCTAATTAGCTATCAATCTCCGGTGTCAAGCTTTACCTGATGGAGGAGTCCAGCCAGATGGGGAAGGACCGTCATGTTTAGGGGGAATGGGCACTCGTGAAGGTGGGATCAGTCGTTCCACAAATTTGTATTCTTCTGTAGATTGTAATATCCCAGTATTTGCTTCTCCAACTGAGCTACACAATGTCTGTTTTTGAAAGGGGAAGAGACAGGGAGAAATGTATTCCTGCATACCCATGATAACTCATTAATGAAAAAAAAAACAATCCATCCCAATTCCACACATTACGTATTGCTTGACATTGACACGAGCTAGCTAGCATCCTTGATTTCATGCTAGCTAACGTTTGTTACTTCGATTTGACCAACATTTCGGCCATGTAAATATATTTTTAATGAATATATTGATATCAAATAGCCAACTCACTCGTAACCGTATCGTAGTATTTGGAATCCTTGTCGTGTGATCGTAAAGATTTAAACTTGCCCTAAATCTTCTGCATAACATTGCGGATCTGTGTATGAAGGGGAGCGACATGTTTCTTTTGACCACCACACGTGGGCGGGATCAGAGAGTACAACGTCATAGGTATGCGCAGATAAATACGTCCTTTTCATTCATAAACTGTGTTCGAATACTCATACTAGCAGTACTGTTTGTGACGTAAATTGAGTATATAGTATGCTTATTGGTCATAGTATGGATACGACCGTTCTGATAAAAACCTTAGGGCATTCAGCCTCGCGGGATGCCTTGCTGACCACACCCTCCTTCCTTGCTCCAGGCCTGCCCTGCCTCTTCCACCAATCCAATTATTTCTTATGGACAGAAAAGAGCAGAGGCTCTGAGCTGTCCGATCAGGGCCATTGTCTACTTACTCGGAGTATGGATATAGTTAGCATGCCACAAGTTATCGATGTCCAACGAGAGCAGATACGAATTCGTTGATTTAACTCATTATGACAAATGTTAAGAAAATGTTGAACAATGTAATAAAGTAAATTACGTTACACGTTATGTTGGCTGACAATTTGTAAGCCTAGCTATCCTTAGGAACCGCATATCATTACAGCAGTATGTACCTGGTATGTTTAGCTACCTACTGTAACGTTAGTTGGCTACTAGTACATCGAACTTGCCAGTGTATTTACTTTATGCTATCTAACTAACTACCCAACATTTATTGACTTGATTATTCACATCATTCATAGGAACAACTAATGAATTTACAAACGCTCAACACCGGTTGGATGTGGTAGGCTGTCATTGTAAATAAGAATTTGTTCTTAACTGACTTGCCTAGTTAAATAAAAATACATGTAAAAAAACCTAAATGTGGCCCGGCATCAGTAAAAGTCGGCAAAAAAATCCAGCAACACAGTTACAGTCACCAATGCTCTGCATAAACTGCCTAACCAGCTCTGCTAGTGTGATTAAAATGATCAGAGTGAAGTATTCTCTCATTTGTGTTTGGAAGTAGCTAGACAGTTAGCTTGGGTGCTTGACTGCCATTGTGAGGTCAGAATGCTAGGAACAACCCTACTCCTCTGCCAGAGCAGCCAGTGTGCACTCTGAACACTCAAGAGCGAAATCTTTGAATTTGTGAATTAGCGTACTCTGGCACTCCAGGTTGAATTTACAAGTAGGTTGCATAGCAACAGCATCAACTACCGGTAGACAGGCAAAGCACGCTCAACTGAAAGGATACTGTTCGTTTACAGTATACTAAAATGAACTTATAGTATGTAGTATATACTCTTTAAGTATGTAGTATACAATATGTTATTATGGGTATTTGAACACAGCTTTAGTCAAGACCATAAAGATAGAGGACTCGTCTTTGTATCTGTGCCACTATAGCGTCTGTGACAGAAATTGAGAAATTTTAAAGTTGTTCATTTTCTTCTTCACGATTGGCTCATCCCTCCTTATGACCCAGTTGGACATGACTCCGTCAGGGTCACCAGGTGGGATCAGCCAATGAAGTTGGAAGTCCCACCTAGTTGACTACATTAAAATCTGCCTGTGTTAAAATGGTGGATGCCCTCAATGGTGTTGCCCATGCTAATATGGCCTTTTGGTCCAGATGACAGGTGAAACGCTTGCTGACCTGCGACTTTTTGGTGAGATATAAAATACATTTAAACTCTGTGTTGTAACATACACTACATGACCGAAAGTATGTGAACACCTGCTTGTCAAACATCTCATTCCAAAATCATGGGCTTTAACATGGAGTTGGTCCCTCCTTTGCTGCTAAAGCAGCCTCCACTCTTCTTGTATCCTGTGCACGTGACAAATACACTTTGATTTGACTAGCCAGAGTCTCTTGATATTTCCTGTCGACTTAAATGTCAACAAGGACAACTTCTTAATAGGCGATATTTAAAATATCATGAAACTTGAGTCCCTTTGTTATTAGTACACTGTACAAAGTATGTGGATTGAGCTATTTTAGTCACACTCATTGCTGACAGGTGTATAAAATCGATCACACAGCCATGCCATTTCCATAGACACACACTGGCAGTAGAATGGCCTTACTGAAGAGCTCAGTGACTTTCAACGTGGCACCGTCATAGGCTGCCACCTTTCCAACAAGTCAGTTCATCAAATTTCTGCCCTGCCAGAGCTGCCCCGGTCAACTGTAAGTGCTGTTATTGTGAAGTGGAAACGTCTAGGAGCAACAACGGCCCACCTCTGTCATCGTTAGCAACCCTAACTACGGAGATCCAAACTGCCTCTGGAAGCAAGGTCAGCACAATAACTGTTAGCCGGGAGCTTCATGAAATTGGTTTCCATGGCAGAGCAGCCGCACACAAGCCTAAGATCACCATGTGCAATGCTAAGTGTTGGCTGGAGTGGTGTAAAGCTCACTGCCATTGGACTCTGGAGTAGAGGAAACGCGTTCTCTGGAGGGATGAATTACTCTTCACCTTCTGGCAGTCTGTCGGACTAATCTGGGTTTGGAGGATGCCAGGAGAACGCTACCTGCACCAATGCATAGTGCCAATTGTACAGTTTGGAGGAGGAATAATGGTCAGGGGCTGTTTTTCATGGTTCAGGCTAAGCCCCTTAGTTCCAGCGAAAGGAAGAATCTCAATGCTACAGCATAAAATTACATTCTAGAAGATTCTGTGCTTCCAACTTTATGGCGACAGTTTGGGGAAGGCCCTTTCCTGTTTCAGCATGACACTGCCCCCCATGAACAAAGCAAGGTCCATACAGAAATGGTTTGTCGAGATCGGTGTGGAAGAACTTGACTGGCCTGCACAGAGCCCTGACCTCAATCCCATCGAACACCTTTGTGATGAATTGGAACGCCGACTGCGAGCCAGGCCTAATCACCCAACATCAGTGCCCAACCTCGCTAATGCTCTTGTGGCTGAATGGAAGCAAGTCCCCGCAGCAATGTTCCAACATCTAATTGGAAGTCTTCCCACAAGAGTGGAGGCTGTTATAGCAGCAAAGGGGGAACCAACTCCATATTAATGCCCATGATTTTGGAATGAGATGTTAGACGAGCAGGTGTCCACATACTTTTGCTTATGTAGTGTAACTTATTACTTCAATACATTTATATTATATCAATATTTGCACATAAAGGAGTTTCCACCGCCATTTCTAGAATAATACACTTTACAGACATAAAAAGATCCCATCGTGTCAAACAAACAAATTGTCTGTCGGCATTTATATAATTGTACCAGCATTTCATGTTTCCATCAGCCCGGTCGCATCAGGTAAGTCATCCGCATTAAATGGTTGGATGGAAAACTGGTTACTGAAAGGTATTCAGCTCTTTATTTTCTTCCCTTCTCCCCAAGGCTCATATTGAGGAATTCCCAAGGCTCATATTGAGGAATTGGAAGGACTGTCCTGTGATAACCAGGTTGTGTGCCCCTGCAGGGCAATGCTGTGTTCAGCCAGTCTGCACTGGAGTTCAGCACACTTGAGGTTACCCCCAGACTGTTGGGAGGCAAGTAATCAATAATTAAATCTAGTCCTTAATTGAAACAATAACCAAATGCTCACCCCAGCTCTGTTTTGGTTCAAAGCTGAGGGATGTGCCTGGAGAAATGTAACCCCTCTCAAATTCATTGACAGCTATGGATGCAAGGACTGACTATCTACAGTATGATGTAAAAATGATCGTTTTAACCATGTTGTGAGGCTATAAAGTGTTTGTTTACAAACATTGGAACAAAAAAAAAGCTTACATTTTGGGTACTGATGGGGTAGGAGTTGAACGATGTGCAAGAAGCACTGCAACCTGATCTCAGAGCATTTCGTATTATTCTGTACGTAAATCCAAGACACTCCATTTAGTATGTTATGTGTTAATTTGTGGATGTTCATCACCCATTTTGTATGATATATATATTTATATATTTTTTTTTTTAACTAGGCAAGTCAGTTAAGAACAAATTCTTATTTACAATGACGGCCTACCGGGGAGCAGTGTGTTAACTGCCCTGTTCAGGGGCAGAACGACAGATTTTTACCTTGTTAGCTCGAGGATTTGATCTAGCAACCTTTCGGTTACTGGCCCAATACTCTAACCAATTGGCTACCGACCTACGAATTACAAATCTTATTATATGTTACGAATTTTCAAAACGTATTATATGATACAAATTCTAGCTAGATGGCTACGTTTAGCTAGGCTAGGGGTTAGTGTTAAGTTTAGTAGTTAGGTTAAAGGGTTCGGCCACCCATCCACCTTGACAAACCACCCTACTTTAGTTTTTGCCTTTAGTAACCATCGATCTTATGTAACCATACTAAATGTAATATATCATACTAATTTGAATGTCACAGATTTATAGTTACTATGTTACATCTAGTCTGAGACCAGGCTGGGCATTTTGTATTTCATATCATTCATTTAAAAGTTACAAAAATAATTATGTAGCAACTAAGGATTTAGAACATTACTGTAAATATGTGAAATTATTTAGGTCTGATTCATTTATTTGTGTACCATTATTTCAAGAGATTATTTGGAGGGGCTTACTTTGATTCATGTTTCCCTTTTCCTATCCCAGTCCAAGCTCCTTGGCCAGAGCATGGAATGTCAGGGGACCTACTCCCAAGGTGGGATTTTGTGTTTAATAGAAATTAAATTAACTACTAAAATGAATGTGGCATATTCTTCATGACTTGCACTTCTGGTAAGTTTGCTTTGAAGAGGCCACACTTCTGACCCTTTGTTTTGAACCATTCTCACAGGTGGACAAGCAGGAGACGAATTAAGACTGGTAGGCTAAAACAAAGATCCAATATAACAGGCGCTTTCTGAATGTGGTACCAAAATTAAGCAAGGAGGGACCAAACGCCAACTCATCAAACTATTTCCCCCAAAGCCTGTCTGCTGTGTCTCACCAGTCAAACATTGACATGACCATTCACACATGTGAGCAATGGACTTGGACCAGGTTCTGTCATTTGGAATTACATTTGGAATTGGGCTGATATTCACTGTGATTAAATACAATAAAACTCAGTGAGGAAAGAAAGTGGTACTCTGCACTGATTTGATAGTTATATTACATTGGGAAAATTGAACAGTTGTATGACAGGCTGTCCTTCTGGTCGTGGTTAAGAACCAGTGATTAAATGGACTCTGGCATGAACACAAGGTAGTTCCAAATGCACATTCTCAATTTATTTAATGTATTGGACAACGTTTACAAGTCACACTGACCGATGATATGAGAATAGTCTTTGGCCTTATCTCAACCAGTATGCCAAGATCACTCTTATCTGCCAAAGTGATCTTGGATATGACCATGGTTCCATATCTAACAGGGAGGATGGATTATACTTCAGCAGCTTCAAAAAACATATCTGACAGTAGGGCATCATCACGTCTTCCTGTGTGATTTCCCCACTGGATCAGATATGACAACAATTCTCCAAGCAGCCAAACCCGAAACAAAAATATTGAGTTATGACTGCACCTCCAACACAAAGGCCGTGTTCTTACTCTTAATACTCTCTGTCATGTCTCAAGCATTTCCCATAGAGGTTGTCCCACCTTGGCGCATCACCTTTCGGGCGGCTAGGAACACATACAGTGGCTTGCGAAAGTATTCACCCCTTGGCATTTGTCCTATTTTGTTGCCTTACAACCTGAAATTAAAATGTATTTTTGGGGGTTTGTATAATTTGATTTACACAACATGCTTACCACTGAAGATGCAACATATTTTTTATTGTGAAACAAACAAGAAATAAGACAAAAAAAACCTGAAAACTTCAGCGTGCATAGCTATTCACCCCCCCCCCCCCAAAGTCAATGCTTTGTAGAGCCACCAGCAATTACAGCAGCAAGTGGGGCATGTCTCTATAAGCTTGGCACATCTAGCCACTGGGATTTTTGCCTGGCAATACTGCTCCAGGTCCTTCAAGTTGGATGGGTTCCGCTGGTGTAGCAGTATGCTTAGGGTCATTGTCCTGCTGGAAGGTGAACCTCCGTCCCAGTCTCACATCTCTGGAAGACTAAAACAGGTTTCCCTCAAGAATTTCCCTGTATTTAGCACCATCCATCATTCCTTCAATTCTGACCAGTTTCCCAGTCACAGCATGATGCTGCCACCACCATGCTTCACTGTGGGGATGGAGTTCTCAGTGTGATGAGACGTGTTGGGTTTGCACCAGACATAGCATTTTCCTTGATGGCCAAAAGGTTCAATTTTAGTCTCATCTGACCAGAGTACCTTCTTCCATATGTTTGGGGAGTCTTCCACATGCCTTTTGGTGAACACCAAACATGTTTGCTTATTTTTTTCTGGCCACTCTCTCTGGCCACTCCGAGCCCAGCTCTGTGCAGTGTACGGCTTAAAGTGATCCTATGGACAGATACTCTAATCTCCGCTGTGGAGCTTTGCAGCTCCTTCAGGGTTATCGTGCTACCTGTCCCAGACCTGCTGTTTTCAACTCTCTAGAGACAGTAGGAGCGGTAGAGATACTCTCAATGATTGGCTATGAAAAGCCAACTGACATTTGCTCCTGAGGTGCTGACTTCTTGCACCCTCGACAACTACTGTGATTATTATTATTTGACCATGCTGGTCATTTATGAACATTTGAACATCTTGGCCATGTTCTGTTATCTCCACCCAGCACAGCCAGAAGAGGACTGGCCACCCCTCATAGCCTGGTTCCTCTCTAGGTTTCTTCCTAGGTTTTGGCCTTTCTAGGGAGTTTTTCCTAGCCACCGTGCTTCTACACCTGCATTGCTTGCTTTCCCCGCGGGGGAAAGATTCTATTGGGGAAAGGTTCCTGTGGGGGTTGCTATGGAAGCCAAGAAGGGGAGTGAGTGTGTGTGTGTGTGTGTGTGTGTGTGTGTGTGTGTGTGTGCAGGTCTGGGAGAGGAAGTGTGTCCATCTGATGAATGGGAATGTGCCTGAACTCAATTTTATACACTAATTGTAGTCTCACTCATTCATTTCTAATGACCTGTCATTTTTGACCAGGAACACCACAGGTGTACAAAAGATAAATAAACACCCCAAATTTTATGAAAATCATCCAAATGTATTTTGTGTGATCAGATGCCCTGTGTGGACAAAGTCATGGAACCTTATGACAGTCAGATTAAATGAACTACATTTTTCAGAGAGAAAATTTGGAAATCGGTCCAATTCGACCGGAACACAGCAGGAGAGTTAATAGGCGGGGTTTATGACGTTGTAGCTGTGGTAAATAGTAACGACCCAACCTCTTCGACCAGAGTTTTGAAACGTTTCTCAAACCGGAAATGGATGCAACCGGTAAAATGGACCCATTTTTCTTCAAGTTTAATGGCGAACTACACACAGAAAATGTGTATTGTCGCCACCCACTGGACGGTGGTGAAACATTTTGAAAGAAAAAGTCAATTCCAAAAGGGGGAAGACAAAGGTTACAATAATCAACACAAACTACACCATTTTTTTTTAGTATGCAGTACCAGTCAAAAGTTTGGACACGTACTCATTCAAGGGGTTTTCTTTATTTGTACTATTATGTCCAAACCTTTGACTGGTACTGTATATTCTCGCTCCTTCAGTCATTCGAAACCTCAAATTCCCTGCTCAGGCTCTGGGGCCTGAGAGGGTGGTCGAATGGTTGTGCAGGCCAGGTCATCTGCTGCAACACTGCATCACTCTCCTTCTTGGTCAAATAGCCTTTACAGAGCCTGGAGGTGTGTTAGGTCATTGTCCTGTTGAAAAACAAATGATAGTCCCAATAAGTGCAAACCAGATGGGATGTCGTATCGCTGCAGAATTCTGTGGCCATGCTGGTTAAGTGTGCCTTGAGTTCTAAATAAATCACTGACAGTGTCACCAGCAAAGCACCCACACGCCATCACACCTCCTCCTCCAATGCTTCACAGCGAGAACCACACATGCAGAGATCATCGGTTCACCCACTCTGCGTCTCACAAAGACACACGGCGGTTGGAACTGCAATGAAAGTCTGTCCTTTGGTCTGATGTGTCAAATTTGAGATTTTTGGTTCCAACCAAAATGCAGAGTAGGTGAATGGATGATCCCCGCATGTGTGGTTCCCACTGTGAAGCACGGGAGGAGGAGGTGTGGGGGTGCTTTGCTGGTGAGACTGTCAGTAATTTATTTAGAATTCCAGGCACACTTAACCAGCATGGATACCACAAGATTCTGCAGCAATAGGCCATCCCATCTGGTTTGCGCACAGTGGGGCTATCATTTGTTTTTCAATAGGACAATGACCCAACACCCGTCTAGGCTGTGTAAGGGCTATTTGACAAAGAAGGAGAGTGATGGAGTGCTGCATCAGGTGACCGGCCTCCACAATCACCCGACCTCAACCCAATTGAGATGGTTTGGGATGAGCTGGCCCGCAGAGTGAAGGAAAAGCAGCCAACAAGTGCTCAGAATATGTGGATAACTCAGAATAACTCTTTCAAGACTGTTGGAAAAGCATTCCAGGTGAAGCTTGTTGAGTGAATGCCAAAAGTGTGCAAAGCTGTCATCAAGGCAAAGGCTGGCTATTTTTGGAGAATCTAAAATTGAAAAAATATTTAGATTTGTTTAACACTTTTTTGTTTGCTACATGATTCCATATGTGTTTTTGTCATAGTTTTGATGTCTTCACTATTATTCTACAATTTAGAAAATAGTCCAAATAAAGAAAAATCCTTGAATGATTAGGCGTTTCCAACATTTTACTGATCAACTTTATGTTATTTTAATGGATATAAAATTTGCTTTTCTTTCAAAAACAAGGACATTTCTAAGTGACCCTAACCTTTTGAACGGTAGTGTGAATATAAATGAGAAATGCCATGTTGGCCGTGGTACAATATAGTAGTAGCCGAAAAACTACATTGTTTTCCAAGTATAACATTTTTTGAGGAAAGCTGCCAACCCTGAATCTACCTTTCCTTGTGCAGCTTTTTTTAGGTGAGTAATGCGCTTAATTGTGCAGTTTCTACCACCAGGTGTCAGTCAAGTAGCGTCTTCATTGTCATATACTATTGTTCTAGTTCACTATTTCTATAGAAAATCACCTGTGTGCACATTGGCAGAAAGTGTGTGTGTGTGTGTGTGTGTGTGTGTGAGAGAGAGAGAGAGAGAGTCACAGTGTGTGGGTGTGTATTGAGTGTTGATTCTGTAAGTGCTGATAATATCTATTCATCAGTGTCAGGTAGAGTGCAAAGAGAGAGCGCTGTCAGGGTTGAGTGCCAGCTAATTATATAGTGGAACTCAGTCCTACTGTGATATTATGCACCAAAATGGGCACCTAACTCTGCTAGAATGGATGACTAAAATGGACACCTAACTCTGCAAGAGTGGATGACATTGGGCAGTTATAAAACCAAAGAACACACTGAAACATTTTTAGTAGGCTACTGTTTGAAGGTGGTTCACTGATAATACACTTTGTCTTAGATTTTATACACAATTTACACACATAAGATATCTGATGTCTTACAGATCTGCTTTTCCTTGATTGAGTAAAATACAAATACACTTTTATGAAAAATACATTTTGCTGTAAATGACGAGGCAATGTGCTTCAGTGCTTTCTAAGATAATTAAATTAAACAAATGTATGTCTCAAGACAGTTTTCAAAACCCAGTCCTTTTTACTTTGTCGTTCTTTTCCGAAATATTTGTTAGCCCTAGGCATAACACTCTGACCTTTTTAGAATTATCCCACTGTCCACAGATGTCAATTCAACGTCTATTTGACGTTGGTTCAACGTAATTTCATTTGAATGATGATGTGGAAACGACGTAGATTCAACCAGTGTGCCCAGTGAGATGTGTAACACAACAGCACATCCCATTACCCCTCTTTCTTTCCCCCTCCTTCCCTTTCTCCTTGATAGCTCAGTCAATAACGACACTTCTATCCACCCCCTATCCCCACCCTGTCCCATCCTCCATCCGTTTCCTTTCAGATTGCAACAGTAACGCTTGCAGATGCCCGTTCCCGTTGCCGTGACAACGTGTTTTCCGAAGGTGCTATGTGCTTCAGCGTGAACATCCATGTGTACATTCTTTGTTTGCTTGGGGCTTATTAAATCCCATACCACTCTGTTTACATGGTTCATTTTGTTCTAGTACATTTTTTGTCAGAAAGTGTTATAGTATTCTATAATATTAATAGTCATGTGTTTGTGCATCACTCAAAAACAGAATCTGTCGCATTCCTCACACCAACATGTGGTCCCTATTCCCCAGCTGTTTCAGTGTTATATTTCACAGCTTGACACAGCAGCAAAGAGATGAGACTAAAAGCGAGGGAAGACCTGTCTTTTGTTGTTTTCAACTATGTTTGTCATGAACTGCGACGCCTACAACCTGTTCATTTATGGATCTGGGCTCTCTTCAGAATGCATTTTAAGGTGCAAGTTGGGCATCAAAACAAAGCAGGTGTGTGTGTTTGAGAGAGAGAGAGAGAAATACAGTGAGAGAGAAATACAGTGAGAGAGTGTCCTTGGAGAGAGAGAAGGGGGGAGGGTATACATTGTGTTCATTCGCCTATACCTTTATTGACATATTAGCATGCATGTGCCTTTTACTGTGAGATTTAGTGGAAAATAAGCCCCAGTGTAGAAGTCTTGCTTCTTCAATTGTATGTTGCAGATTGGGCTGCAGATTGGGGAAATCTATTTGTGAGTTAGCCATAGCCGTATCGCTGCCCAAAAAAAGGAAGACATGCAAATGTTATGCATAGGTTGCGTTTTTTATTCAGAGAGCCAGGCTTGTCTCCAGCCATACGGACTCACTGGGAACATACTACATAACACACATACATATTCAGTTTACTGAGACTTGTATCCACCAGTTCAGTCAATTCAGCTCACACATGCATGCTCATAGATTGCATGCAGTCTAAATATAGGCTGTCACGTCATGCCAGATCCTCAACTGACACAACCCAAATGGAGAGTATTTAATACTCTCGTTTGTCTTTTCAGTCCATATGCCCAGTTGTTTAATAATCCCATCCAGATTCCCCTGTCTCGCTCACCCAGCTATCTCCAAATCACCCTCTTTTTTCCCCTAATACCCAGTATTTCATCACTCTATCCATTTCCCCATCTCTCCTTCCCTTCCAGCTAAGGTATATTCTTATTTCTGGCCAGGTATAATTATCTGAAATCTTCTCTAATGTATAATTCATATCTCTCTCCAATGCCCCTCCCTTCTCTCTGGCTCTCTACCTTAGCTTGTGGAAATTACTTCCAAATATAGGGGATGGGTTCACTTCTAGAAACCCAAGAATTTTGTAAAGTATTAATTACCGTCTTTGTCAACTATACATCAGTGGGCGTTACATACCACCAATTACTTACACTGCTCCCTGCATGCGTGGACACACTATGTCTAAGTCCTAACATTGCTTGATGTCTTGCTTACACTTCATAAGGAGGCGAGTACAGTATATGCACCAAGTAGACATCCTAGTGAATAAAACGAACAGAGTATTTTTAATTTGTTCTGGGTATTATTCTCTGTGTGTGTGTGTGTGTGTGTGTGTGTGTGCGTGCGTGTGTGTGTGTGTGCGTGCGTGCGCATATGCCAATCACGTACTTTATGTTTCAAACATATTTATTGTAACCAGTTTCCATGGAAACATCTCCCTGGAGGCAGAGAGAAGGGAGAGTGTGCAGTGACAGAGTTGAGAAAATGATTATTGCAGAGGGGGCAAAATAAGGAAGAGCCATAGAATGAATTAAAGATGTGGTATTAGTATCTGAGAGGGGGGGGGGTTGCATTTATGTGAATCCTTACGTACACATGTGTTGTGTATATAATACGACTTGTGTGTGTGATGTAGAGAGATGTTTTGCTGTGTGTCTGAGTTTAATAAGGATACGATTTGATCTATATCGTGTATATGCCTCTACTTCTACCATTCATTCCACTTAAGTGTTGTATGTGTTTTCCATAGTTAATTTATTCTCCAAGCTTTAGCACACGCTTAGCAGAGTTTTGAGTAAGAGCAATAGAGTGAGGAAAATATAGTTTCCTACTGACTCACCCTAACTCAATTCGGTTGCCATGGTGACACTGGAACATGTGATTCACTCTATGTCAGGTTGTCTGTCTCTACCGCTCCAACTCTCCCTCACCCACTCCGCCCACAGCCCCTCCAACCCCCATAATTAACACACTCACTTCCTCCATCATACTTGTTCTCTCGTAGATGTACAATCCTGAGCTGTTGTTTATTGTATTCTTCTCGTGGTGTGTGCCCTGTACTCTATGTTCCCTCCAGTCCATAGCAGACGGAATTTCTTGGGATAGAGACATAAAAGCCTTCAGAATTCAAACCCGTGTAAACCTTTAACTACACACAACGTATTGGCTCCTTCTGCTGCACTATACTTTCCCTTTCCCTTCTTCCAATTTTCTCTTGATCACCTGTTCCTTACAGCTGAGACAAAATAAAACATTGAATTTCCATCACTTGCATGTTTAACTATAAACACCCAGTGCACCACTACCAGATCACCGAATCAAATTATTAACAAATATACAGTACCAGTCAAATGTTTGGACACACCTACTCATTCAAAGTTTTTTCTCAAAGTTTTACTATTTTCTACATTGTAGAATAATAGTGAAGACATCAAAACTATGAAATAACACATATGGAATCACATAGTATCCAAAACAGTGTTAAACAAATCAAAATATATTTTATATTTGAGATTCTTCAATGTAGCCACCCTTTGCCTTGATGACAGGTTTGCACACTCTTGGCATTCTCTCAACCAGCTTCATGAGGTAGTCACCTGGAATGCATTTCAATTAACAGGTGTGCGTTGTTGAAAGTTAATTTGTGGAATTTCTTTCCTTCTTAATGCGTTTGAGCCAATCAGTTGTGTTGTAACAAGGTAGGGGTGGTATACAGAAGATAGCCCTATTTGGTAAAAGACCAAGTCCATATTATGGCAAGAACAGCTCAAATTAGCAAAGAGAAATGACAGTCCATCATTACTTTGAGACATGAAGTGACCAAGAAAGGGTTTAACAAAGTAAAATATATTTGAGATTCTTCAAAGTAGCCACCATTTGCCTTGATGACAGCTTTGCACACTCTTGGCATTCTCTCAAACAGCTTCATCTAGAATTCTTTCCCAACTGTCTTGAAGACGTCCCACATATGCTGATCACTGGTTGGCTGCTTTTCCTTCACTCTGTGGTCCAGCTCATCCCAAACCATCTCAATTGGGTTGAGGTCGGGTGATTGTGGAGGCCAGGTCATCTGATGCAGGACTTAAGTGTGCCTTGAATTCTAAATAAATCACTGACAGTCTCACCAGCAAAGCACCTCTATACCCCCACACCTCCTCCTCCATGCTTCACAGTGAGAATTACACATGCAGAGATCATCCGTTCACCTACTCTGTGTCTCACAAAGATATGCCGGTTGGAACCAAAAATCTAAAATGTGGACTCATCAGACCAAAGGACAGATTTCCACCGGTCTAATGTCCATTACTCGTGTTTCTTGGCCCAGGCAAGTCTCTTCTTATTATTGTTGTATTTTAGTAGTGGTTTCTTTGCAGAAGTTCGACCATGAAGGCACTACAGAGGATAGTGCGTACGGGCCAGTACATCACTGGGGCTAAGCTACCTGCCATCCAGGACCTGTACACCAGGCGGTGTCAGGAAGACCTTAAAAATGTCAAAGACCCCAGCCACCCCAGTCATAGACTGTTCTCTCTACTACCGCATGGCAAGCGGTACCGGAGTGCCAAGTCTAGGACAAAAAGGCTTCACAACAGTTTTTACCCCCAAGCCATAAGACTCCTGAACAGGTAATCACATGGCTACCCAGACTATTTGCATTGTGTGTGTCCCACCCCCTCTTTTTACATGGCTGCTACTCTCTGTTTATCATATATGCATAGTCACTTTAAATAAACATTAATGTACATACTACCTCAATTGGGCCGACCAACCAGTGCTCCCGCACATTGGCTAACTTGACTATCTGCATTGTGTCCTGCCATCTGCCAATCCCTCTTTTACGCTACTGCTACTCTCTGTTCATCATATATGCATAGTCACTTTAACCATATCTACATACTACCTCGATCAGCCTGACTAACCCGTGTCTGTATGTAGCCTCGCTACTTTTATAGCCTCGCTACTGTATAGAGCCTATATTTTTACTGTTGTTTTATTTCTTTACTTACCTATTGTTCACCTAATACCTTTTTGCCCTATTGGTTAGAACCTGTAAGTAAGCATTTCACTATAACACCTGTTGTATTCGGCATACTCGACAAATAAACTTTGATTTGATGAAGGCCTGATTCACGCATTCTCCTCTGAACAGTTGATGTTGAGATGTGTCTGTTACTTGAACTCTGTGAAGCATTTATTTGGGCTGCAATTTCTGAGGCTGGCAACTCTAATGAACTTATCTTATGCAGCAGAGGTAACTCTGGGTCTTCCATTCCTGTGGCGGTCCTGATGAGAGCCAGTTTCATCACAGCGCTGGATGGTTTTTGCGACTGCACTTGAATAAACTTTCAAAGTTCTTGAAATCGACTGAACTTCATGTCTCAAAGTAATGATGGACTGTCGTTTCTCTTTTCTTATTTGAGCTGTTCGTGCCATAATATGGACTTGGTCTTTTACCAAATAGGGCTATCTTCTGTATACCACCCCTACCTTGTCACAACACAACTGATTGGCTCAAATGCACTAAGAAGGAAGGGAATTCCACAAATTAAATTTTAACAAGGCACACCTGTTAATTGAAATGCATTCCAGGTGACTCCCTCATGAAGCTGGTTGACAGAATGCCAAGAGTGTGCAAAACTGTCATCAAGGCAAAAGGTGGCTACTTTGAAGAATCTCAAATATAAAATATATTTTGATTCCATATGTGTTGTTTGATAGTTTTGATGTCTTCACTATTATTCCACAATATAGAAAATAGTAAAAATAAAGAAACCCTTGAATCTGTAGGTGTGTCCAAACGTTTGACTGGTACTGTATATAGTAACATAATAGTTGTACCACATAATATTGTAACACATTGCTATTTTATTAGAATATGTGAATTGCTGTGTGTACTGTATATCATATTGTATTATAATGAATACAAACTAGCACACCAACAAATATAGCATACAGTGATGAGAGATGTGTAAAAGATATTATCAAATAGTTATTCTTCAATATACTGTATATTAATTCATTCATTCTGATAAACTGCATTATGACATTCATTGATGGTCAACCTAGCTATATTTCCTCTCCTTTGTGACCCCCCTGTTTTGTGCTTTAGCGACTGTCTGTGATTTACTCACATTGTTGTCAGGGTTGAAGGGTTGTTGTCCTGTTTTGGAGGGAACTGTCATGATGAACAGAACATACTGTATGTCTTGGCACAAGAAACCTAGCTGAACAACATTGACACATTACTCAAATGTGAGTGGCTCCACTATAATGCAGGGCTCTGTGTTCAGATGCCAACATGAACCCTATCGGACTTGTCGTACACAATTAATTACTACAATTATGGTCAGTTTATGGTAAACAAATGATCACACAGTATTTTTCAAGTTCCAGTACGACTCATTTCTCTAATGAGTTTAAAATTACACAGTGTGATCATCATCAATGAGCTACACACAGAGCTATGGTTACATGATGATGAGGGCAGCGCCAGCTAAGTCACGGCTTTGAAATGAACCAAGAGTCAAGTGTCTGCCAACATTCACTGTAACACTTGAGTAAGAACAGTTATGTAAGTCCAACCATAGTGTTCTATGTGAGAAGGTTTACTGCGCTTGACATAGTCATCACAGCAGACCGATCTATCATCATCTTCAGCAGCCTCGTCTGCTACTTGTGTCACACAGTATTATTCCACAGAGGAAATACGATCCCATGTACAGTCATCTCTCCTAGGCTATGATCACATTGCTGTTGTTGTGAATTTAAAATTGCTTTTCTTGAATGAGGTTTCCGTGATCTAGAATCACGGAGCGCAGAGCTCTTTGGAAAGTATTGGTGAAATCAGCCCTTCCTGCCTAGAACAGAACAGACAAACACAGAATAGTCACCGAGAGTCAAAACATCCATTTCAATCCTGAATAATTTTGTGTTGGAATGAAATGTGCCTGTTTTCCCTGGGTGGGGACTGGGATCTGGGAGATAGTGCCTTGACTGGAGTGGACCTAGACTCAAACACCACTCCGGGTTGTCCGCGATCCTTCACAGAAGCTTATGCCCATCGCATGTAATTTATGAGTTCATACATTTTATATTTTTGAATAACACAATTACCATCACGCTGGTTCGAAATAGTAGCATTGAATGGTGTATTTATCTGATGAAACAACTATTCATATCCTCAGAAAATTATCTACCACAACTACTGAATTATTGAAATACCAAATCGGTAGAAGAACTAAATACGTTTTGTGCATTTTGTATTCTCTTTTCTAAAAAGGTTTATTGGAATGGAAGGATATGAATCTGCAACATCTACTTTAGGACTTAGGCAACACAAAGTTTATAAATTCACAGTTGAGTGACTGTAATACTCAGAATAGCAGAGGAGACCTGCAGGCCCTAAGAAGTGATGTGGTCAGATCAAGGCAACACGTATACTAGTTGAGATGTGTTCTCTCTTTCTCTTCTTTATTTCATTCCTCCTCCTTTGTGGCTCTTCTATGTCTGCTCCTCCTCTTCTAGATGGATTGCAGTCTTGAGCAGGTGCAACAACGTCTCTTTGCTTTGCCTTATTTCCTCACAATGTCCTCCAAGGTTCGTCCCTCCATCCAAAGATTTGAGGAGAGCAAATCATGGTCTGTGATGATGGAGTAATGGGTGGTGAGAAAGAGGGGTGAGTGACATCACCCGGTCTTAGTCGTTCTCTTTCTCTGTCTTTCAATCTCCTCTTGGCCTTCTATACTGTGTTTAGAAACTCACCAAGGCATAGACCATACTGTCAAGGACAGAGAGAGAGGCAGAAAAGAGAACAGGAGGACACCAGTGTTAGAAGGAATGTGACATTGCCAAGCAGTAACAACTGACAGCGGTTATTGTGCAGCAAGAAGAGGAGGCTCCCATTCGTACAGATCAACGTTCACCAATGAACCGGCTGGACTGATGAGAGATGGCTTTATTAATAGGACCTCACCTGTACAGGTAGTAGAAGAAGGAGAGCAGGTAGAAGCCCAGCTTACACCAAGACTCCTTCTGACAGTAGTTCAGGATGTCAGAATTCATCACACTGACAGGATCATACATGACCTCTGACCCATCTGCTGGCCGATGGAAAAACCTGACGAGAGAGAGCTTTCTTTACAACAGATACAACTAAAAAGCCTTGTGATAGAATGCTGGAAGTTGATTGTGTTGTGTACCTCCAAAGATGGTAGAAGAGCAGGGGAATGTTTAGGCCCAGGGTGACCCACTCTCCAGCACACATGAACATCAGGCAGAACAGCCCATGGATGGAGTATTCTGGCACCACCAGCTAGGAATAATACAGACCGTTAGGCTGCATATGGCCACACAAATGCAAACTCTGTCATTATCATTAACACTTCAGGACAAAATGCTTTGAAAAAGCTGCAATTTTCATATGAATGAGAGTGATAGAGTTTAGTTATGATTTTCTTAAAATGATGCAGGCCTGCAGGTGTTCCCTCCTTCAATCTCCCCTCATTGGCTCTATAGCTTGCCCATTAACACTGACAGAGGAAATGAGGGCGGGGTGGCAGTGTGGAAAGCCAGTTAATTTTATAGTGTGTGCGCAACCTGGTCTCAGAGCATTTTGTATTATTATGTACGTAAATCCGAGACGCTACATTTACTATGATATGTTACGTTTCGTATGGTATGTATTCATTTGTGGATTTCCATCACCCATTCGTACAATATGTTACGAATTTGCAAAATGTATGATAGGTTACTAATTCTAGCTAGGTGGCTAAGTGGCTAACATTAGCTAGCTGGCTAATGTTAGCTAGGCTAGGTGTTAGGGTTAGGGGTTTAGGAGTTAGGTTAAAGGGTTACGGTTAGGGTTAGGGTTATGGTTAGTTGAAGGGTTAGATAACATGCTAAGTAATTGCAAAGTAGCTCAAAAGTATTAAGCAGTCAAAGTTGCTAATCGGTGGAATGATATCAAATACATCAACACATGGTTTACATGTGTTTGATGCCATTCCATTCGCTCCGTTCCAGCTATTTTTATGAGCCGTGTTCCCCTCAGCAGCCTCAACTACCGTGATGAGGTTCGAACTCGCAATCTTTGGGTTGCTAGACATTTGGGTTCCCTGGTGCTAGACGTTTGCATTATATGTTCACGGTACAAGTTCCCATCTGTCTTATGTAACCAAATATTGCACTTGTACTTCATACATTTTCCCTGACAACCAAAAGTTACATTTTGAATGCTTAGCAGGACAGAAAAATTGTTAAATTCAAGCATATAATCAAGAAACACGTAGTCATCCAAACTGCCTCTGGCCTGGTGGACTCACTAAACACAAATGCGTATTTTGTAAATAATGTCTGAGTGTGGGAGTGCGCCCCTGGCTGTCCATACATTTGAAAAGCAAGAAAATGGTGCCGTCTGCTTTGCTTAATATAAGGAATTTAAAATGATTTATACTTAAGTATATTTTAGCAATTACATTTACTTTTGATACTTAAGTATATTTAAAACAAAATACTTTTAGACTTTTACTGGAGTAGTATTTTACCGGCTGACTTTTACTTGAGCAACTTTCTATTAAGGTATACTTTCTCAAGTATGACAATAGGGTACTTTTCCATCACTTACCGTATCAAACGCAACATATAATACTAATTTGAGTGTCTCGGATTTACATTATTATGTTATATCTAGTCTATGAGACCAGGCTGGTGTGTGGTGTGTGATTGTTGTGAGTTTGAGAGAGTGAACGAGATTAAGGAGGTGGGCTACAGGAAGGAGGAGAGATGTGAATCATTCGATCTCAGTCCTCAAAATAGATGCATATATATTTTTTCAAGGTTCTCTGGTGCCCTTCTGTCACTCTCATCCTCCACACCACCACTAGGTGTGTGTGTATACATGGGCTGGGAGCCACTCACTCACCTTCCGCAGCAAGTTGCAGATTCTTTCAATATTCAGAATTCTTTCCCTCTGAAAAGTGAACAGAGAGAAAGGAGAGTCAGATATCTAGCTAATATTATTGCCAAACACCCTCACAAAAGTAATAATCGCACTTCCCTGGTGTTGGCTCTGTTTCAGAATGTTCTTTTGTACAATATTGCAAAAATACTACTTGGCAAAATAGAAGGTAAATAAAGAGAAGATAGAAGAAGATAAATAAACCAATCAAAATAAACAAAAATCTTATATTTGAATACGTGTCCATGGTCTATGTGTGCCTGTCTGTCTACGGTGCTCTGCTCTTCACAGCTGAGTGGCAGTGACTGTAGGTGGACACGGATAGAACTGGATCACACTTCACAGAATTCCAATCCCTCTCATAAGGCATGGGGCCTTACCGCTCTGGTGGGGTTGCTCTGATCGATTGGGTTCTTGAAGTCTGTGCGCAGCTCGTCAAACGCAATAATCTAAAAAGACATGTACAGTGTATATGGGTAAACTTTCTGCCGTTGGATATATCTAAATGTGTTCTTTCACTGTGTTATTCTCATTCAAACCAATCACATACCTTTTTAGCTAGTTTTTTTTCCTCAATATTTCTTATCTTCAGTTTTCCATCCCCATACCTCTACTCACCCTTTTGCACCTTTCGCATACTCTGACTCTCTCTTTCTCGCTCTCTGAGATCTCCATCTAAGCATCCCTTTCCGCCTCTCAACGTTCTTCTCTCCCTGTGACATCCATCTTTCCCTATCAGAGACCAATCACCATCTCCACATCTGTCTTTTACTCTCAACAATACCTTTATCGATCTATGTCACTCCCCCTTCTCTGTTTCATGCTCTTCTCTGTTGTAAACAGATGCAGTTTCCATGGTGATCCGATGATCCCTTAGCGGGCACCATGGTTACTATAAAAGTGAACAAGCCGTGTCATTGGTTGAGAGCCACACAGAGATGGGGGGGGGGGGGACCATGGATGGAGGCAGATGGGGGGGAAGGGGTGGAACAAAATTATAATTTAATAAGCATTCTCAATAACATGGTTCGTTGCTGACACATACACACACTCTCTCTCTCTCCCCCTTTTCACCTTCTCTTCACACACAGAGACAGACAGACTCTTTCCCTCCCCCATCTCTCTCACAGACTCACACATTGACTGACTCATATGCAGTGCATTCTCACCCACTAGTCAATTCATTAGTCAATACTTTAGTTATTTCAAGCCAGTCTTTTGTATTGATGTGATAATGCTGTGTTGAATTTCAAATGAACAATGTCTCCGTCTAGGGAGGTAGGCAAACTTGGTCCTGGAGAGACGCAGGCACTTCATGTTTATTTTATTTAACCAACCTGGAAAACCAGGTGTGTTGAATTTAGGCAATCACTGAACTGATCAATTAGCTCAGTTGGTCAGGTGTGGTGCCTAGTTGGAACAAAATCCTGCAGTGCCTGCGACTCTCCAGGTAAAGGGTTGCCTATCCCTTCCCTAGATAGAAGGCTACAGCTGAGAGAGATGGTCTCTGGCTATTGTGCAGTCTGTGTCTGAGGCTTTAGACAGGCAGAATACTGATTGTGCAGAGGTCTCCATTGACGCCTGTACAAATTCCATTAATCATTCTGCAGTCAGTAAGCTGGTACACAAATATACAGGTAACTGCTAAAATAAAGGAAACACGGGTTAATGAGGGATACAAAGTATATTGAAAGCAGGTGCTTCCACAAAGGTGTGGTTCCTGCTTTCTTTTAAATGCCCAGTTGCCCATTATTTTGGCTACCATGTCTAGAAGAAGAGATCTCAGTGACTTTGAAAGAGGGATGTCAAAGGAACACATGTGTGTGTGTGTGTGTGTGTGTGTGTCACCAGGTCTCAACCCAATTGAACACTTACGGGATTATTTTTGATTTGTTTAACCTTTTATTTAACTAGTCAAGCAAGCCAGTTAAGAAAGAATTCTTATTAACAATGACGGCCTGCTCCGGCCAAACGCAGACGACGCTGGGCCAATTGTGCACCGCCCTATGGGACTCCCAATCATGGACAGTTGTGATACAGCCTGGAATGGAACCAGGGTCTGTAGTGACTCCTCTAGCACTGAGGTGAAGTGCCTTAGACCGCTGCGCCACTCGGGAGCCCATCGGGAGACTAGCTCATATTAATAATAGACTTCCGGTTTTGGGTGTCTCTCACACACACACACACCAAACCCACACACACACAGACCTACAGTACTGATATAAATAACAAAAATAATGAGTCACACATGGGCACATGGACACACATTCACACCAACCAATGGCTACGCTACACTTATTGTATTGTCTCATTCTACTATTAGTCATCACCTGGAATTATATATATTTCTTCGATTATTTCACCTTGGTTACAGACCAACCAATTCTTTATTTAATATGAGTATTTCACACAAGAGAATTATTTCATCCCCCAGTTTAAAAACATGGTTACAGACCATCACCCAGAGTCTCATTTATTTAAGGTCTAAAAACATGAGAATCACCATCAGAGTCTAAAAACATGGTTTAAGTGAGAATCACCATCACCCAGAGTCTAAAAAATGGTTGCTGTGAGAATCATCACCCAGAGTTTAAAAACATGGTTTAGGTGAGAATCACCATCACCCAGAGTCTAAAAACATGGTTTAGGTGAGAATCACCATCACCCAGAGTCTAAAAACATGGTTTAAGTGAGAATCACCATCACCCAGAGTCTAAAAACATGGTTTAAGTGAGTGAGTGTGTGTGTGAGCTCAACTCACCTGCCAGATGACGAAGAAGATGAGTGCAGCACACAGCACTAAGGTGAGCATGTAGCAGAAGGCTGCGAAGGTGAACGCCGTGGCTGCACCAGCCAGCCTGACGATGAGATGGGTCGAGAGAGGGGGAACTTCCCCTCCTCTCTCTATTGCGGACTATCCCTCCTTTCTCTCAGGAGGTTATTGTCTGTTCTTCCTCTCTCCCTCCCCCTGACACTCTGACTGTCCTCCCTCTCAAGTTGTATTGAGAGCCCTTATTGTCCAAGTGAGGAGTAGAAGTTCTGGAAGATAGAAATCCTGCCCTGCTCTCCAGTCTGCTGTGGTCTTTCTATTTCAGCTTATCTAGGTTACACAGTTGGTCCTTCTTGAGTTCCTCTTCCCTTTTCATGTGTCTGTGCAAAAGCTTTTCTCCTTCACTGTGCAAAGGCTTTCCACACATAGACTTTGTAAAGCGGTCGACAGGCACAGTTGTTCAGGGAGAACAGCTACAGCTGAGCAATGCTCTCTCCTCTGGCCCCAGCCTCTGATTCTGACAGACAGGAATTTTTGTGCACTTAACGTGTCTGTCCCCTCTCCCTTTTATAATGTCCACTTTGCCACTGAAGATGGCACATATTTCAAGAACAATATAATTGTTATTAAACATCTGTAATAGAAAAAATGGTGGTAAATGGTATTAGATATTATTCAGAAGATATGTTTTTTATTCAATTCTGATATTTCAATGGTTTTAAACAGAGCAGATATGCTGTTAAGAAAGTGATGACTGTTTATACTTTTAGAGTCATATAATAATTTTCCACTCATGTAAAGAGGAAGGATTTTGCTTTTCATCCAAGAACAGCAATTCATACATGTACAATTAAACAAATATTCGTACAATGATAGCTATTAGTGATCATAGAATAACAAAACTAGCAAAGATTATTAGCTTACAATCAAATGATCACTTTAACAATAATAGCTTGAAATGATTTGATAAATGGTGTTATAATGTATAGAGTAGAATATAAACAAACTGCAATATGATATCATTCTTAGGCACTCCATGCTGAAGTCTAGAAGCAATAAAGACTGATGAACGATGTATCAGGATAAATATCATCTGTGATGATGACAATGGATATTTTGATTGATCTTAATATTGATCAGAGTGTACCTGTGTCTGGGGGTAGATGCGTCTGTCACTGAATATCCCACTTCTTCCTCTCCACACTTTGTCTCTGTCAATATGGGTTGACACCATGTCAGAATTTTCTGTCTTGCCTTTCTCTATCCATCTCAGTCGCGTCCATGAGATTTCTTCACTCATATGCTTTTCAGTGCTCACTTGCAGGGTGAAAAAACTACATTTAGAGAATCAACTATGTCAGATGTTAAGATGTTTTTTGTCATTTTGGTACGATTATTTTTCTCAAGAAAGGAAAAACATCTCCACAGCCCTTAGAAGTCTAAGTTAATTCATTATTTATCTCGTCCCCCCCTCCTCTTTCGCTTCTCTCTCTCCAAAACTCCCCCTTATGCTTTCTCTTTTCTTCCTCTAAAAAAAAGAATGGAACGATTTTGAAGAAAGACTCTCCCTCATCTTCTGTTCTCCTCAGTCTCTTCTTCTCTTTCTGACTGTCTGATAAAGCAATGTTTTGTATCTCCCTAGAATATAATGGCCAAGTTCATTCAACAGTCTCTCTCTCTCTCTCTCTCTCTCTCTCTCTCTCTCTCTCTCTCTCTCTCTCTCTCTCGAGGTCTCCCCCTCTCTCTCTCTTGGTCCCTCTCTCCCTGGCTTGTATCTGTTGCCGTATTCCCTTGTTCCCCAGATATGGATGAGGGGGCAGGGCAAGCTTTGAATCTTTTTTTGTCAGCTCCCCTTGTTTGTCTCTATCTATCCCTCCCTCTGCTCCCTTTCTCGCTCGCTCTCCCTTTGTCTCTCCTCGCTCTCTCTTTCTCGCTTGCTCTCTCTTTGTCTCCTTCTCTCTCTTCGTCTCCTGCTCTCTCTCGCTCTCACTCCTTCTTCCCCTTTGTCATATGACACTGGTGTCCTATTCTTCAGTCCTTTCAAGAAAGATGAAAAGGCTTTCACTCTTTTCTTGTAATTATGGGATTATTTCTGTTACTTTCTTTCCCTCCCTTCTCTGTTCTCTCCAAGCTACCTCTCTCTTTCTGTGGTCCTGCTGTTTTCACTCTCATCCATTTCTACCCTGACATTGTCAGTCTCTCTGGCCCTCTTCTCTTGGGAGGATTTCCACACTTTTTTAATTCCCACAAATCTTTGACTTTTGATTTTAAAGTGCCCATGCTGTTTCCCCGTAATCCCCATCCCTGGCCCGTCTTTTGTCACCCACTAAATCTGTCCCAACAGCTAGTTTCTGGTAAATCCCCCAGGGTGACCTGAAGACTCAAACTCTCCTCTGATTGATTAGCCACTTTCTCCTCTGCCTGTCCCCTACTCTACCTCAACGATTACAAATGTGAAAATGTGAGAAAAAAACATCATACAACAAGGAAATTAAACAAAAACACATTTTGAAAATGAAGTAATGAAATCGTACATAATGTAGAAACAACAACAAAATGAATTTGTTCTTTGTTGGTGTCTTGTGTTTTTTTTTCTGTGCACGGTGTGTATGTACTGTATGGCCCTTAAATATCTCAGTGACTAATATTATTTGTGTGCAATAATGTCTGTGGATTTTGGATTGCTTGGACTGATATAAAATGTAAAGCTCAAGAGCACCATCTGCTGCATATTTTATATATGAAAATGTAGGTCGTAACAGAATTCCGGTGAGTAGCGTATCCCTACGGATGACATTTTGGACACGCCATTAACGTGTTAGAACATTTGTTGTTGTTTTCTTGACAATATTTTCTTTCTTGTTCATGGAAGACATAAGTCAAGTTTGTTCAGTATCAGTTGGATCAGAAACAGGGCTTGAAAGGTAAAATTGATATAACTCCGTAAATTAGCCATGCTGTCATTTTGTTGTGTGTGCTATTTGTTAGAGCTAGCTATCTAGCAGCCCACGTGTTTGCTAGCTAACTTCCCTAGCTTGACAGTACCTTTCCCTAATGCATCACAGATTGTTTTAGGAATGATGACCATGTACACTATCAGGATATTTAAATGGCTATCATTTACACTGTGTGTTTGTTTCATTAGGTGTGAGCCTATCAAAAAAAACAGGCATTCAACTTCTGTGAGATGAACTGCCTCAGTCGGGACCAGGAAGTGTGTGTCCTGGGCTGGGGAGATCCACAGGAGAGTAATGGAGCCCTTGATGATGTCTGATCTGTTGGTCATTGATGTGTTTAGAGTGCACATAGGTCTGAATGTTTGCATTGTGGTTGTAGGGCTATTGTGTTACTTACCTGTCTTGTCAGTTCTAGGTGGGGTCTGTGAATGGCACAGTGAAGAGGTTCAGCACAGAGAAGGGCATCATTACTGAGACCAGACAGTGTGGGGAGAGCAACCAGGGCAGGTTCACAGGACTCGCCGCCACAGACCGGTATAGTTGTGTAGATAAAGAGACTGGTCATAACACGATACAGGAGCTGTTGTTCATGCACACTGTCAATACACACTAGCAGCTCTGTGGTCATGTGTTGAGGATCCTGATGTAGACACTGGGTGACTCTCTCCCTGTGTGTCTCTGCGTTTTCTGATCATGTGTGTGGAGACAGGACTGCTGAGGGTCTGGAAGGAGGGCAATACAGACAAAGTGAATGAACAACAACTCCTGTATGGTGCTTCTACATCTGCATTGCTTGCTGTTTGGGGTTTTAGGTTGGGTTTCTGTACAGCACTTTGTGACATCTGCTGGTGTAAAAAAGGCTTTATAAATAACATTTGATTTTGCCAGAATACCACTCAGGCTTCCTAGAGGTTGTTACATTGCAGATGGATACTATATACTTATGAGCGATTGACGTTGACTGACATTTTTTTGAACATAACCCCTGTCCCTATATCTAGGTTGGAATAAATATTGGGAAGAATGTTTTTTGGATGTGACAGAATCCCTAGCAGCGCAGCCAAGTGGCTACAGGAGGGAAAGAGAATGGCCTGAAGGCCTGGGATCCGGAGAGACCTGAAACACCGGTCTTTGCCTCCAAGAATGTAAGAGTCTAACAACTACATTTCAAGGAATTACAGTGGGACTGTACATAGTATGTTATGTTTCGGTGTTGGGTGCGTTGACACAGCTTCTTTATGCTGCAGGTGCGTAATGACTGGCTGGACCTGCGGGTGCCAGAGTGGGTTAGAGACATGGCCTTCATCGCAGACTCAGACAAGATAGACACCTGCACAGGTCAACACCAGGTCTGTCTGTCTTTCCCTGTACAAGCCCTGTTCTTAGACTGGGTCTGCTGGTCTTCTCAGCCAGCCTTGGAGTCTTTCCCTGTACTCAAATGATACATTCATCAGGACTTTGGCGCATTTTTTGTTAGATACGCAACCAGGCCAGCGCAGTACATTTTGGCACACTGGGTTTGGCTCAGCTCAGTACATTTTGGGGGGGATGAAACTGTCCTGTAAAAGGTTCATTCATATTATACAACGGGTGGTTCTAATCCTGAATGTTGATTGGTTAAAACCGCATTCCAGCAGGTGTCTATTCCACAAGTTACCACCGGCTAAATCTATGAAGTCTATTTACTCTGTTCCATCTGACTTCACAATCCACTGTCACATCAGCCAAACCAAGCAACTTATAAACTTGATCTCCACTATAAAAAGCATCTCCTTTTGAAGTGATTGTGTTAGCTGTGTTGTTGACTAGCTCCTCTGAACAACAGTGTCCTGAGGAGAGAGCACATTTTCTATGCCAGGCGAAATTGCGCCTCATTAGCTCATTGTTATGGATGTATCCAAATAAATGTTACTAGAAAACAGCTTATGCAAATGCAGCTACTGTTATTATTTTGTCTGCAATGTTTGATGTGACTGTAAGTTAGCAGTAGTTGGCTAGCTAGCAAGCAAGGGATAAGAACATTGCCAGCCAGTATGGAAATGGAACATTTAGAATGAACGACAGGGTCACATCCATAGATACAGAACAAAAAGACTGAACGACTGGTTCGAGTCTCTAGCAACCGACAGAACGAACCACCGCTTGGGTAGCAACCCGGGACTCTGTCTTGTGGAAGGATGAAATAGTATGAATAAATTCATCAAAATAATGTTTTTAATGAAAATATGTCAGTCAGAATTTGAGTATGTTGGTAAACCATTGTATAAAAGTGATAATGCCCTGGACTTTGTCTTGAGCTTAACAATACCCGTGCCAATATATCCTCCAAACACCGGCTCCTCGGGCATTATCACTTAATTGGTCAAGTTCAAGTACCCTGATGTATGGTTTGTATCATTGCTACATAAGCAAACCATTAAACTTCTTAACTTGACTCGCGTCTCTTTTTCTTATTCATCTATCTAACAATGTAACAAAAGCAACCTATTTTTTTATTGATTTAATAGTTAGGTGTGAGTGTATGATCCAGGGAGAGGCAGTCTCAACTCGCCATCTTAGGTCTGCGGAAAGGGGAATGTGGGAGTCGATGTCTCTTTCCGCTTGTTGTAATGATTGTGCAGTTGCTTAGTGATCTACTTCAGTACTTTTCCATGTCAGCTTCTACCGTTGAAGTTGGAAGTTTACATACACCTTAGCCAAATACATTTAAACTCAGTTTTTCACAATTCCTGACATTTAATCCTAGTAAAAATGTCCTGTCTTAGGTCAGTTAGGATCACCACTTTATTTTAAGAATGTGAAATGTCAGAATAATAGTAGAGTGAATTATTTATTTCAACCTTTATTTCTTTCATCACATTCCCAGTGGGTCAAGATAACATGCACTCAATTAGTATTTGGTAGCATTGCCTTTAAATTGTTTAACTTGGGTCAAACGTTTCAGGTAGCCACAAGCTTCCCACTATAAGTTGGGTGAATTTTGGCCCATTCCTCCTGACAGAGCTGGTGTAACTGAGTCAGGTTTGTAGGCCTCCTTGCTCGCACACGCTTTTTCAGTTCTGCCCACAGATTTTCTATGGGATTGACGTCAGGGCTTTGTGATGGCCATTCAATACCTTGACTTTGTTGTCCTTAAGCCATTTTGCCACAACTTTGGAAGTATGCTTGGGGTCATTGTCCATTTGGAAGATCCATTTGCGACCAAGCTTTAACTGATGTCTTGAGATGTTGCTTCAATATATCCACATAATGTTCCTGCCTCATGATGCCATCTATTTTGTGAAGTGCACCAGTCCCTCCAGCAGCAAAGCACCCCCACAACATGATGCTGCCACCCCCGTGCTTCATGGTTGGGATGGTGTTCTTTGGCTTGCAAGCCTCACCCTTTTTCCTCCTAACATAACGATGGTCATTTTGGCCAAATGGTTCTATATTTATTTCATCAGACCAGAGGACATTTATCTGAAAAGTACAATCTTTGTCCCCATGTGCAGTTGCAAACCGTAGTCTGGCTTTTTTTCTGGCGGTTTTGGAGCAGTGGCTTCTTCCTTGCTGAGCGGCCTTTCAGGTTATGTTGATAAAGGACTCGTTTTATTGTGGATATAGATACTTCTGTACCGGTTTCCTCCAGCATCTTCACAAGGTCCTTTGCTGCTGTTCTGGGATTGATTTTGCACTTTTCGCACAAGTACGTTAATCTCGTCTCCTTCCTGAGCGGTATGACGGCTGCGTGGTCTCATGGTGTTTATACTTACGTACTATTGTTTGTACAGATGAACGTAGTACCTTCAGGCATTTGGAAAGTGCTCCCAAGTATGAACCAGACTTGTGGAGGTCTACAATTATTTTTCTGAGGTCTTAGCTGATTTCTTTAGATTTTCCCATGATGTCAAGCAAAAACGCACAGAGTTTGAAGGTAGGCCTTGAAATACATCCACAGGTACATCTCCAATTGACTCAAATTATTTCAATACGCCTATCAGAAGCTTCTAACGCCATGACATCATTTTCTGGAATTTTCTAAACTGTTTAAAGGCACAGTCAACTTAGTGTATGTAAACTTCTGACACACTGGAATTGTGATACAGTGAAATAATCTGTCCAACATTTTTTGGGGAAACATTACTTGTGTCATGCACAAAGTAGATGTCCTAACCGACTTGCCATTGAAAATAAGAATGTGTTCTTAACTGACTTGCCCAGTTAAATAAAGGTGTAAAAAAAAAAAAACGCCAAATCGGTGTCCAAATATACAGATTACCGATTGATATGAAAACTTGAAATCGGCCCTAATTAATCGGCCATTCCGATTAATCGGTCGATCTCTAGACCCAACAGTAGGCCTGATCACTGACAACAATGAGACAGCCAATAGGGAGGACATCAAAGAACAGTCCCCCATTAACATCGATTGGACCCGCTCCGCTACAGCCACGAGTTTCAAGTTCCTTGGTGTCCATATCACTAACAAACTACCATGGTCCAAACACACCAAGACAGTCGTGAAGAGAGCACGACAGCACCTTCTCCCCCTCAGGAGACTGAAAAGCGCCAAGTCTAGGACCAAAAGGCTCCTTAATAGCTTCTACCCCCAAGCCATAAGACTACTGAACAATTAATCAAATGGCCACCCGGACTATTTACATTGACACCCCCCTTTGTTTTTACACTGCTGCTACTCGCTGTTTATTATTATCTTAGCATGGTCACTTCACCCCTACCTAGATGTACAAATAACTCAAACTAACCTGTACCCCCCGCACATTGACTCGGTACCGGTACCCCCTGTATATAGCCTCGTTATTTTTTTTATTTTACTATTTTTACTAAGTAAATATTCTCTTAAATAAACTAAACTCTTTCTTGAACCGCATTGTTGGTTAAGGGCTTGTATGTAAGTAAGTATTTCACCTGTTGTATTCAGAGCATGTGACAAATAAAATATGATTTGATTTTGTTTGTCCCGAAGATATTACATTGCACCAGAGTCCTAAAACATAGAGGCATGTCCTCTCTTTTTATAAACTGTTATTTATTGGTTTCTTACGCAAAATAAAAAAGAACCTGTGCAAATAGAACCCGTGCTATTTTATCAGTTTTGTTGTTTTGTGTCGTATGAGTTAAGCACATTCTCTACATAGATAACTGCTGATTCAGAGGCAGACGGCTCTACGCTTCTCCACATGTTCAGGGTGACATCTCAGACTCAATGAAGACCAAAGTTAAGTTTTAAACAGGGCTAATGGACTATTGCCAGCATTATTAATTTAGTATTTTAAAAAAATCATTTTTGTTTACTGCTGCTTGTAGTTAATCCTTTGCCAGGCTGGTCTGTTAAACACAAAATGCTCTACTCCTCCAGGCTATCTCTATCGCACGACACAACCACCACATCTTATCTTTGGCATGCAGGCTCAGTCAGGCCGGAGACATCTCCCTCTCCTGCACCACTAATCAGAATGGAATGTGGCTGTTGGTTGTATAGCCATCACTTAATCAGATGCCAGCCCAAGCTTCGAAGACTCCCCTCAGTTCACTCAGAAAAGGAGAGAGAGTTCGAAGAACCCTACTCTATTGCATAAAACAACCATTCGGGTGCATAAACAGTATTATAATATAATTTTGTAATTTTGCTACCATACACAACAGATGGCCTCCATGATAAAAATGCCTCCACGATAAAAGACGCTTGACCCCATTTGGGGGGCTGGCTTCTGCAATGTTAATTACCCCCTCTTAAATCTTAAGGCTTTGGTCATGTTCCGTATGCATTTCACACAAGTTTGTACCATTTCGGTTATTATCTTATGTCTGGGTGACTCAGAATTTGTGTCGACAACGGTCTTTATCAACATTCCCACCCTGGTGTTCTTAGTCTCTTCTTGTGCAGTTATATTTCATGCTTGCTATTTGGTTGCTTCATCCACTGCTTTGTATATTCTGGTTCTTGATGATTAAATAAATCAGTCTTGTCTTAAAAACAAAAAAGTTTCCAAATGACCAGTAGTGGAGAGCTTAAGGAAAAGACTGTTCTCTTTATGAGGAACGCAGAAGGTCTAGAGGTCTGCCAAAGCCTGTGTTGTGGTTGTACTGATTGTTTTCCCGTTGAGTCTGTACTGGAAATGCATTAGCCAAAGTTTCCCATTAAAACTATAACCACTCTGGTGCTGTGTGCATGCCTTTCTGTATCAACTTCATTGAAATGTAGCCAACATTAAACATGTACGGATTGAAATTTTGGCAACAACTCACAGAATAAATATTATCTTAAATGTACAATATCCCAGGGCTATAACAATTTCTCATATGAACTCTGAACGTGTGTGTGTGTGTGTGAGAGAGAGAAGAAGAATGCAACGTCCTTAATAAACAGACAGGTGGCGTCTGGCACCATTGGTTGGCTTACTTTTTGTGTCCTCTGCTGAAAATCACTCAACATGATGGGTGTCTTTCAAGTTGTGTACTTAGCATGGATTTATTTTGTCATTTGTGTTTGTCAGTTTGAGTAAATGTCTCTATGTTCATTATTGTGAATTCAGTAACAGTGGTGTGTTTTGTGGAAATGGATGTTTGTAAGCCTAGGGTGGGGCTGGCCCTGGGCATAAGTGACCGGTTTAGGGTTGCTAGGGGGCACCCACCCCCCAAAAAAACAGAATGGCTGCGGATCTGTCTTTTCTGGACCTTTCTTCCTGAGGCCTTAAGGTCCCAAATCTTTTGCGCATGTGTGTGATTCTCTACTTACGCACAGTCTGTGTTCTACTCATAGGGAACAGGCTACTCTGGTGAATGCTGCTTGTCTAATAAAGTTAGATCAAAGCTGAATCAATGTCTGCAAGATCATATAATGATAGTATTGTACATAACAGAACCCAATATAACAGCATAACGTTACTGTAAGACAAACACAATATCTTATGAGATTTTAGGATGATTGTGCATACTGCCATAACTCAACAGCACGCCACTAGGAAAAATATGTGCTTTGATTGAAACAAAACAGCTCAAATATTTGCTCACTGTAACCTGCATAATTCAAAACAACATTGTACATAACAAAGAAGATCTACATGCATATTCCCATGAAACTGATTGAGAACAAACGGTCGCCATGCACATGCTGCATGGACGTTTCACAGATGAAATGATTGACAGTGAGAAATGGGAAGGGAGGGTGACCACAACAATCGTGTGTAAAGAAACAGGGCGGTTACCGACAGATACGCAGCCACGGCCGAAAAACAAATACTATACACTAACCAAAAATATAAACGCAACATGTAAAGTGCTAGTCCCGTGTTTCATGAGCTGAAATAAAAGATCCCAGACATTTTCCATATGCACAAAAGGCTTATTTCTCTAAAAGTAATTGCACAAATGTGTTTACATCCCTGTTAGTGAGCATTTCTCCTTTGCCAAGATAATCCATCCACATGACAGGTGTGGCATATCAAGAAGCTGATTAAACAGCTTGATCATTACACAGGTGCACCTTGTGCTGGGGACAATTAAAGGACACTAAAATGTGCAGTTGTGTCACACAACACAATGCCACATGTGTCTCAAGTTTTGAGGGAGCATGCAATTGGCATGCTGACTGCAGGACTGTCCACCAGAGTTGTTGACAGATAATTTAATGTTCATTTCTCTACCATAAGCCACCTCCAAAGTAATTTTTGAGAATTTAGCAGTAGCCTCACAACCGCAGACCACGTGTGACCACGCCAGCCCAGGACCTCCATATCCGTGTTCTTCACCTGTAGGATCGTCTGAGACCAGACAGCTGATGAAACTGTGTGTCTGCACAACTGAAGAATATCTGCACAAACGGTCAGAAACCATCTCAGGGAAGCTCATCTGCCTGCTCATTGTCCTCACCAGGGTCTTGATCATTCTGCAGTTCGTAACTGACTTCAGTGGGCAAATGCTCACCTTCGATGGCCACTGGCACGCTGGAGTGTGCTCTTCACAGATGAATCCCGGTTTCAACTGTACCGGGCAGGTGGCAGACAGCGTGTATGGCATTGTGTGGGTGAGAGGTTTGCTGATGTCAACGTTGTGAACAGAGTGCCTCATGGTGGCGGTGAGGTTATGGAATGGGCAGGCATTAGCTACGGACAACGAACACAAATGCATTTTATCGATGGCAATTTGAATGCACAGAGATATTGTGACGAGATCCTGAGGCCCATTGTCGTGCCATTCATCCGCCACCATCACCTCATGTTTCAGCATGATAATACACGGCCCCATGTCACAAGGATCTGTACACAATTCCTGGAAGCTGAAAATGTCCCAGTTCTTCCATGGCCTGAATACATGCCAGACATGTCACCCATTGAGTATGTTTGGGATGCTCTGTATCGATGTGTACGACAGCATGTTACAGTTCAAGCCAATATCCAGCCACTTTGCACAGCCATTGAAGAGGAGTGGGACAACATTCCACAGGCCACAATTAACAGCCTGATCAACTCTATGTGTCGTGCAGCATGAGGGAAATGGTGGACACCCCAGATACTGACTGGTTTTCTGACCCACGCCCATACCTTTTTTTTAAAGGTATCTGTGACCAACAGATGCATACAACATATCATATCTTCTTATATAAACTCTTACTCAGTAAAAAATTAGAAATTGT